>NC_090924.1:609072511-609375542 GCF_040938575.1 Ambystoma mexicanum
ATCTGCAACTTGCGGTGGGTGGAAACTCTACTAGGGAGCGGCAGCATTTCAAACCAAGAGGTTAGGGAATGTCTATGATGAGCACAAGAGTAATGTAAGAAACATCATGCCAGAGGGGTGTCGCCCAGTAGGCGCAGAAGGCTCTGAGTCACATAGGGGCACATCACAGCCATGGGTAAGTCTGAATTCTCTGATCCCAAGAAGCTAATTGAAGTCTTGCTGAAGGATGTGGAACCTGGACAGGATGGAGAGGTGCAAAGCCAAAGAGAAGAGGGCATCGATTCAGCTGTCCCTGCAACAGAATAAAGTGGAAATTGGAGAATCTGGGACTTTGGATTCTGGTTTAGCCCAGATTTGCCCTGGCAACCAGGGATGAGACTGACCCAGGAGAAAGGCAAGGGCGCAGCGTAATACACGAGGAGATGCCAGCTAATGGTGAGGAGCAAATATTGTCTACAACGGAAGAAGCCAGTTTCTTCCTGCCCTTGCCCAAGTGGTTCAAGAAGACCATCTTAAGCTTTCAAGACTATGACATGTCAGGGAATGCGACCCCACTCCCTTCCTCATTCGGCTTCTCCTCTTTTCCTTCTTCCCTCCTCATGACTTTTCCCTCCTCCTCTCCCCTCTTTGCAGTTTGGGACGAGGTGTGTAGCTTCTGAACTCTTGTGCTCCCCTCTGCCTCCCTCCATGAAATGCCCCCGGGGGAGTGTTCCGGAATGTAAGGGATTCCACGGTGGGTGGTTGGAAAGGAGACGTGTATAAGTTCCTTCCTTCCAAGAAATACAACGTTTCTCACCTTCTGATCGGGTTGCCTCTGTACCGTCACTACCTATGGATGTGTGATAAGTGCGTGTTTTATGCAGCTTTGGCCTGCCCTACTGACCTCTACAGACCCAAGCAAGGGATATCCAAGCACTGCCGCTCACACTGCTTACCGGGGGACAAAAAGTGGGGGCCTACAATTATGACGAGGGGGCTAGGGCCCCGGCTGGCCCCTTCCTAGAGGCGCCACTGCAAGCAAAAGAGCTAGAATGCCACCGTCGTGAGTTATAAACATAAAGAAAGCAGCCACATTTCAAAGTAATTTATAAAGGTCCAAGTGCCATGCACCAAAGCTCAGAGGGTGGGTAGTTTAGAGGGGTTTTCATAGTAGCTTTTCTGTTTTGTATTTGTTTTTTCAAACATGAATATTGTCTACATCTGCCGGGTAACTTCAGGACGCATAGTCTGAATCTGCAAACCAAATTGGATTTCACAAAATGCAGATTTTGGAAAATGGCCACAGATTTATAGACATCAGCATTAGATTTTCAAAGTCAGCTGTATATTTTCAGTCTCTGTTTAAAGTGTGTGCTCTCTGCCTGCACCCAGAATGATCATGAAGGTAGAATAAATGACTTGGCATGATCAGAGAGGGCTGGCAGCATTGCTGACACTGACTATGGAAGCTGGAATCTCAGCTAAATTGCTGCTTTGGATTACCAGTGGGTATCCTGACAGAGGGTCACAGTAAGGACTGGCTGCACCCAAATGCCAGACTAGCCCCATAATAGCACTCATCAAGTTGGCTTTGTCCAAAAATGGCAGTAAAACCGGTTGTATACGAATTGTTTGTATTACAACTGTTGGAATGACAATTGACCTTTTCACAATTGACCAAATTGTGAAGGTCAATTGTAACATATATGCGGGGATAAACCCCCCGCAGCCCCCCGAAAAACCCAAACCCGCCCAAAACCCCTTAAATATATATATACATATATATATATATATATATATATATATATATATATATATATATATTACCAAAGCGATATATATTTATATATATGCGGTCAATTGTGAAAAGGTCAATTGTGACCCGAACAATTGTAAACAAACAATTTGGGTAATACCGTAAAACCACTTGTCACTGTATGGAAATATCAACAATGCTCCGGTGCTCCATGGGCCCCCCCAATCCTCGCAGGCACACATAATCACATTCATACCCATTTACCCACCAGTCACTCACCCATATAGTACCTCTCACATTCAATCCCATATGCACCCAGAACATTCACAGCTAATTTGCCACACGGACACCCACCCAGAGCATTCACACACACACTGAATTCTCATTGACATGCGCACTCACACCCATACACACACACCATGCACACAAGCATTTATATATACATAAACATCTGTCAAGAACGCACGCATCATACACACACAGAAATATTACACATACACACTCTGAGCTTAAAGTTCCTGTCTGCATGGAGGGTGGGAGACAGCGGTTCTTAACCGCGCCGTCGGGCAGCCGCAGTCACCCCAAGCCATCACCCTAACTTTTGTCAGGGTGAGGGCTGAGGTGGGGTCCCCCATGGACATGGGGTGGTGGAAGCCCCCACACTGGGGGGCCTGCAAGTCACCTGTTGTTCCACTGGTCAGAACTGTCATCTCCTCCATAAGATCTCTTCGTGCGAAGGTACAATACGCCCTACTCAAGGAACTGACAGAGACCTGGCATTCTTTACAACTTGGAGATTTCATCTATGTGAAAGGTACTCCTACATCCCGTCCCGTTTCCTCCATACTGCATGGGCATCCCTCGCTAGGGACGGGAGACAGATCCTTTTTCACCAGAAAAAAAACACCATCCCCTTTAAATTTAGAGGCGTGCAAGGGCACGGCCCTGGGAGAATGCGCTACCCCAGACTCTGCCCACTAGCGCCTCTCCCCAGTAGCCTTGTCCACATCGACGGGAACGGGCCGATTTCACCAGCGCTGCTGGGTTTGGCTTCGGCCTTGTAATACCACGCGCTCTTCCACGAATACTTTATTCTGTCTTTTTATCTTCTTTGAATCAATCAGGTACTCAGTCCTCTGGCGCCACGCTCCTTTCCGGTGCATGTCGATGTCAGCGGGCTTCAGCAGGTGTCCAGCCTGCGAGGGAGTCTTCCCTACGTCTGATCCCCACGCTCTTTGCCTCCGCTGCCTTGGCCCCAACCATGGCTGGGAGGGTTGTACTTCATGCGATGCGCTTATGCCGCATGCTCTCAAGAACAGGCTAGCTCAGTGGAGGGAGCTCTTCGAGAAGTCGCCTCCAGAGGACTTGAAGGACTTTGTCAGACATAAGTCAAGGCCCAAGGTAGGGCCGCTTTTCTCCATTACACCCCACAAGGGCGACTCCTTCCCAAAGAAACACCTAAGCGGGAGGAACCTTTCAGGTTCTCGCACCAGCACTGGTGCCCAGGCTATTTCAGCTACCGGCTGCCAGCCCGAGCGGTCATTAGATACTTCCGGAGACAGTCTTGAGAGACCGCAAGGTTCTTTTACCGGGTGTACACCTGAGGGGCTAAGCCATAGTATCAGCCAGATGTCCGAGGGGGTGCCTGCACGCAGCACTACCAACAATACTGCTGAGGGTAACACGCCTACTAGGCCCTGTGCTGAGGTGCAGGGTAATCCTCATGCTGCACCGCCAAGAGTCCTGGAAGAGGCTGGGCCCAGTGAGCCAAGCACCACGACTTTGGCACATGGCACGCAGCTTGACAAGATGGCCACCGCACCAGACAAAATGGCTGCTCGTCCAATAACGCCCCTTGGAAAGGAGAAGGTGGGAGAACAAGTTACCAGGTGGGACCAGTGTCAACCAGGTACATGGCCTATGGCTTATCCATCAGCATCACAGGGCAGGTTCACCCTGCAACCGGCTAGACAGAGTACGCACCGACCCCAGCAGCCGCCCACTACCCCATCAACATCACCTGCCACCCCACCGGGCTGTGAGGACAGATTCTTTGAAAAGTTCCGCACTCTCACGAGATCTCCTCAGATGGGGGCCATCATTCGGGATGTAATCGGGGACATGCTCCCTCCTGTCCCTCCACCTGTGCCTATAGTCATTCCTCCTATGTCTCCAGCGTTGCAGGCCCCAGTGCAGCCCCTGCTGCCCTTGCCGGCTCCTTCGATTCCGGCTCCTCTGCCTCCCACAGTTCAAGCGGTTCCACACCAGCCTCTGCTGCAGCCTCCGGCTCCAGTCCCCACTCCTCCACCCGCTTCGGACCAGCCAGACACCCTTGTGGACACTGACGAGGAAGAGGACCCTGACACACCGTCGTCAGCCAAGGTCTTCGATGAACGGCTCAGAGGTTTGGTAGAGTATTTGGAGCTTCCTCAACCCGAGGTCGAACAACTGAAGGCGGGGTCCTGGCCAAGGTCCTCACTCTATGCCCCGTGGCTAGAATGGGGATCCCGATGCAGAAGGACGTTGTCGCATTGGCCAAAAAGGGGTGGCTTAAGCCCCACTTGGCCGAGCCTGTCAGTCAGCGCCTCAACGCCAAGTATAGGCAAATGGAGGGGGATCCACTCTTGCTGTTGGTACACCCTCAACTGCACTCTTCAGTAATCGCTGCGGCGTCACTCTACTCAAAGCCTCAGTCGTCCTCGGCCACCTCGTCCTCGGCACTGTTAAGCAAGGAGGAGTAGATCTTGGAGGCTTACGGAAAGAAGCTTTATTCTAATGCCTCACTGCACCTTCGTCAATCCATTGCAGATGCCATGCTGACAGCCCTTAACCAGAGGCTTTGGCAGGAAATAGCCGACTTCCTTGCAGAACTTCAGGTGCAGAGCCTGGCACGTTTCAAGGCGGGACTGGCGGAGGCTAAATTGGTGGCACAAGACAACATGGAGTCCACCGTGGCCCACATTGACACCTCTGGCCGGGCCATATGCATCGCCACAGGACTGCCTGGCTTCGGGATACTAAATTCAACCCAGACGTCCAGGAACGCATATTGAACCTTGCATTCAAGGGTGCAACCTCTTTCTATCCACCACCGATGAGGAGCTATATAAAAAGAAAAACAGGTCCCAAATTGCAAAGTCTTTATCCTTATGAAGGCCATGCCCGAGGCGTACACCCAGTTGCATCCTCGCTCCGATAAGGGGGGGTGTTTGGTGGGTTCCGGGGCTTCCAAGAACAGAGCTCTAGACAGCCTGACCATTCTCCTAGTCAACACTGGGGCAAACAACAAAAGTGGGGGAGCAAGGGCTTCTTTCAGTCCCCCTCCTCCGCAACACCCTCAGAGGGAAGGAAGGCATGATGCTCCCCTTCGGGTCCACGTGTCTCTGGTGGGGGCAGGCATGCCCTTCACGTACAGTTTCAGTGTCAGAAGTTTGCAGACCCATGCTTCCTATCCGTAGTGTCCATGGGGTACTGTCCACCGATTCCGCCCTCTCCTCCCTCCTCCCCTCCAATCCCACAGATTGGGACAGTAACTGTTGGTGGAAATTTGGTCACTCGTTGAGAGCCAGGCAGTGGAATAAGTCCCAGCGAGGCTTGGGCTTCTACTCCAGGATTTTCGCCATACAAAAGAAGAACCAGGCTGGCCTGAGAGTTGTGTTGGACCTCTCCACCCTCAACCACTCCCTCCCTCTTCAAAAACTCAAGATGGTTATGCCGACACTCATAGCGGAGACACTCTGCAGGGGAGACTGCATTTTCTCCCTGGATCTGAAGGACGTTTATCTACACATCCCTATTTGGCTGCCTCATCGATCCTTTCTGCGGTTCTGGATCATGGGCTGCCATTTCCCATACAAGGTTCTACCCTTTGGCCTCAACTCAGCCCCCAGGGCGTTTACCAGACTAATGAATGCAGTGGCAGCCCTCTACAGGGCTCAGGGCCACCATGTCTACCCATACTTGGACAACTGGCTCGTCAAGGCAAGATCTCCAGAGGCGGTGTATCACACTTCCTCCGCTCTTATGACCACTCTCCACAGACTGACCTTTCTGGGCCTCATCTGGGACACAAGCTCCGAGAGAGTTTTCCCCTCGGAGGACAAGATCAAGGCCATCAAAGGGGCAGTGTGTCATTTCCTCAGCCGAAAGGTGACCTCGGCCTGGTGGTACCAGCATTTATTGGGTATCATGGCAGCAGTTCTACTGGCCGTACCCCACACAAGACTCAAGATGAGGAGATTGCAGCTGCACTTCGCAGCCTCATGGAGTCAGGAGCGGGGCTCTCAAGCAGAGCTTGTCAGCATTCCTCCTTCTCTCCACCCAGACCTCACATGGTGGTCCAGGGACTGCAACCTGAGGACGGGCAAGCCCTTGCAGCAGCCGGCCCCTCAGGGCACCGTCACCACAGATTCCTCCCAGGAAGGCTGCGGGGCCACCCTGGGCAGCCACAGTGTCCATGGAGTCTGGTCCCTGCAGGAGTCTCATATCAACTGGCTGAAGCTGAAGGCTATCTGGCTGGCTCTCAAAGATTTCCTCCCACTTATCGGGGGTAAGGGCGTCCTCATCCAAATGGACAACTCCACCAACATGTACTATGTCAACAAGCAGGGTGGCACCAGGTCCCCTCCGCTATGTAGCCTAGCAGTCGCCATGTGGGAATGGGCCCTGGAGAACAACATCTACCTGATGGCCATCCACTTCCTGGGGGAGGCCAACCTGGAAGCGGACAGACTCAGCAGACTGGGAGCGGACAATTACGAATGGCAATTGAACAATCAGGTCTTGCTCGGGATCTTCAGCAGATTGGGGCATCCTCGGGTGAATCTCTTCACCACTTGGGCCAGCAGGAAGTGCCAGCAGTTTGCGTCCTGGCAGGGGATGGGCCCTAGCTCCCTGGGAGATGCATTCCAGATACAATGGAACAGCATGACAGCGTATGCATTCCTTCCACACCCCTGGTCCACAGGGTGATCTGAAAGATAAAGAATCATGTCACCACTGCGTCATTCTGATAGCTCAGTGGTGGCCGGCCATGCCATGGTTCTCAGAACTTCTCATCCTCTCGGACAGGCCCCCCATTCACCTGCCGCTGGGCCAAGCTCAACTTCTTTCACAGCACGGGGGCATGGTCATCCACCACGCTCCACAGAAATTAGCCCTTGCAGCGTGGTTCCTGAGAAGGTCACACTGAAACACATGAGCCTGTCTCAGGCTAACCTGGACATCATTCAGGGCAGTAGGAGCAAGGGTACTAGGAGCAAGTACAAGAGTAAATGGAATAGGTTCTGTCACTGGGCAGACTCTAAGGAGAACGACCCCCTTACTTGCACATTAGACGATGCACTCTCCTTCTCTGTGCACCTCGCTCACTCAGGGGTGCAAATTGACACATGACGCACCTACTTGGCAGACATCAGTGCCTACAGGAATTCTAAGTACGGGGTCTTCTCCTTCTCCAACCCGGTGGTGAAGCAATATTTGGCGGCCTCACCAGGCTCTACCCGCCCATCAAGAAGCCACACCCATTGTGGGATCTTAATGTAGTGTTGGCAGCACTGGCGCACAAACCCTTCGAGCCAATGGGGTCTGCGGACATCAGACTGGTCACCATTAAAACAGCTCTGTTGGTGGGTCTCACCTCAGCTTGCAGAGTCAGCGAGATACAGACACTGGCGAGTTCAGAACCCTACACTACTTTTCACAAAGATAAGATGGTCCTGAGAACGCACCCCACGTTCCTACCTAAAGTAGTCTCATTGTTCCATCTAAATGAAGAGATAGTGTTACCTACATTTTTCGCTGATCCTAAGGACGATGCTCAAAGGGTATTGCACTGTCTGGATGTCAGACATGCTCTGAAATGCTAACTGGACAGGACCAAGAGCTTCTGCAAGTTGGAAACTCTATTTATCACCTTCTGGGGTTCAAGGCCCGGTACCAGGCATCAAAGGGTTCTATAGCAAGGTGGGTGGTTTTGGCCATCAGGGAGGCCTATGAGAGGCAGCACAAACCACTTCCAGCTACCATGCATGCCCAAGCTGTCAGAGCCAAGGCCACGGCCGTCGCATTCCAGAGACAGGTTCTGTGGCAGGTCATCAGCAGGGCAGCCACCTGGGCCCGCCCTTTGGCTTTCTGCAAGCACTACTGTTTGGACGCCGGCTCTAAGTCCAACGTGGCTTTCGGACAGCCGACTCTAAGGAACTTGCTTTCTTAAAGAGGGTCACCTCTCCACCCTGGGGCTACATTCAGTTGTAATTGCCCATGCAGTATGGAGGAAAGGGGGACGGGACATAGGAGTAATTAATAGGTAGTCACCGTAGTGACTAACATACTCCTAGTCCATAGTCCCCTTTCCTCCATATGTCCCACCATCCTCCACGTAATAATACTCGTGTCATTAGGCAATGTTAATATTGTCGACGCTTCAATGGGGATTCAGGAATGGCGCCGGTGGGCAGAGTCAGGGGAGCGCATGCTCCCAAGGCTGCATGCCTCTACATTTAAAGGGGGAGAAGGTTTTTTCTGGTGAAAAAGGTTCCGTCTCCTGTCCCTAACGAGGGGCACCTATGCAGCATGGAGGAAAGGGGACTATGGACTAGGAGTACGTTAGTCACTACAGTGAGTAACTATTAATTTATCAACGCAATTCGGCTCTGGCACTGAAGTGACCAGGAGCATAGCAGGTAAGTCTTTTTACTAATTTTGCAGTGAAGGTGAGGGCACTTCCTACCTGGTATTGGCTTTGTTATGCAAGTGCAGTTTGCCACTAGAAGATGGGCACTGTAAGCTTTGAAGGCCAGGTTATCTTGGTATTAGTACATTTTTTCATTTTATTTGGCTGAATGGTACATTTGAGCGAATTTGGTCTGTACCATTTGACCGAATAAAAACGTACAAATTGGCTAATACATACCGAACATGTGGAGCGGAGGTTGCAGGGGTGTCCCCCGCTCCTATGATCGGTACGTATTAGCCTTGGGGGGTGCAGGGGTGTCCCCCGCTTCCTCAATATTGGAGGCAGGGGGCCGGAAAAGAAAATTAAGAAAAAGGGCCCCTGCAGCGTAGAATACGACCCGCGTTTGACAGACGGATATGACGCCGCAGGGCTGCAGTCAACAAGACGCCGAATGAACAGGTAAGTAGAGAAGGGGGTTTGGGGATGGGGGATAGGTTTGAGTGCATTTGATCCCCTGAGAACTGATCGCATGCAGGCAGGTCTTTTTCAAACAGTTTGCCGCAATCAGTTCTCAGCCGGTCAAACACACCTAAACCAAAAAACAGGCCCACACTAGCTTTTTGCATTTTTGGTTCAAGCATTGTCCTACTGCCCTATAGGCCAGTCCGAGCCTTGTTGAGGTTGGAGTGGAGAACCCTTCCCTTCAAAAGGCAGAATGGCAAAATACATGTGGATCTTCTGGTGGCTGACCCTACACTCCAGATTATGTGTTTTATGGCTATTTTGACACATAGGTTGTTCCTTATTTCTTGTTCCACTGCTCCTGCAATAACACGAGCAAATATTTCAAATAACCCATTTGACTCATGGTAGTAATTGGAAGTGAAACTCCATTGTAGCCCTCTCGTTTTTGCATAGTCTGCTACTTCTGCACCTCTGAAGTGGGACTCACTGTCACTCATAATATCAAGGGGATAGCCTTCCCTTCTGAAGGTATACTCCAAGAATGGTATAATCTCATTGCCAGTGGTCCATGTGACACTTTTATCTCCGGCCACCTCGAAAACAAATCGACCATCACAATTATAAACAGAGTTTCCTGAGCCAGTGTATGGTATAGTCCAAGATATCTATGTCCAATCACCTCTATACACCTCTGGGACAAGGATAGGCCACAACTCCTGTTTCTGCCACATGACGCTCTTGTCTGAATTTAGACAAACCCAGCATTCCTGCACTAGTCTTCCTACTGACGTGTTGACTCCTGGCCACCAGTAGTTTCCATGCAACTTTGTGTTTTTGTTCTTGTAATCCCAAGATGACTCTCATGGGGCAGCCTCTCTCAATGTTGAGAGTGCTGCTAACTGATTGCCACCTTACTGTTTATGTTCCTTTTGTCAGGCCAACCCTCCTGTATCCACTTACTAATTTGAGTCATTATGCTATTCTTCCTTAGCGATGATGGGATCAGGATCTTGGGCAAGTACAACTACTATGCTTTCAAGAACCTCCTATTCTTCACCTGCTAGTAGCTCTAGAGTGAGAGGCAAAGGTGGCAGGACGTCTTCTACCCTCTTGTGCACCCCTGGCACATACTCAATGTAAAAGTCATATTCTTGTAGCCTCAAACTTAGTCTTGCTATACTCAGTCACATTAGACATGCTCTTAACCATGGGTACCTCAAGTAAGGTCTCGTGGTCTGTGAGGATGTTGAAGGGCTTCCTTCAGAAGGAGAAAAGCTTCCCATTTCTCTTTTGTGCCAATACGATTGGGCTTAGACCTTCTGTGGATTACATAGTTTTGATAAAGCTTTCTTGTATATTTGTTCTAGCTCTTTCTCCACTTCTGCTCTAATGGCAAGGGGACTGCTCCTGCTCCTGTCATAGTGATTAAGAGGTTTTCTTCAAAGTATAAGGATGATCCTGTGTGCATACCCTTTCAATCAGCTAATCGTCTTGTTGAAGACTTCTGGAAACATAGTCTCTTCTGTGAGTTGTGGTCCAATGGTTCTTTATCAGGATTCAGTCTAATCTTTGGGGCTAAATGGTCCCTCCATCCAAAGACGTTGGCCCTTTTTACCACATATCTTTGCCACAGCTACCCTGCCTTTAATTTCAATGAGGGCATGGCACATCCTACAATGTTGATATGGGACCCCTCAAAACCACTGTGCCCCTTATGTGCGATTTCCTAAACCTTTTCCAGTATGCTTTCCCATCTCCATTTAGAGCTAATGAAGTACAGGGAACAACTGTTCACAATCATCTTGACTGGTGCTGGGTTGTTTCTGACGGTGCAGCTTGGCCACTTCATCGCAAGGCAGTGGTCCTGGCTATCACGCATTCCTTACCTTAGCACTCTTCACCTTGTTTGTTTGTTTATTTATTTAGAAAGCGCACCAAACCCGTAGGTATCTGGGTACATAACAGATAATTTTAGGTTTACATGTTGCACAAAAGAATAGTTACAGTCACAAGGTTACATTAATACACAACAGAATATACAATATCATCCATCAGGTGGGTACAGAGAGGAAGCAGTTTACATATATAGAACTTTGTTAAGAGGTGAAATGGCATCTTGAGTCCGGTGTGAATAGCCAACTTTTGGTGTTTTTCCTAAAGCAAAGGAAGGACTGGTCTGCTCTTTGGGAAGTAGGCAAGGTGTTCCATAACTGGGAAGCCATAACATGGAAAGCTGCTGCCCCCCCGCCCACCCTGCTTCTTTCAGTGGAAATATGGGGACTTTCAGGCAGAAGGAGTTTGCTGTCCTTATGAGGCGTGCTGACACTTTTTTGACAATTTTCTCCATTAAGTATTTCAGGGCTGAACCGGTTAGGCATTTGTGGGCAAGGGAGACCGTTTGTAACTAAATTCTGTCCTTAGTAGAGAGCCAATTGTTCTTACGCCTGGCATCCGAGATATGAGGTCTTCTGGGGATACTTAGTGCCATTCTAAGTGCATTATTTTGTAGAATTTGGAGTTTGTTGACAATGTATTTGCTGGCACCTAGCTAAAGAGCTTTGCAATAATCGAGTTTCGATAGGATTAGTGCTCTCGCTAGGGTAATGCAACTCTCTGTAGATAAGAAGGGTTTACAGGCATGTATCATCTTACAGGTGTACGCTGTTGCTGAGGAGGTGGCGTTAACTTGCTTGCATAGATTTAGTCTAGGGTCAAGGTGGAAGCCTAGAGTTTTTACCTCCGTTGCCACTTTGATGTTGATACCATCGATGTTGAAAGAAAGGTAGTGGTTGCTAAATTTCTTAAGGTTGGCCGATGTTCCAAGGAGCAGGAGCTCAGTCTTCTCCTCATTCAGGCACAGGCTGTGTGAGGCCATCCAAGCCTGAATGATAAGATAGATTTTGTTAACTAGGGCTAGGTCTGTAACATAGTCTCCTGTAAGTGGTATGAGGATCTGAGTGTCATCTACGTAATTCATGTAGGTGACACCCAGATAGTCAAGGTCATCAAAAAGAGGCTTGGTGAACACTTTGTACATTGTAGGTGAAACACAGGATCCTTGCAGTACACCACATGTTATTGGTGTTGGGTCTGCTGAGGCCGAAGGTGAGAAGACTCTCATTGACCTGTTGTTCAGAAATGATTGAATCCAGGCTGTTTCTTCCTGTGAGAAATGGCCCGCTATGGACAAATGATTGCATAGTACTTTATGATCAACTAGATCAAATGCGGCTGATAAATCTAGTAAGAGTAGGAGGGCAAGTTTTCCATTATCTTTAATTTCAGTGAGTTGTATCTTCAGGTCAATCAAGACCGTTTCAGTACCATGTTGTGGTCTCAATCCAGACTGCGGGTGTCCTAGGAGATTGTTCGTCTCCAGGTACGCTTGTATCTGGAGGTAAGCTGCTTTGTCTATGATCTTCAATAGAAAAGGGACTGTGGTAATGGGTCTATAATTGGTCGGTATACTGGGGTGAAGAGAGTTTATTTTTAGGAGAGGTAAGACCCACGCATCCTTAATGTTAGTAGGGACAATGCATGATTGAAATGATACATTGATGAGTGTGCTAATAGGGGCCGGGCAGATGTCTCCCTGGCATCTCAAGGGTTTGAGTGAGGCTCTGATATCTTCAACCTCCTGGGGGGTGACTTGGGCAAATTTCGAAACAAATGCTGGGGAGGTTTATGAGTGGAGTCTGGAGTTCTTTGATGGGTGTCTCGGTCCGGAAGGCTAAATTTGGATCAATGCCATCATTTTCGTTTGGCAACATACTGCCACAAAGGCACTCCCTTATCACACAGTTAGCGCACTTCTGTTCAATTGCTGGACAGTTGGCTAAAAATCTGTGCTTGCCACAGTGGAAGCATTTATATTTCTCGATGTCTGGTTTTATTTTATCATTCTTCTCCTCCAATTACCGATCTCTTCTATCTGTGCTTTCTGGTTTCTTCTTTACCAAGTTGACTTGGGTGTGTCTGACTCACTCGAAATACCTGAGTTCTCTGTGGCCAACTTCTTTTCTTTAATGGTCTTACTGCTTTTTCCACTTTCTTGGCTTTAAGTATGGTCTCCTCCAGAGTAGGATTCCCACACAGCCAGAGACTTGCTTGTGCCATAGGGCTAATGGTGCGTATTGTTATCTGATCTCTTGTACATAACACTGACGCTGCTTGAAATGACCAAATTACATAGCACTGCCAACGTATTCTTCCACGTTCTCCTCCCATCTGGTATAAAAAGTTTAACTGTTTATAGCGATGTTAGCCTTGGACAGATCATATTCATCTGTCTCCGTTTCCTCATATACGTTCAAGTCGCCTGCCCCTTGTTCTGCTGTGAGTGGTGGAAATTCTCAAAACTTTCTCTGCCCTTCTGGGCATAAAGTGTGAAGCAACAGCGATTTATTGTGTTCCCGGTCACATTCAGGTAGCTTCCCCAACCCTCTTTCCAATCAACCCAGGGAATGCCGGCTCCCCAGATGCTGGCAAAAAGCATTCAGGTAGATGCACTGTGTGTAAAGGCAGTTCGCTTCCATTGGCTAGTCACTTCTGTGTTCTTTTTTTTCTCATGTATTGTTGTTATTCCTGCCTTTTTGGGTTAAGGTTAAATGGCTGGATTGTATTGCATGTGACCAAGTGTGGATGTTGCTTTCGGGTCCTTTTCTTTGCTGCCCAACTCTCTGAATTGCCCCGGCAACGTTGCGGAGAAGCACGGTCGTGTTGCAAGTGCTTTCCTTGGCACCTCCCCGCATTGTATGCTCTTTCCTCCATGCTTAGGCCACACAAGGAAGAGCCACGAGAGGAAGGTTGCAGATGGAACTCAGTGGCTAGGCTGATTCCCTTGAGGGCAGGTCTCTGATGCCAGGTTATCCTTCCAGAAGCCTGATGGGGCATCGCGGGGTGTGCCCTCCCCGGAAGTAATCTCGGTCAGCAGACTCCAGTTTGAGTGTGATGTGCGTGGGGCACAATGAAAATTCTCCTTTCACCCATATCCTGGGATGCGGGTTTGGGCTCCTCGTTGCTAAAAAGTAATGACGGTGGAGAGACAGCAAGACCAGAAGGTGAGATAAAACAATGTATTTCTTGCAAGGACGTATACTGCACCTCCTGTGTCTCTGTCTCAGCCATCTGCCATGGAATCGCTTCCATTCTCGGGAGGAAAGCTCAGGGGCAACGTGTTTGCCTTGGAAGCAAGACGACAAGGAGTACCACAGGTTCGATTCCCGTGTCCGCGCGTTAAGCGCATTATAAATAACATATCATATCATTCCAGGACACCCTTCCAGAGTGATTTCATAGCTTACCACACCTTGATTTGTTGGTGGCCAACAACAACAGTGATTAGATTTAAATGTATAGGCAGCAGGGACAGGGAAGGCTATGGAGGCATCCGCGGCAGCTCTGGTGGATGGGGCAGGGACCATGTGAACCCCTCGCTTGAATGGCAGGCACCACAGTCCATTATTTGCAGGGGCATTGGGCTACATGCCTCTGAGCAGGGGCGCATCTCCCTGTTGCATACACCTTTGTGTGTGTAATGCTGCGATCCACAAAGTACTTGGGCCGCCATTATGATAGGCCGGCAGGGGATAGGAAGTATGGCCAGTTGCCTCTCATTATTGCACTAATAGATCTGTATAGAATGGCAGCTGTTTTAACCCTTGTCAATCCTTACTCATTTTCTGGAGAAGGGAATTATAGTTGTTTTTACAAATCTGTTTGCACTGCGATTTCTTATGTATGATCAGCGTGATTTATCACTTGAGCTGATCCTTTATAAATCAAATTTGATATTTTGTATTGATAGTGTTATGGTTTGTATCAAACCTTACACAAACAGTCAGATTTATTTAAGCAAGTCTTTTCAGCCTGTGAAAGACAAATACACAGCATTGTAATTAAGTAAATTATTTATTTCGGATTAACAGGAATTCATGAAGGATACAACATGTGCAACCGTCTCATGCCACTAAGCACCATCAGAGTAAGTTAAAAAGAACATTTAAATCCAGAGTCATAGTTCATTCATAAATTCATGTCATGTCAGAAAAAAAACTTATAGATAACACAAAGAAAAACTCACAATTTGTAAAAACACAAGTACTAAAATCACAGATACTTTCCCTGCAGCCAATCTAAAAGAAAAAAAGAAAAGTTAGAACTTGATAAAAAATATTGCTATAAATGCCCTTTCTCACATACAAAAGTTTAAAATCAGCTCAACTGGTGCTTTCATTGCTTTTAGACACATGTACTCAGTTTTAGCCCCCTTCACATATTCGCCAGATCATTCTTGTATATAGCGACAGATTCCAGGCTATAGCGGGTGAGGATACGTTCAGCAGGTGGTACAATGCTGGTCTATACTGAGAAAAGCCTCTTCCTATGAATAATGGTAACAAATATTTTTTCTTCTGCTCACAATAAGCTGGACAGAAAATAGGAAGTGAGCTAAATCCTCCAGCCCAGCATCACACATAGGGCATTCAGCTTTGATTTCCCGACCTGATCTCTGACTACGGAGCTCGCCCAACTTCAGGCATCCAAAACGTACTCTTGAAATTGGTGCTCTTTGACATTTACGATTCGTCCAGATGAGATATTCCTTTGTGTTGTTCGTTCTCTATTTGTCGGTTTCCTAGTTGAAATTGTATTTTGGTTTCGAAACTGAAGATGAAACACTCCAGTGAACTGTTTAAATTGCAGAAGCAAGACATGAGGGTTCATCTTTCCACAATACGCGACCCTCAGCAAAGTATTTTATCTCAATGCACCTTTTTTTCTTAGCTACTGCAAACACTGGGATCAGCCAACAGTGAATCAATTCATTCTGTTCTACAGAGTAAAGTCTCACTCATACATACTGTATTACTCTTAGTCCACATATCATTATAATGCCATTTATATAGTGCACATTATTTGAATTTTCTCTGCTCACTCATGGCAGCATTGCTATGAGTCATGGTTCCCTCACAAAAATGGTTAATGGCAAAGGTGTTCTAAATGTAGATATACTTTCAAATAGACAGGCGTGCTTCTCTTTGGCATGGATTACCTCATAAGCCCTCACAGCATTTTTCTTCAGGCATCCCTGATGGCATATCCCACACACCGTTTTACTCTGTTCAGCAATTTCACTCCAATACTTGGTATCTGAAGTATTGAAATACATCATGTCAATAGATTTCCCATACGTAACTAACAATTCAGATTGGCTCATTTTTAGGTGAGAAAACAAAAACTTGAAAATGCAACTCTTTTTTGTTTTTACTTCATAGGCCTTATTTTAGATAAGTGACTGTGTACATACCAGTATGAATGGCATTGGGAGTAAGTGACTGTGTACATACCAGTATGAATGGCATTGGGAGTGCATGTCAGGCTATCAAACTCCCGTGAAATAGAGGAGCATTGGGTGCCCGATATGCCTTCCAGTGTCAACGTTACTTACCGGTCTAGTCTTCCTGATGTGACTTCATCACGTTACGTTCCATGCATACATCGCTAGGAAGATATCAATGATCATTTCAGACAGATCCTTGCGTCAATGTCTTTGCTGCAAGTATGCTCGTAGTCCTGTTTCCTCTCTTCTCAGTTCCCTCTTGCTTCTTGATTGCTGATCTTTGATCTCCGCCTTCTGTTCTTGTCTTCCTTCCCTGCTCCTCTTGCTTGTCTCTCTTCTGCACCTTGTCATCCTCCTTATCCCTCCTACTTGTCTTCGTACTGTATCTGGTTAAATTGGACCTCCAGTTTCCTGGAATTGGATACTTGTCATGGGGGGGTTTATTCCCCAAAAGGGTTCCCCCCTCTTTTGGCTGTCTCCTGGGGAGAGCCTGTCATGGGACCTGTTTCTTGTGGTCTCCAGGCTGACCTCCCGTAGGGACAGATCTTATCGCTACACATCATGGAAAACCCAGCAGTCACATCCCGAAAGAATCTCGGCAAGAAGGAAACACCAGGTGAGCCTGTTGAGGGGCAGAACAGCATAATGTTGACAGCATAGTCAGATGAACCAACTAAAGAATTCCCTACAGAGCCTAACCACTGAAGTGCAGGAGCTGCGCCAGGGAAATACCACCTTGAGACAGCCAATGGCTGTTAGAGAAAATACTCCACGGGACCTTCCTGGAACACATCCCACGGGATATAATCACAATGGATCCCCAAAGAGTTCCTAGACAATTGCATTATTCAGTATACCTTTCAACCTCAGCCATTTCTATCAGATAGAGCAAAGGTGAGGTATATGGTCACTAGTATGACAGGCAATGCACTTGCATGGATCACTCCCTTGGTAACTATGGGTAACCCTGTGCTGGATAGTTACTCTACATTTGTTAACATCTTGAAGGCTATGTTTGACACACCCGGGGCCATGTATTCAGCCCAGGAGTCTCTTCTTGATTTTTGACAGGGTTCTCTGGATACCTTCACTTATGTTTCCAAGTTTCATCAGATAGTTGATGAAACAGGCTGGCCAGAACAGACTAAGTTCACTCTTTTTTCTGAGAGGATTGACCAATGAATTAGCTTGTGTTGTATGGCATACATCTTTGCTGATTACGCTTTACAGTTTTACAGCTAAACTATCACCCTCAAGAGTGAACACAGAAAGAGTCGACCAGTTCGGACCAGTCTTAACCCTGGCAATTCCCCTGCTAATTCAGAACTAGCCACTGAAGATGCAAAGCAGCTAGGCATGGCCAGTGGACCCCTCTCCTAAAACATCGACGGTCTAGGGATGTATTGTGATACCCTTGGCCATTTGGTCAAAAAGTGTCCTGTCGGCCCTGGGCGACGACAGGGAAACACCCTCTCCCATTCCTAAGTGGGACAGTGACACAGGAGAGCAAAACAGTGTCACCCCTTTTCAGATTGTGGAGAGGAAGAACGAGTTCTCATTTCTCATACTCTGTGTTCTACTGTCAATCCCGTCAGGTGGTATCCATGAAATAACTGCATTGGTGGATTGCGGTGCTGCAGGACATGGAGTGGTCTATACAACATCTGGCACCAATAATAACCAAAGAAGCTGTTCAGAAACAACTGATGCTGAACTACCACTGCATAGAGATGAGGATTGTGGCATCCATCTCATCCCAGGAACCACCTTAGCATACGGAGGTATGTACACCCTATCTGAGAATGAAAAGGACATGCTAAGAGAATACCTGAACAAACATCTTACCAATGGACTTATCGTTCCTTCAAAGGCTCCTGGAGGAGCACCATTGTTTTTTTTTTTTGTTCCCAAGAAAGACACTAGAGAACTTAGACCATGTTTCGACTACATAGGGCTAAATAATAAGACAAATATCCTCTGCTCGTAATTTCTGATATTCGTGAAGCTGTCCGTGTAGCCACAATGTTTCCAAGTTAGATCTGCGTGGAGCCTATCATTTGATGAGAATCAAGGCAGGGGATGGATGGAAGACAGCCTTCACGACACCATTGGGGCTCTATGAATATAGAGTTATGCCCTTTGGCTTGGCTAACGCCCCTGATGTATTTCAGAAATGTGTGGTTACTTTGTTTTCTGATTTGTTTGTTTCTATTATTGTCTATTTAGACGATCTTCTTGTTTTCTCACGGAATCCTGATGATCATATCCTTCATGTTCGGGAAGTTCCGAAAAGTGTCAGTTTCATGTTACATCTATACAGTATTTGGGCTTCATACTTTCAGCTAAAGGTATTGAAATGGATCCTCACAAAGTCAGGGTTATATTGCATTGGCCATCCCACTCTTTCGTAAGGCAAGTACACCAAATCCTGGGTTTGGTAAACTTCTATAAGAAACTCATCCAAGATTTTCAGCATAAATACAGCCTATAACCAAACTCCATTGGAAAGAGAATCTGGCAGATAAAAGTCCCTTCTTTCCTTGCAGCCTTTTATTATTCCAACAGAAACATAAGGCTTCCGGACCCCTCTGCCAGAATTCTGATGCAGAAGCTAAGGTCCTACAGAAACTGCATGGCCATCAAGGTTATGTCTTTAAGGGAGGACGTCTGCTCATTCTGAGCATCCCTTTATGTGAGTAAGCCCTACACCTTTGTCATGATTATCCTACAGGTGAAAATTGTGGTGAGAAATCTACTTGTAAGATCATTGCCAGGCACTTTTGGTGGCCTTAGTGGAAAAGAGATATTGTGAACCAAGTTCTTGTATAGTATTTACATTGTTTTACAACTTCAACAGTGGCTAACGGGGCACATATATTATGTATAGCAGAGTTTGCTTATAATAACGCTGACCATACTGCCCTTGGTACCTTTCTGTTCTTTTTCACTTGTGCTTTACACCCTCAGACATTTCCTAGAATCCCTGTTCTGCCTACACGGGTACCTTCAGTTGATCAGATGGTAGCTGATCTTAAGTCGGTCATGCTCGTCTCCCGACACTTTTGAAAGATGCCCAAAAGGCTATGAAACAGTATGCTGATTTACATTCATCTCCTGATCCAGGCTTCCAAAAAGGTGATCGAATTTGGTTGGTGTCTTCCATGAAATTTAGTTCCTTCAAACTAGCTCCACGATATTTTGGTCCATTTCGGATTCTTCAGATGATCAACCCTGTTGCCTTTCATCTTCAGGTACCCATCTCTTGCAAATGGATGCATCTTGTATTTCATTTATTACAGCTGAGTAAACATGTATCACACCAGAAATGTAATCTGATATCGCTTAAAGCCACCGCCCATGCAGTTAGATGGTGTGTCCGAATAAGAGGTTTCATCTATCTGTGACTCCAGATATAGTTGTGGCACCCTGCAATATTTGGTTGTTTGGAAGGGATACCAGCCTTGCGACCGGACTTGTGAACCGGCTCTCTGCATTAATGCCCCACAGTTGCAACGCAAGTTCCATCATCTTCATCCTGGCAAACCAGGGTTCATGCACTTTGGAAGGGAGAATGCTGTCATGCTCCCGCGGTATGGAGGAATGTTGGTGCCCGATCTCGGAGTCATCGTTACTTACCGGTCTAGTCTTCCTGATGTGACATCATCAGGTTATGTTCCACAAATACGTCTCTAGGGAGATATCAACGATCATTGCAGATGGATCCACGCATCGCATCATCTTCGCTGTAGGTGCACTCAAAGTCCTGTTTCCTCTATTCTCTATTCCTTCTTGATTGCTAATCCTTGATCTCCACCTTCTGTTCTTGTCTGCCTTCCCTGATCCTCCTGTTCGTCTCTCTTCTTCACCTTATCATCCTTATCCCTCCTACTCATCTTCGTACTGCAGTCTGTTAAATTGGACCTCCGGTTTCCTGGAATTGGCTCCTTGTCATCAGGGGTTTTATTGCCCAAGAGGGTTTCTCCCCTGTTCTGTCTGTCTCCTGGGGAGGCGCAGTCATGGCACTTGTTCCTTGTGGTCTCCAGGCTGGCCTCCCGTATGGACAGATCTTATTGCTCCACATCACGGAAAACCTAATGGTCACCCACCCCACACCCCAAAACATATCAGCAAGAAGGAAACACCAGGTGAGCCTGATGAGGGTCCTAAACAGTAGAACGTTGGCAGCGTTAAGCAAAGTCCTGACACAGGTACAGCATGACTGTGTACAGGAATCTCAGGTTTGAGAACTGCCCCTCCCCCCCAAGCATAATATTGAAATGGGGACCAGCACTTTCTCCTTCAGCCGGCCCTGGGCACAGCCTTTGAAATGCAAGGCTATACATTTGCTGAAGTGCTGCCCTGCCACTGGCACCCACATGCAACGTGCATATTGAAGTGCTGCCCACGAAGAGGGTGCTTTTTTATACTGCCATGAATAAACAAATATTATCCACAGGAAACACGATTTGTTTACCCCCCATAATTGCTTTGTAAAAGTATGTTATTCCTGAATTCCCATAAGGAATCGTTGTAGGCTCCGCCCATTCCCGCAGTTAAGTGTTACAAAGTCTCTACAGACTGCCCATATATGAACAAACTGCAACATAACTTGTTTGCAAAATAAACAGTATTAGTGTTTTAAAAAAATAAATAAAGCTATCAATAGACATTGCAGTGCTCACAAACTTCCCCAGCCCATGCTTGAACTGGTCACCCTCTCCTGGGTTTTGCCAGGCACGTGATCAGTCCAGGATGACAATGTCCTGCTGCTCTGTATTTATCACAGCCCTCGGTCTAATGGCTTTCCGCGTGCACACACCACTGCTGCATACGGTTTCCCAGTCAGCTACGTGATGGCTCTTTCATCCCGCTGCTGGTCTATTCATAACCTTAAGCACTCTTTCAACTGCACAAGCACTTTTCTTTGCTCCTATGAGATATGGATGAATGAATCTCATTTGCATATCCAGCAATGCTTGCATATATTAAGTGTATACACATAAACATACGTGTATTGGTGCCATTGCTCGTTATATGTGTCTCCCACGCCCCTGGGTAACATTCCTGGAGACTCCAGTGTTTGCTGGCACCAGAGGCTCCAGGATCAGCCGTTATTCCAGTTACTACGAGAAGGGAGCATGGGACCAACTCGTGTCTATTGGCACGCTGGGAAACTTTGCACATTGACCTGTGCCTTACAAACACAGATGATGACTAACAGCTCTGTTTACAGCAGCAGCCTAGCACGACTGTTGCGCAATCATTTGCGCGCAAACTGCAGATATGTTTTTCCAATTATACTTCATGCGCTTATAACATCCAATTAGTGCACAGTCTGCAAAGGGGCAAGCCAAAAAACGCTTCAAAAATCGCTGTTAAAAATCGAGCACGTGCATTTAGCGCCAGTGCTTCTGCTTGGTGCATACGGTATGGAGTTTGCGTGAGGACACGACTTAATCAGACTCTTTTTCTTTATTTGTTGTGTGGAAAACACATTAAAACAGTATCAGAATGATGTTGTTTGCCCTAGCAAAAACGTTTGTGATGATGCAGAATGTGGCAATAAAACAGGGTTGCTCCATTCCGTATGATCTAGGAAGAAACACAGGGGCTAAGTTAATTTGCTGCGTTATTTTTGCACACGGGTAACATTTGGATACTCTGGATTGAGATCATCGTGGAATGGCCTTGCATATAATTAGAGCCTCCTAATACGGCAACGTCAGAGGTGTTTTCGATATGACGCAGATATCGTTGGTATTACTTTGCATTACTTTGCGTGCTATGTGTGACAGAGGGGAAGCTTTTGTGATGGCAGTTGAGCAACAACATTAAAATGACCTGAATATATGGTAAATGAAAAATTTTAAAGTGGTGGCCGGACAATCCCACAAACAATTTTTGTAAAATTGCATTTGATCCTTCTCTGAACAAGCAAAAGTAGGTTTAACCTTCAATTAACTTAATCTTCTCACGTTCAATATATATGTGTGTTTCCCTCATAGATATTTGTGCACATGATTATACGTCCACCCTAACTGCATGCGACTCACTCACCCAACATAAACACCAGTACACCGGTGATGCCGCGGCGGGAGTCTTACCCTTCCGGTTACAAGTCGGGCAGCTCAACAAACCTGCACGCAAGACAACGCACACAGATGCCAGTTCCTCCTGGTTCTGAACCTATCCTGTCGTCCTATCCTCACTAACATACCCCGCCATCTTTTCTTGCAGAGACACGCGAGCACCTGGACATTGCCCCTGGCTGGTAGCGGTGCACGTTATAAATTGGCATAACAGATTTGAATCAAGAATTGTAAAGTTAATGTGTTTTTTAAAGCCCTCATTTACCACCGTGATAACCTTTTTGGTAAGGGAGGAAAAAACAGGAGCCTGTGTGAATAGTTGGGTCCTAGCAAGAGGATTTGAAAGCTACCAGGATCTTCATGTCTCACGGCAACTACACTGGTGATTCATAAAGCGCCAATTATGGACAAAGTTGATTCCTTGCACAATTGGCAATGATTGGGTTTCATTGCAGAATGAAAAAAGTAAAGGCGTTCCAGATGCTGGTTCCTTGTTGGGTGACAAAAAAAAAAAATTGGCAGACATTAGCTGAGCAAGCAGTCAAGTACACATATGAAGTGAATGCAGCAAAGCGCTTGAGGAACCAGATTATGGAAGTTTTGATGGGCAATCGAGAGCGCTTGAATTTAAAATGGAAGGCCATGGGGAGCCAGCCAAAAGCAAGGCGGTGTGGCATGCATTTAAAGGCCCTAAACAGAAATCTCTCACCTGAAAAGCAGCCTTTAAACACTGCTACCAAAAATGGCTGTGCTTTGCTTTCCCTGTCACATGAGTGGCAAGCATTTGAACACTGCAACCCAAAAACGGTCCTGCTTTGCTTTTATTTCACCTGAATGACAAGAAGTTATACATTGCATCCAAAAACGACCTTGCTTTACTTTTAATTCATATGAGGGGCAAGAATTTCAACACTACAATCAGAAACTGCTTTTGCTTTCCCTTTCACTTGAACAGCAGCCCATTTAACACTACAAACGAAAAACAGCTTGGCTTTTTCTTTTTTTCACATCAAATTAAAGAACCATGTGGATGGGGGCCTACCCCTCATTATCAATGGACCAACAGCAACGGCAAACTTGCTAAAAAAGCAGAAATCAGAGAATCCTGTGACCTGCAAGACAGGATATTAAACATTAGATGCAATAACGGCTTGCACACGTGTGAAAAGAAAATCTGGCTTTTAAAAGCCACAGTGAAAAGATAGCACTGCTCACACAGAAATGTCAGGGAAATGTGCTGTGGGGGGGTTTACCAAAGCCATGTACATTATGGGCCGATTCACAGAATCCAGCGCAGAAAAGGTGCAAGCGCCGAGCGCCGAGAAGGAGCGTGCGGCACGCATAGTTATGGATTTCCTGAGGCATCACTAGCTGTGACTCAAGGCACATCACGCAACGCCAGTAACACCCCCAACACGCCCCCATGCTCAGTAAAAAGAAAGTAAAAAGCCAAACACAGCGCAAGCCCCGCTGCCATCCCTGGACCAGCTTACAGCCCTTCCTGCTAAATTGCGTAAAAACTTGTTGCGGACGGGGTACGCGCTGAGTTTCCATGCAATTTGACTGGTGTGTGGACGTGGTACACTTTGAGTTTCCATACGATTTGACTGGGGTGCAGATGGGGTACGTGCTGAGTTTCCACATGATTTGGCTGGGGTGCGGACGGGGCCGACAGGGTACGCGCTGTTTCCACGTGATTTGACTGGGGTGCACACGGGGTATTTGCTGTGTTTCCACACGATTTGATGGGGGTGCGGATGGGGTACGCGCAGAGGTTTCATGCAATTTGACAGGGGTGCGGACGGGGTACGCGCTGAGTTTCTATGCGATATGGCTGGGAGCAGCGGGGTACGCGCTGAGTTTCCACACGATTACCCCGTCTCCACCCCAGCCAAATCACATGGAAACTCCCACACGTACCCCAGACGCACCCCAGCCAAATCACGTGGAAACTCCTGCGTGTACCCAGGACGTACCCCAGCCAAAACGCATGGAAACTCCAGCGCGTATCCCGCACGCACACCAGCCAAATCATGTGGAAACTCCTGCGTGTACCCCTTGATACATGCGCAAATCCACTGGAAGTAGACCCATCCAGACGGGACAGCCACACCCTAGCCCCCATCACCCATGACCACACCCTGCAGGCAGCCCACACTACCTGGTATCCCTCATCATCTGTGACCACACCCTGCATGCATCCCACACCACATGGGACCCCCCCCCCATTACCCGAGACCACACCCTGCAGGCAGCCCACATGGGATGCCCCTATCACCTGTGACGCCACCCCGCAGGCAGCACACATCACATGGGATCCCCCATCACTCCTGACCACACCCGGCAGGCAGCCCACATCACATGGGATCCCCGATCACCCCTGACCACACCCTGCAGGCAGCCACACCACATGGGACCCCCATCACCCCTGACCACACCCTGCAGGCAGCCCACACCACATGGGACCTCCCAGCCCCCATCACCTGTGACACCACCCCGCAGGCAGCCCACACCACATGGGACCCCCGCCAGCCCCCATTACCCCTGACCACACCCTGCAGGCAGCCCACAGCACATGGGATCCATTCCAATTACCTGTGTCCACACCCTGCAGGCAGCCCACACCACATGGGACACCCCCATCACCTGTGACGCCACACCGCAGGCAGCACACACCACATGGGACCCCCCCCATCACCCGTGACCACACCCTGCAGGCAGCCCACACCACATGGGACCCCATTACCCGTGACCACACCCTGCAGGCAGCCCACACCACAAGGGATGCCCCCATCACCTGTGACACCACCCGCAGGCAGCCCACACCACATGGGACCCCACCAACCCCATCACCCCTGACCACACCCTGCAGGCAGCCCACACCATATGGAATCCCCATCACCAGTGACCACACCCTGCAGGCAGCCCACACCACAAGGTATCCCCCCCATCACCTGTGATGCCACCCCACCTGCAACCCTCTCCCGATTGGACATCACCTGCATGCTGGATGTTGAAAGTGCGACACATGTTCACTCCAACTATGGCGCGTCGAGCACCTTGACTGACATGTATTTTACACCACCCAGAACATCCCGTTAAATAAATACCCTGCAAACAGGAGCAAATGCATACACCTGTGCCACATCCTTCAGTGTGGCAGCTGCACAAACACAATTCCTGTCTGCAACCATCTCCCAACATACACATCACACAAGTGAATGGTAAAGTGAGGCCCTGCAGTCCATGTGACAAACTAATGTAAAGAATCCCCATGTTGCACCCACAAAGAGTGTCACATGAACAGACACTGCCCAGGCGTGTCACGACCAGAGCCACAATGAGCTGACATTACCAGAACAGATAACCTAATAAACACTTCACTGTTCCTTCCATGTGTGAAGGACATGACATGACATTTCTTCAAATGACATGTCAATCATAAAGCACATATACACAAGTGTAAGAAGCCACAAAAAGTCAGGGGATGTGGAACACAGTGACGAAAAAAACAAACTTGGTAGGGCAGGTGATATTGAGAATGCAGCAGTGCATGGGAAGTGGGGAAGGAGATAAGGGGTTTGGGTGAGGGGGCATTGCAGTAAATGTGAAGTACACCATAACAAATAGAACAATGTAAGAAATTGCGGCCAGCATGTGTCAAGTGTGGTGGATGCCAGGGAGGCAGTGCGGGTGTGCAAGTGGCGTGCAAGGGGACCTTTGCACAGGTTCAGAGGACAGCCACGTGACCATTGCCGATTCCGACAAGAGTTCAGCAGGGCAGAGGAGTACCAAAGGCACAAGCAAAGAGGAGTGACTCAAGTACTGAATGACTACATGGCAATCAGAAAGGGCGTTACCCGCTGAGACTGCTGCATTTGTATGGAAAAATGCAAAAAGAGAAATGCCAAAAGTGACTGCCAGTGCAAGATGCCCACCCACAGCACAGACAATGAAAACAGCACAAACACATGCTTGTGAAAGTCAAAGCACACCATTTGCGTCACACTGCATCAAGCAATTCCTTGTCAAATATTGTGAACATTTCACACTCCAATCAATCCCCCAACCGTCCCCCGTCCCCCAACATAGTGAGGACCAATACATAGTGCTGGTGCACATGTGATAGCAAATGAAACTTCCCCGTGCATACCGAAGCTCACCCTTCACACACATCCAACTGCAACACGCAAATGTATAGAAAACATGACACATGCATGCAAGTAAGCACACACATGACCAACAATGGTCCTTACCTGGGACATCAAATAGAGAAACAAATCAGTAAAATATTGAAAGAAAAGTCAGTGAAGCCATTATTGTGAGTAATGAAATCAAAATATATTATACATTTGTATTAATGTCATACAAACTGCAAAACATTAATACAAATATGTACATTTTGAAACAAGGAAAATGTTCAAATGTGAAAACTAAAATTCCAAATATGTACATAAAAAAGGAAAAGTCTTACAATAGGTCCATGTCCATAAAAGTCTTATGAAAAAATCATCCAAACGTTAAAAAAAAATATTCTCTGCAATTTTAAACAAAAAATAAAATGAAAACACCACTGAACTATGTACAAAGAAACATGGAGCAAAGTCCAATTAGCACTCCAAATCATAAAGAAAACAAAAGGTAAATCACACACAAACAACTATGTACAAAAAGTGGAGTGTAGTCTAAAAACTCCAAATCATAAAAAAATAAAATGAAACTTGTCACTAAAGAACTATATACAATGGCAGCGGGCTAGTCCTCCTCATCATGCTACCTCAATGTCTCTGCAAGGGCATCATCGAACACTGCATCCAATTCTCCTAGGCAGGCCTCCGCTCTCACCTCGGGAGCTTGCAGGGACTCCAACATGCTGCTCTCCCACTCCCTGCAAATCTCCTCGAGGACCTTAGCCCGCCTCTCTGCCCAATGCAGTGAAATCTCTGCCCTGGCCATGGTGAGTCGTGCCTCCTGTGCCCGGTGGCGCTCTGCCCCGATCTGCTGCTCGAAATGCTCCAACACGGAAAACATCCTTTGGGTAAGCTCTACCTTTGCCTCCTGTCTGATGGCTGATACCTGACTCCCTGAGAAGGTATGCCCTGAGTACTGTAGCCTCCTACTACGAGTCTGTTGCTGCCAAATAGCCCGGTGCCTGCTCCTTAAGGACAGCCTCCGGGATTATGACAACCCCCAGCGCTGTCGTGCACGTGCCGTTCTCCTTGGTGCCAGCTCTCCCTCCATTGCCAAAGCTCCTGTCGCCAGCTGGATCTGCGTGGTGACCACCTTGGATGATCCAACTCAACTCCCGACTCTGGCAGTGATGTGATCTCCACCAGACTGGCTGCTGGGGTCAGGACAGGTACACAGTGGGCCCTGCTGTCATCTGGGCCTAAAGGGGGCTGGGAGGATGACTGGTGCACAGAGGAGCAAAATGAGGAAGGTTTGCATAAGTGGCCAGCCAATGCACCCATTGCAATACCAGGAAATGTGCTAGCCAGTTCACAAGATGCAAGACCTCATCATGATGATGTGCAAGCGCCCGATTGGAAACCTGCACATCATCACAAATGGAGCCTGTACGCCTCATGATACTGGCTAGCAACGGTTTCACCCTTTCCCGAATGGCGACATCTGCATGTATTGGTGTTTCCGTTTGTGTGGAAACATCCATCACCTGCAGATGGGTCCGGCCTGAGGCATGCCCGCAGGTGCATACTGGTGCAGTCGCAGGCCCAGGGGCAGGATTAGGTACAGGACCCTCCACAGCGACCTGCACTGCCTCCTGCCCCTGAGTCTAGACTGCACCAGTCACACCCACATCATCACCACCGCCGGGCCCCATGGACTGGGCTGATGCAGCCTCCTCCTGGATGTCTCCCCACAGTCTTCTGCAGTGACTTGCCCCTGTGTGAGCTCACCTGTCCCTCCCGCTGCCGAGGAGTCCACGGCCATTTTCACCCTCTTGGACGTCCCCTCAGCAGCAGCGGCCATTGTGTCTGACGTGCACCAGTCTTGTCGCTCCCCGAAGAGGATATAAGCTGGGGGCGTGACTGGGCCTTGCATCTGTGCCTGGTGGAGGCATCCCTGCTGCAGTGCTCCACAGCACCTTCTCCGCCCTCTTCTTCCAACGCTGTGGATAAGGAGACATAGAACACAAACATCAGGGTACTGTACCTATGTGTGTTTTGCACAAAAAATATGCACATGAAGTACACTGCCAAACGTCACAACCATCATCACCCTCAACAATACACAGGTACTTGCAATGTACATACATGAACATACATGTCTGTCCTTCACACGGACAATCACTTCCTTGGACATGGCACAGTCAGCATGTACAAAATGTGCATGCTCCTGACATGCATCATGGGACATGTACATGACATTCACACACATCACCTGACAGCCCAGAAGCAGGCCAAGGAGCTATCACATCAGAGTCCACTCAATGTCAATTGTGCAACAAGAGTTGAGCACACATTCTAATGCTCTAGTAACATCTATCCAGGAGTGTTATGCAGTCACACACTCACTTCTCAGACACATGCACAT
Source organism: Ambystoma mexicanum (assembly GCF_040938575.1). Classification (NCBI taxonomy): domain Eukaryota; kingdom Metazoa; phylum Chordata; class Amphibia; order Caudata; family Ambystomatidae; genus Ambystoma; species Ambystoma mexicanum. Next base: position 609,101,374 of record NC_090924.1, read on the forward strand.
GTACAACATGCATGTCCATGATGTTGACAACAGCACCCATGTGTCACACCTTTCACACTGCTACGTCTCAACCACATGTAAGAAACCACATGCACATAGTTACATGCTGCATCACATCATGTATTGCAATAGGAACACCGTTCATAGCACACATGCCTCAATGGACACACATGCAGCACTGTCTGGGACATGCACACAGACATCCTACAAGAGGCATAACTGCCATAAGGTCAAGTTGCACACTCTAAACACACAACATCCACATGCTCTGTTGAGGGCACCAACACATGGACACTTAGCAGTCGACTCCAGACGGAGCTGCAGATCCTTGACCTGGGCATGCAGCGCTGGATCGAAGCACTCCAAGACCCACATGTTGTTGGTATTCAAGCGGCACCAGCGCCCCCCTTGGTCGTCATCACCCTTGAGGAAGCGCCAAGCCTTGTTGCGGGTCCTGGATTTGTAGTCCTCCCAGTGCTTGTGGACATGGTGGTAGTAACGGAGTGCCACCCCTCCGCATTGACGGCACCCACGATGTCCACCCAGATCTTCGTCCGTCCTTACTTGCCTACTTGCATTGATCCGTGGAAGAGGACATAATAGTGCCCCAGGCCTTGCTCCACCAGGTTGTCAACTTCCTTGGCACTGAAGCTGACAGCCCTCTGCCTCGGCAACCCTTGAGGCAGGTGGTCCTGGGGCTGGGCTGTGGAGCGGTGGTCTGGCACGTCAGAAGTCATGTTGATAAACAGAGGTGGTCACGGGTCCGACGACAGGAGCTCTGGCTATGGTTGTACAGCAGGCACCAGAATTGCAGGGCACGTGGGCAGCAGGCACATGCAGTGGGCAGGCAACAGCAGATGGCTCGTAGGAGGCAGCTTAGGGCACTTGGAGGCAGGTAAATTAGCTGGTAGGCAGGAGCGTGGATCTTCCGTGTTACTTGCGTGGGCAGCCAGAAACAGAGTGACTCCGCACGTGCAGAAACAGCACATAAGTGTGAAATCAGAGGAAAGGCCCTAAGCACGTAAGTTACATGACACGTGCTGAACGTTGGGCGTGGCATTCAGGATCGGGATAAAGTAGTCCATAGGAGACCATCACACGCTTGTGCGAGTTATAGCAGTCGGACGTGTGGACTTCATTTCCACGTGACCTCTCCCCTACTGCAACCGTGCAAGCCTCTTGTTTTCGTGGGGATTGCCTCCACGCACACGCGCATTTACTTTTGAGGCTGACGGTGAGTTGCGTATGGATTTTGCATTCTGTGGGTGCCCCTGTGTGTCACGTAACCCCTTATTTAACATAACTGTAGCTTACGTGTCCTTCGTGTACGTATTGTTTGTGTTGTTAGGTGCCACAGCGTACTGCGTTAGGTTTTTCCTTTACATGTGGGATACCGAGGGATTGTGCACACGTATTTTTCATATTTGGGGTGCCTGTGCATTATGCTGCCCATTTATTTTTCCCCAAGGGTTACATTGAGCCTTGCTGGGGAACACTGATACGTTTAACATCATGTACACTGTCCCTCACTCAAATTGCCCAGAACAATTGATAGCCACACCTCCCATTGCACTAATCCATCAGTGCCATGACTGGGAGGGCAACTAGTGGGAAGGGAGGCAAAGGTGGCCGAGGTGGCAGAGCTGGCCGAGGTGGCCCAGGTGGCCGAGGTGTCCAGGACCGTGAAGGGTGAGCTATGCCTTCCACCCAACAGGGTCAGGAAGCTGCAGGGGCAGCTGCAGCAGCCACCACCCAGTCTCCGGGTCACCCAGCCAGGCCTGTAGTGCTCCCCACCCCAGTCCACGGAGATGCAGGTGCAGATGCTATCTGTGCATCAAGGGGGCAGGGACATGCTGTGAAGCGTCCTGGCACTGGCACCCAGGGTCCAGATGCAGCAGTGTCATCTGCTGTTCACACCCGCCAGGGTCAGGTAGCGGCAGGGGCATCTGCAGTCCCCACCAACCAGGCTCCAGGTCACCCAGCCAGGCCTGTAGTGCTCCCCACCCCGGTCCATGGAGACGCTGGGGCAGATGCTATCCGTGCATCAAGGGGGAAGGGACATGCTGTGAAGCATCCTGGCACCGGCACCCAGGTACAGCCACCTGCAAGGGCACCTACTGTCACACTATCAGTGTGTGATGCCACAGCCCAGGTCACCAGTGCTCCGGCCCTTACTGACCCAAGTGATCCCAGCCACACAGGGTCTGCACGTCCTTGCAAGAAGGCAAATCATGCAGTAGCGGAATAGGCTGTAGCCCAAGTCATGGCACAGGAAACCCATACGTCGAGGAAGAGGAGCTTCAGTGATGGGGAACTCTGAATCCTCATGGACTACGTGCAGGAACACAAACATAACATGCTTCTCGAGCAGGGAGCACACATACTCCTGCCTAGCGTATGGCCCGCTGGCAGTGTGTCGTCGATCGTATGAACGCCTTGGTCATTGAGAGGCGCACATCTTCTGAGGCAGTGAAGCATTGAAATGACCTCCGGCACCGAGGCAAGGATAAGTTGGGTGCCAACTACGCCTCTACTCTGGTGACTGGAGGTGGGCCACCACAAGAGGACGAAGAACACACTCCACATGAAGAGATCATTAGTGATATGATTGATGTGGAGCAGATCCAAGGCGTGGGAGACCTGCCAATTTATGAGGGAATATCTGGTGGGTGGTGATGCGTGTGTGTCCAGGACATGTGACTGTAGCTTGGAAGAAGTGTAATGATTGTCTGGCAGTTCTGCCTGCATTTATGTGACTGCCATGGGTGAACCATGTCATGGTGGACTGACATGTGCTTGTTGTCCTGCAGACTGCATACGCACAATGTGCTGCACACCGTGACAAACCCATCACCACACCAACTCACTCCTTCCATGTCACTCTTTGTCCAGCCTCTCTTGCCCCTCTTCCCGCTCCAATCTGTGATGGCGGATAGCCTGTCACAATCTTCCACCCCACACTCGCTTTCTCTCCGCACATCTCTGACATCTCTGAGAGGTCATCCTGCCAGCTGCACCTCCTCAGGGGTATTCTTCCTTTCCTCTCCTTCCCCCAGCAGCTCACTGTCTCCAGAGGACTGGTCACACCTATGGTGGAGTACTGCAATAGCCTCTACCAAGATATCTGTGCCTCTACTCTTTTCCCTCTGCAACTCATCCAGACCTGGACTGTGGGAATTGTCCTTTTCTCTTGGGGCGAGGTATTGTATCTCGCTAGGACTGTGATGATGGCACAAGCTCCCAGTGGCTATGACTGTTCATTTCCAATCCCTGTGCATTGTCCACAGGGCCTTATGGGTCCTGGTGCTGCCGTTCCTTCAACTCCATCTTCCAATTTTGCTTCCTTCTCATGGTCTTTGATCATCTCTTTCCTACTCCCTCGGAGTCAGTACTTTTCTCATAGCAATTAGTTGCTGGTTAATGTCTATCTTTGTCTGGGGCCTCCCTCTGGTACAGCCTCCTTGCCTCAATGGAACTGGAGGTGACCCTTCTTCCGGGTCTGTAGGCACTTCTGATGCTTCCTCATGTGTTGTGCGTTCTCTCATCCTCTCCCCTGCTGGGTCCTGGATGACAGAGAATGCACTAGTCACCTGCCCACAATCTGATCTCTGACACAGGCCTCTGAGCCACCAGTTGTACCCATGCACTGCCTCCCTGTGTTCCCTCACACTCGATGGCTGTTTACTGTATCCCTACAACCCTCTACCACCAATTGACACCTGATGTCTGCACTTCCACCAGGCCACCACATTTTCTTTGCTGATTATGTAGTTGTATTTTATTAGTATGCCAATCCCATGTACTGCACTGCCCACTCCCACTTCCAACCCCAGGTCTCACCTTCAACGTGCCTATTCACTCGTGAATGTGACCTGGCCTCATGGGATGGGTGCATCTGGCTTCACTCTATTCCACCACCCTTGCATCCTAGCAGCACCTTGTGACACTTGTGTGTATTGAGTTTGTGAATTACATGTCATGTCACATCCATTGTACATGGATCTGGGACTGTGGTCACCAAGTTCCATTTCATGCAATTTTACAGTTCAGGCATGGCTATGCTATCGGGCATATGCATATTTGCATCAGTGATGTTGGTGAATGAACTATGCCAGTCAGGTGCTCATGTGTGAAGCAAGTGCTATGCATCATGCACTACATGTATTTAGTCATTCCACACACATCCATGGCTGCTTTCATGCTACCCTTCACCTGCATTGACACCACGTACGTGCAGGAGTTTGTGACATGGCAGGTTGATGTGTTGCATGACGACATTGTGATGCCTATGTGTGTGGGCTATGCTATTTACATGGCTATTCCTTTCTTTTTCTGTCCATGTGCAGGTGATGAGGCACTGGATGCAGAGGAGGAGGTGGATGAGGAACAGGATACTAAGCCACGACCAACCACCAGTGGAGGACATGGCGTGGTAGCCCATGTAGCACTGGTGCTACAGGCCATCCTAGCCCTGACTCAATCCGAGTCCACCTCTAAGGAAACCTTTGACCCCTCACAGGCACAGTCAGTGTTGGTACGTCTGTCTGTGGTGGTTGCAGCTGCAGGGTCACACTCCACCATATTGACTCCTGGTCCTGGGACAGCTGATCAAGGGAGGGATGTAGTCCTGCAGCCACAGAGAGTGCCATCACATCAAGGGTCAGGTTCCCTTGGCCCAGGCAGGCTTGGGGTCCACCAATGCGGTGGCCGTTTGTAGCTGGCAATACTATGTGGGAGCAGTCCATTTATGCTGTTGCACAACAGGCTGCCTCATATAAAATGTTGGCTCAGGGCATGGATATGGTGGCCAATTCCATGATACCGCCAGCAAGACAGGTGGAGCTCCAGCAGCAGGCATTGTGGTCCACATGCCGCTCACCGAGGCTGAACATGGTGGCCAGCAAAAGGAGCCGACGGGCAGAACTGAGAGCACTGCGCGCATGCATGGCTGCAGAGTGTTGGGCCCACAGGGAAGCCCTGAGGTTAGAGTATAGGTCCCTCAGAACTACACTGGCTGCACTCGAGGGAGCCAGCAGTAGACGGTCTGAAGAGCAGATGCAACTGATGACTCGTACCATCACGGAGGAACTGCGTGCATCCCGTGAGGTATTGAATGGCGACCTCCGAGCCATCATGTTGCAGATGCAAGCATCTCAGTCCTGCATGGCCACTGTCATGGAGGACCAGGGCTATATGTGGTGATGCTCCCTTACCACTACCACATTCTGATGAACACCAGAGGGTTGCAACAGCAGTGACATGTCTCCCAATCCATGATAGCCGTGCGGCCCATTAACTCATGGGCATTTTTTTTACTTGTTTTTTTGTCTATTGTGCATATATGTGACAGTGTGTTGCTTTGTGTGGCAGTCGAGGGAATCCACTGTAGATTCCAGCTGGACCCATGCAGGCTTGTCTCGTGTTGGTACCTTCCTTGTTTGTGCCTTAGAGTCCAGACACATGTGCCACTCCTGCTTCCTCTTTCCATGGGCTTGCAAGGAGTGCAAGGTGTAAAAGTAACTTAGAGGCATTTGGCTTCCATTATATCTGTGGGCAGTCTCAAGTCCGACCTGTGTATACACCCCTTGTGGGATTCATGATTGTTTGTCCAGTGCATGGTCAGCATCCCTTTTTGTTTGTACATTGAGATCCATCCTTTGTTCATGTTCCATCTTCATGTATTGGCTTGACTATCTCCATTATTGTTAGCCTTGCTGCAGTATGCGCTTCCCTGCCCCCTTTGGTTAGCACATGTGCAATTATGACACATTGAGGCACATGTGCAATTATGAATGGTCACTGTCAGACAGATTCACTCTTGGGTCCTGTGTTTCTGGTATGTTGTACTGGCCAATTGATGTTCCTGTGTACATATTATATTGATGAGCGAGTTATTTCTGAACTTGTTCCATTGATCGTTGAGCGCTTTGTGACAGTAGTCTTATGTGTTGGCCATTTATTTCTCAGTTTGGACATTGCATTCCATGTCGTGTCAACCAGGTGACATGAAGTAGGGGAGGGTTTAGGTGATATACCAGAATTTAGATGTGTACTTTGGCATGGTGTTAGTGGCATACTCCATCTTCCATGTGTTCTTTTTGTGTACACCTGATAGAGATACTTTTAGTACTAAGGGAAGCACACAATGTAGCACTTCCAAGGACTCATTCTCAGGGTGTTAAGGTTGGGACAGATGATTGTCCCTTTGTCATCATCGATTGTCACCTGGAATGTGCCAGGGATTGTGTGCACTCCGCAGGGGTTGGATTTTAGGTGAAAAATTCTGCCACAAGCTGGGTACAGGCAGCCTCGCCATGTGCCCTTTCCCCTCCCATGCTCAGTCGCCGTGCTTGTTGTTGGGGATGTGGGGGCACACTACTGGTGAAGCATATAGTAGTTCACCACAGCGGTCAAGAGAGTGGAAGCGTGACTTTAGCACTTCGTATTTGTGTTCCACTATGGCCCTAGTTACAATATGGGCTGCGTTGTATCTTACCTAGGGTGGTGTGGTGGGGTTAAGTATTGGCATCATCTTGTAGTTGTTCAGAGGGTAGGCACTGTCCCCTGTAGAGGTGAGATGGGTTGTCAGTGGTATGGTTATGCCTGTGTGAGACATGCGTGCATTTGCAGGGCCATTTGTACTCACCAATGAGCCATGTGTTGCCATGCCTCCCAGCTTCCAGGGCACGGTGTAGGAGTGACATTCTGAATATGAAACTATCATGGGTGGACACTGGATAGTTAGCATACACAGAGGTAAAGATTCCCTTGGCATCACATTCAACCTGCACGTTGATGGAATGCCAGTGCTTACGATTGCGATAGATGTGCTCTGTGGCCCTAGGTGGACGTAGGACCACATGGGTGCAATCGATGGCACCCCCTTCCCATGCACTAGTGCAGTCTGAATGACACCTGGCCTAGTAGGATTGCTGTCTGTCTTCCCTCTGTTCCCCCTCCCTTGCCTCATCGCGCCTCGAAACACTTGTGTATAGGCACGTTATAAATGCCATATCATATCATCACCCCGTAAAAGTCCTGGACCATGGCCTGGCTTTCTGCGGGTGTTCTGAGCATGTATATGTGCGTGCGACTGAGGGGCACGCAGTCATGATTGTCAACACCTGGTGTAGGTAGCGTGACTGCGTGGCCTGTGAAAAGCCCCCAACCTGTGGCAGTTGTCTGCTGAATTGACCCAGTGGCCAAAAAATGCAGTACATTGAGCACCTTTTCCAAGGGGCTCAGTGCTTGGGAGCATAGGGTGGGTGATGTGAGGTCATCTTCTCAATCTGGCATCCCAAAAAGGCTGCTCCTGGGTAAATAAATGCATGCCTTGGCTATCCTCCTCCTCCTCCTGCGGTGTCCCACGATCACTGCTGTGAAAAATGGGACATCCATCGTAGCTGTATACACGCATTGGTTATTCGCGTGCCTTTTTATGCATTGTTTTTAGTGCGCGGTAACATTTACGCCTGCTTTCGCATGGCGGACGTGTTTCCAGATTAGCGTGTCTTTTTTCATGCGGCGGTGAGCCCTGTTTGATTCCATGAATATGTGTTGTTAGCGCACGCGTGGGCGTTGCGAGTATTTTACTGTGATACTTCCCATGTAACGCCTACATTTACGCTTGTTGTTCCCCATTCCACGTGTTCTGCCTCCTTTTTAGGTGACTGCGCAAGACGGTGTGAGTCTTCGCTGGGCGTCTCGCGCAAGGTGTTCATGGTGTCGCAGTGACGTGTTGGACCCGCAGGGATTAAGTACAAGTGGCGGGTAAGCCAAGCACATTGTGTTCCATGAATCAGCGAACGGGCGCTTGCGTGCATTTTGCACGCAAGCGCCCCTTTTTCTGCGCAATTTAATTCTATGAACAGGACCCTATGTTTCCGCCCACAAGACTCCAGTCACCTTTGAAGAGGCACTTATTACCGGAAAAACCAGTTAAGGCTAAGGCAGGAAACTTTACAATTAAAAGCCCTGCTTCCAATTGGAAGTCGTACCTACCAGTGAACCATCCCAGAATAAAATGTGATGCTGCCGAGGGCGTCATTATTCCCTGCTCTGCCAGACTTGAAGGCAGGAGCCCAGAGATTTCAAAGGAGGCCAAGCATGGCCAAAGCTTGACCAGGAGGTGTGAACCCTTCCTGCACCCACCTCAAAGAGAAAACTACGTATTTCAAAGTGACTAATAAAAACCCTCTGGTCACAAGCTGACCCAGGGGAACAGATGGCTGTGGGGGATGAAGCGCCCCTCCCACAGGTGGAACAAGATCCTCCCAATTGACATTAAAAGATTGATTTCATTTTAGGCATTTTTCGCAGATCTCAGAATAAGAAATCATTTCGTTTTTTTTCTCCATGTAATTTCCAGGCAGTGTTAAAGAGACTAATTGCATTTCCCTAGGACTTTGGGGACTGAAATGGCCAGTTAAGACTGGTTTCTGGCTGATCTGAACAGGTGACAAATATGACAGTGATACGTTCACCTGGTCTCTGCTGGGACTTTGGGGGACGGTTGCAGCCCTCCCTAGAACTGGCTCCCCTTGGTCAGGCTTCTTCCCGTGCTCCTGTGTTGTGGACTGTGCTGGTTGGTGATACTGCTCTTGTGAGAATACGAGTGGGCGTGAGAATACTGTGATATGGCTGTGGTTTCCCTCAAACTCTTCTTCGCAGAATGTGGTGAGCATGCGCCTCCCCATATAGTCTCACTTGTTTATTTATGAGGGTGAGCTCTCCGTCCTGCTTCTCAACTGCAGGGGCGCCTTAGATAGACCTAGTTTATTCACTGGTCCATGTGTGTGGCAGCACAGACTGGCTGTGGCTGATCCACTTCCAAGGTAAGTGTTCCTCAACAATGATTATTGTCCGTATTCTTTTGCGATGTCTTTTTTCTGTGATTATTTTCCATATCCCTTGTAATGTCTTTCCTTCTCCCCAGTAGGTGAGGAAAGGCCCATTGGAGTTGCAGTGCTGGAAGCGAGCCCAATGGTAGGCCTGAGGAGTTTACGATATCCCAAATAGATGGTAATTTTGGTTCTAAGGTCAAGCGCAAGGATTGTGTTGCACGCGACCTTAGCGTAATGTCTTTATGTTGTTTCTAACCTTATTTGTCCTTTTCTCCTGCGAGGATGGCCTGGCAAAGTCAGACGAGAAGCAGCTATCTGAAAATTTGCCGTCGGGTGATGGATGGCTGGATCCGCGATGATGCTGGCCAAGATGAGCTCCCGAGTAAGCGTTGGACGCCCGGAACAGGTAAGGATGCGCTCCGACGGCAGTGACTGCTAGAATCAGGTAAAATGCGCTGCAGGCGATGGTATTGCTGGAATCAGATAAGATTTGCGCAGGCGAAGGTATTGCCGGAGTCAGGTAAGATGCGCTTCAAGCGATGGTATTGCTGGAATCAGGCAAGATGCGCTTCAGGTGATGGTATTACTGGAATCAGGTAAGAAGCGCTTCAGGCGGCGGTGAGTGGTACACTGCTATAAGCAGATTAATGCAAAGTGCTTGCATGCAGGCAGGGCAGGCTTAAATAGCTTGGTCCCAACCAGGCCCCTTTGCTCTGCCTTGTGGCCCCACCCTGCCTCTCCCAGAGGATGCTGCACGTGCAGCCCAATGTATTACTATGGCCATGCCTGACCTGGATGCACGTGGGGGCCCTGCAGGGGAGGACAAAACATATGCACCAGAAATAAAGTGTGCAGAGCACACTTTCTAATGAGCCTGATGCCAAATACCCTTTATGTGATGGAGTTTGTGGTCCTTGCTCTGTGGCCATGACAGACAGTTGATGAAAAGATGGAAGAAGAAATTAGGAACATGCTGGATCATTTGCAGGGTCATAACTGTTATACATTTTAGGAAAAGGACAAAAAAAATGTGCCACCGAGCCATGCTACGTCGTACAGAGTTGGCAATTGGCTTAGTGGCAAAGAGAACAAATAATTGTAATAAATGCAAATAGACTGATGGTGCTCTCTTCCCATGAACCAATCATGCCAGTGCACGGAGAGAGGAATGGTAAACTGTCCTATCCAAGCGGTAGGGATAATTACAGGGTACCTCCCTAGATTGTAAAGTAGTGATGTCATTTGTGCTATATAAGCGGGGGACAGTACTAGGTCAGAAGACAGAGACAAGAACCGGGAGACCGGAGAAGGAGGATGGAGAGAAGGCTGTGGAACCTTACCCTCTTGGAGAGTGTAGTGACCAGACCACTTGTCCTAGCTGTCCAGAGTGTCCTGAGATCCAGCTGGCTTTCCTGAAACCCAAGCCAAGGCTTACTTTGTAAGTAGCAAAGAACTGCAGCCCTAAATTGCATAAACCCTTCCTTTATGTAGCATTGCATCCAATATTTCCCCCATTGAAAACCCCGAATTGCCAGTGTAATTCAGTTACCTTCCCATAGAAGAATCTCTTATTTGCTTCTGTATGTTAGTATATCTCCTTGGAAAAACCTCTCAGTGTCTGTGTAAATCCTTAGTGTATTTTTAAGTAAATTAATTAATTCCCCATTGAAATTCACGTTCAAGATTGTTGCAATTCGAAATCAACTATCTTGTCTAGTGTTTTTATTTAACTATTATAGTAATTAAAGTGTTGCCTCAAAAGAATTCGTCTCCTTGTAACTGAAAACCAAATTTGTCTGTGTATTGTGTGCATTACCAAACAAATTCACAGTTGCATCTGTCCTATTAAACCCCAAACCGTGGTTCCATTGCAAGCAATCCCTTTTGCCTAGAAGCCTACCTGTTTTGTGCCTCTGTCCTTGTCATTGAAAACTGATCTTTCTACCTTAAGCTAAACCCCTTCATTGAGCTGTTTGTTATAGTAAACTCTGTGTAAACGAATTTTAATGTGCCACTGTATATTTTCGTTTTGCAGTTGCTTTCTCTGAAAACCAATTTTGCCACTTCATTCGTGTCTGTTGTTTCCTTGGTGTGCTGATTAGTATTCTATAAACTTTCCCTATCTCCTAAAGTGTAAACAATTCAAATGTCCTTTAATTCTATCCCCTAGCAGTTGGGAGTGAGAATCAAAAACCCATTCTGCCATGTTGCTCCAAAAACGGGTTTTCACTTTCTTTCCTAGCTTCCCATCTTGTGGTGGTGGGTTTTACCTCAAATACACTTTTCTCTCTCTATTCCTACTCCTTGCCACTGCCTTCCATTGAAAGGAATGAAGTTTAGCTACTGTTTGGGGGGGTGGGAGTGCTAACCCGTTGGTGCTATCAATTGGTAAAAACTGTTCCTTTTGTCTGTTTTGCCATTAAAGAACTGTGCGAATTGTAACAGGACATCTTAACTTAATTGTTCTGTACAGATCATTGCATTAGTGTTGCCACTACATTAGTGGCTGTGAAATTGTTTGATTTTCCTTTTTCATTAAATAATACATTAATAAATATCTTACTGATACACACTGGCCTGGTTCCTATTCCATTGTGACACGAGGTGTTTGTGGAGGTTGGGTGCAAGACGGGTTGGATGCCTACTCAAAAGAATCCATAGGATATTAAACATAAAAAGCATTTTATTATGTGCCACATCCATTGTAGGGGAAGGATTTCCCTATCTGGCGTGTGCCGTGTTATAAACTGTGACAGCGTGTGGATGATATGCTTGAATCTACAGGTCCAGTGTAGAAGTCGGGAAGATACATGCTGCACTCTGAAGTCTTTTGCTTTGCTCATCAGAGAGGGTAAATTAGAGACCATTTTTGTAAGAGAGATGGGATTGTGGGAGAACTGCATAGTTGACTCGTCTTTGACATTAACTGGTGGCGTGAACATTTGAAGGAGGTCTTGTTGGTAGCACATTGGCGGTCGTCGAACGACGTAGAAGAAAAAATGACTTTCTCGAAGAAAATTGTTGTAGATTTTTGAGGAAAATAATCTGAAGATGGCCGACAGGGGAGGAGCCAACAGAGTATTCCCAATTGGCTGTGTGCAGTATGACCCAAAACAATGATAGTTTAGTGACTAGAGTTTCAATTTAATTTAAACTGCTCTATTTTACTAAGGATTGACAGCCTGACAACAGGGAATATTCACAGCATGTGAATCTATGAAAGATCCAATGCTGGAGAACTGAGAGGACCGGTTAGGTGGATTTAGAGGGAGTTATCAAGCGGGGCATGTGAGCCGGACCAGTGCAGGGATTTCTGGAACCCTAGGCGAAAGGAAATTTTGCAACCCCCACTACCAACCCTATTTGTCCTCCTGACAATACAATTCCCTCATCCCAGATGTGTCCTCACCACGTCACACATGAAATTAAATCACTCTTCTCTTACATACACAATAAACCCTATACAGGCTGAATTAGAAACGAAATTCAGATCGGGCGGGATTAGCAATGCAAATAGGCAGAATCAAGAAAAATCTAGATCATCAGTAGAATTGGAAATAAAGACTCAACACCCCAAAAACACCCATATGCCACTTTGAGGCAGTTTTCAGGGCTATCGTGTGCCACTTTATTTCAATAAAGCAGGCATCTATTTAAAGGTTGTTGGAAGTATCGCTTTAATCCACCAACCCCATTGGCTCTCTGTGAGCAGTGCCGATTTCCAGGTGGAACTAACACTGGCTATGCTCAACACATCTCTGCCGCTGGCCTGCCTCTATTAAGCCTCCACTAAAGAAAGTGGCAGAAATCGCTGGTGTTAGTGGCTATCAGTGGTTATGCTACAACCATTGCTACTGCCATTGCTAGGGCTGTTTGGTTGCTTTCCAGATACCAGTGATGGCAAAGAAAATACCCTTTGCTCAACTGCATTCGCAGGCAAGTGGAGGGAACCTCTTTGGTGTTTCAGAGATGGAGAGGAGAACATGAGTGAGCCATGCCCCGCCATGCCCCACCATCCCCAAGCAAGTGCCTATCACCATCTGGTGTTTCAGGAAATTCACCTAGCTGATGACGAATTGGCTGCCATTAGGGCCAGATAAAAACATGGGTAGTGGTAGTGGCTCTGCCTCCCTGCCAGGCCACCATAAAATGGAGTGAAGATGTTGTGAAAGCTCTGCTCCCACCAGGTGTTCCTAATAGATTTAGTGCACTGTGCAGCAGAGAGCTTTAACCAATTTTAGTGTCCCACTGTTCATTAAAATGTCACATTTCTCACAAACCGCCCAAAAAAGTTCCTCCTGGTGAAATTTAGTTTGCGGCTGAAAATCTAAAATTGTATTTCATGAATGTGTGCCACAATGCTTTCTTAACTCACTAACAGGAACAGTACTGGCACAAACAGTGCAAGCGCTATACACACCAAAAAAAAGAAGAGAACGCATGCAGCAGAATTTGATTTGAAACTTCCCTGACATACAGGAAAGGTACAATATGGGTATCAGGGCAAGTTACTCTCCCACAAACAACAGGAACCACATAGGGAGCGGAATTGAAAGTTTCCATTAGACATTGCACTGATACATCATGGTACGCAACAGTGCAAGTTATTGTTATGCAGCAAACGGGTACAGCATAGGAAGCAGCAAGTCCAAATTCCCTTAAAGGGACGTCTATTCACCAAAATGCCACAGGTAGCATAAGTGGCATCACAAACCTGATGACATCACAGGAAATTATCTTACTTGACCTTTGACCCGGATGGCATCAGTTCCTTTTTAACCCTGGTGATATTACCAAAAGTGACTTGCAGGAGTAAAAAAAAAAAAAAAAGAACATAAAAGTAAACATTTTAAAATATCAAATGCGTACTGTAGCAGACAAGAATATTTTAGATACCAACCACATTTTAACAAGGGTGCTGCCTTCATATGCCATGGATGGGGTGATGATATAATAGACTTAGACCAACCGTACAACATATGCTAAAGCACTATTGGTTCCACCATCGAGTTTGCTATTTAAATACATCTTTAGGCAATCATTATGAAAAATCTGTGAGCAATTTTGGAGAGTGCTGTGACCCGATTCTTGCTGAAATTGACTCACACTAGCTTGCATTGATGGAAAGCCCAATGAAGATGTACAACAAAATGAACATTGTAAAATGGGGAAAGATATACAGAGAATGTCATTGTATAAACTACAAAGGGAACTTACCACACATCTGAGGACATATAAGGAGATGCAGTCTGTGATGAAATTCCCAGAGACGAAATATTGTTACATTTATATGCGCTTTTGTCTTAACTTACTAGGCTCCCTACAAAGACAAGGTTGCATAAGAGGGATTCCTTGGCAAGAAAGAAATGGTCAGCTCTATAAAAACCTGGGGTAGCAGAAATGCTAAACATTGGCTGATTGGCTGTAGCGAAACGCTAGGGCCGAGGAAAATGTGGTTGGGAAAGTTCATAAGGATATTAGTGGATTTAAACAGTGAAGTCAAGTGGGCTGGGCTCTTGTATGGATACTCTATCTCAATGACCATTGCTTTAGTGAATATTTTAATAGTGATACACAAAAGGTTGGGGGGAAATCTTTTTCTCAATTAGTCAACCATAATAAAGTAGAAAGGGAGTAATTTGTTGGATAGGTGGAAAATGTCATCTTGGGGGTAAGAGAGGCCCTGATAGGCACATAGTATATGTGTCATGGCCACAGGCCCCAGAACACAAAAACCACACCATCTAGTGATGGGGCAATGGGTCATTTGACTCACTTATGTCCCTTTAGGACCCATAAACACAGGGGCCCTGGCTGGATTCATTAACACAGGGGCCCTGGCTGGACTCATTAACACAGGGGCCCTGGCTGGACTCAGCCCTGGCACCTTTGGCGCCAGGCTTATATTGAGATGTGAGCAGAAACACTTTATTTCAGTGCAGGAGTGCTTTTACTTTATTTCAGTGCAGGAGTGCCTTTATTTTACAAGAACTTTCCAGGAGCTGAAAGCCTTTATTGCAGAGAACATCCTCATGTGCTGACTCATCGGGTGTGGCTCCCTAGGTGTGGACTTTATGTGCTGAGTCATCAGGTGTGGCAGGCAGGCTGAACCTGGTGGGCGTCGCTTCAGAAGCTCAGCTATATAAGCTGCTCCATCCTTAAGGCCGGTGCTTCGCGGTACTGTGTACTTGCGTGCAACGTGACACTCACCGCTGCTTGGACCAGTTTACTTACCTTTGAAACCAGGCGTTCTCCTGCATACTCACCTCCAGGAAACCGGTGCTTCATTGCTTCATCTGCAGACTCATCTCCTGACATCCAGTGATCTTGATCTCGATGCTGCAGAACCGCACTCCGCATCCACAAACTCAGACCCTGTGAAGAAGAAGAAAGACAAGGTTAGAACATCCGTACTAGGGCCGCGCCGCATTTGAACCCCGCGTACCCCCTAGTTAACAACTTACCAGCTACTGTACCGCTGCAGCTTCATTCCTCATTCCCTGCGGCTGCCGCCTTGAGATCCGCAGCTTCTGCCGGGCCGGCAGCATCACCTGCAAGGGAAGAAAGCAAAAGAGCAAACATGAAAAGTGGAACAGACAGCAATACAAGACAACAAACTTTACAATACAACAAAAACAGATGAGGAAAGACAAAGGCAAACAGGAACACTTACCTGAAGTAGGACTGGACTACCACGTGCAAGGGACCAGTGAAGGAACTCGGTCCAGATCATACAGTCGCCCCTACCAGAAGCAGCAGGATGGAGTGCTCGCCAAAACTAACCAACGAGAGCAGTCCCGAACAGCATCACCTATTACCACCGGTCACCACATATGCGCAGAAGGCGAAGTCGGGCCCGAGCGACCTCACCCACGGAAGGGCTGCAACCGCGTCCCAACGCCTCGGCAGAGACCAGGTGAGCGTAACAATATGATATTAAATTGTATTGTGTTGAATAAATTAAAGCTTGTAATGTTTGTTTTAGAATGTTGTGCCTGAAGTAAAATATTGCCATTGTATACAACTAAGAGTTGTGAAGTATATGATTAAAAATGTGTTTTTAATAAACTATAAACACAAAAAATAGGCTGAGGCACTGCCATATAAATGTCACTTCAGCATTGTACAGCCAGTTACTTCCATATTATGCCAATTTATTGTCATTATATGAAAAGTACATCCTCTACATTGCCAGTTCCTGCAATAATACAGTCTCCAAAAATCGAAGTCACTTTTAGTGCACAGGAGCATTAATGCTTTAATGATGATGATGATGATGATGTGTTATTTATGTAGCGCTTTCGCCAAAGCGCTGTACATAACTCTTATTTACAAACAATTATCACCCCAACCGAAGTTGGTACTCATTTATCAACCTCTGAAGAATGAAAGACTGAGTTGGCCGTGCCAGGATTTGAACCTGCATACTGCAGATCACACACAGATCACAGCAGCGGGCGCGCTCAGCCCGCTGAGTTATATTACTGCTTTGCTATTAAAAATGGCATGCCATTATAAGAAAGCATGATAAAACTGGCTTCACAATGTAGGCCAGACACGTTATAAAAAATTGTGTACGGTAGCCTTGATGATGTACAGTAAAAAATGCCATGTCACAGTAAGACATACCTAGACTACCAAAATTCCAATCTAACTACGTAATAACACTTGTCATGCTTACTTCATCATAGCTGCCCAGAACAATATACAATGCCACAGTTAGGACTGGCTGCACCCAAATGCCAGTCAAGCCAGGTAATTACACTTATCATGCTTACTTTATTAGAGATGCCCAGTAAAAAATGTCAAGCCAAAGTAGGAAATTGCTAATCTAGCTGCAGATAAATGCTAGTCTTGACACATATTAACACTTATGATGCTTACTTCATTATAGATGCCCAGAAGCGTATGACATGGCGCAGTAAGAAATGTCTTGACTGGCTGCACCCAAATGTCAGTCTAGACAGATAACACTTATCATTCTTACTTTATTGGAGATGCCCTGTAAAAATAGTCATGCCACATTAAGAAATGACAAGACTCGCAGTACAAAAATTCGATTCTAGACACTAATAACACATCATGGATACCCATTACAAGATAGTGCACCCCCCACCTGCCCCACCCTCCTGACACATCCCCTTTTCCTACAACCCCAAATTCAGCGCCTTGGTCCAGAATTAACTCCAGGTCCCTCTTCCTCATCCCACTACTTACATATGAGGCAAGTGTCTTCATAGGCAAGTACAGGGACGAGGAAGAGTCGGACTTGGAGTAATGAAGATTTCAGGTAAGTAATCTAGTTATTGAACACAAGCACACCATTCACATTTTCATTTGCACTGCAACCATCCACCATTCACTCACACTCCCAACCACCCATACATCATGCACTCACGCACACACATTACTTAATATACATACACACACACACCCTTTCGTGCATGCACACACATTTACAAAAAAACACTTACCTTTTTCCAAATCCATTGCTGCTCCAAGGAACTCCTCTGCAGGCAAGCCTTTCTCCCATGCTCCACACACGCAAGGAATTAGCTTTTGTTCCTGTCATGAGCAGAACAGGGGAGACATAGCAGTCCATGTCCTGTGGGGTAAAGGGGTTCTTTTTGAAGTCAGTCTAACTTCAAAAAGAAATTAAACCAGTAACAGAAATAATGTATTTTGGAAGCCAGACTGACAAAGAAATTAATGTAACCCACTAACGGAACTCTTCAACTCCTTCCAAGAGACGGGCACGACAACTCCATCTATGCAAGAATCGACCACCATACTCCTATTGAAGCCCGGGAAAGACCCAAGAGACTGCGCCTCTTACAGACCCATCTCACTTTTAAATAAAGATGCAAATATATACTCCAAGGTGCTAGCAAACAGAGTAGCAACAATTCTCGCGGAGCTTATCGACACATACCAAACGGGATTCATACAAGGAAGAAGCACTTGGGACCACACCGGTGGGCACTTAATCTAGTAGAGGTGGTGTGGAAGGCATGCAGCGAGATGGCACTGTTGTCCCTAGACGCTACAAAAGCTTTCGTCAAAGTGGATTGGTCGTTCATGATCCGGGTCCTGGAGGCATTTAGCTTCGGCCCTCTCTTTCGCAAAATTATATTAGTCAACTACAGATCCCCGAGAACATCCCTAGAACCAGAGATGTTCGGCCGCAATTTCACTCTCGTGTCGAACAAGACAAGGATGTCCACTCTCCCCTCTTAACTTTGCTCTAATAATGGAACCTTTTGCCCAAAGAATCCGCAAGAACCGGCCATCATAGTGGTGGACATAAATGGCGAACAGTACAGGGCGTCCCTCTATGCAGACGACATAATGTTCTCGCTCACAGACAGCCTCTCTTACCTACCGGAGTCCCTCATAGAACTGGACCTCTTCGAACAGGTGGCAGGCTTCTCCATCAACTACCCCAAATCTGGGGCCTTGGTGATAGGCACTTCTGAGAACACAAACAACCTCCGCCGAACATGCCCTTTGGAATGGAGCATGAAATCAATAAAGTATCTGGGAATACAGATCATGTCTAATCCCAAAAGCCTCTACACGGAAAACTCTCCCCCCCCCGCTCTCCCCTGTTCAGCGACCGAGGAGCCAGACATTAACAGATGGGTCAGCCAAGAAATTTCACTGCTTGGAAGAATCACGGCCTGCAAAATGAACCTCCTGCCCAGATTCTTATACTTGTGTTCAGCCCTGCCAGTGGTAATTCCCTTGAAACCACTCTCGCGCCTAGAGAAGCAAGTCTCTCGGTTCATATGGAAGAAAGGCATGGCCCGAATTCCGCAGGCAGTAATGACAGGGGCGGCTAAATGGGATGCGATAGGAGTGTGAAACCTCTGCTACTACTACGCAGCAGCACAATTGACAAACACTGTGGCATGGTCAATTCCCGCCCACCCCTCGAAATGGGCTGTCATAGAGCAAGCCAGATGACATCCTCCACTAAGCTCTTTACTACATTTCTCTGAGCCAGCAGGCAGATATTGGACATCCATCCTCACCTCAACGAAGATGTCCTGGAGATTCTGGGATTGGGAACTGCGGAAGAAAGGGATCCCCAGAAAGCTGAACCCAAAGACAGCAGTCCTCCAAAACCCAGACTTCACCCCAGGCCTAGTAGTGGCTAACTTTAAGAATTGGAAACGGGGTGGGCTAAGGATGATTTCGCAGTTGTACGAGAGCGGTGGCCCCCTCACGTTCGAAAAATGCAAAACCGAATTCGCCCTACTGGAAACGGACAGGTTCACATACACACAGATTTGTCATTGGATTTCCCAACCGCAAATTAAACGAGAAGCCACAAGGACACCTCACCCTGTAGAACTAGCGCTACAGGAGGGCCCTAGATGGGGCCTCATCACGAGGCTATATAAACGACTACAAGAAGACATGCTGGTTACACGTCCCGATACATGGCCCAATGGGAAAAAGACCTGGGCCACCCGATAGAAGACCACACCTGGATCAATATTTGGACAAGGAACAGTACAGCTACCAGGTGCGTCACAAATAAAGAATGCGCTCTTAAACTGCTCTACCGGTGGTACTACACTTCTGAGCGCTTGCACCATTTTAATGCTCGCTGGACCCCGGATGCTGGAGACAATGTGGGGCGCGAGGGGGACATAGCTTCCCATGTGGTGCGACTGCCTGGTGGCGAGAACATTCTGGGAATAGGTGCTCCAGACCATTGAATCTATCACGCACCGTAGTTTGCCAGTGGAGTCAGAGGGGATCTTGCTGGGTGTCTCACAAACGAACAGCTACCTGAGGAAGAGACAACAGCGAGATTAGTGACCCAGCTCCTCCTGGCGGCAAAAATCACCCTAGCCGAGAAATGGAAATCGCCCGAAGGCCCCTCGCTGTCGCTGTGGTGGACAAAGGTCTGGGACATGCTAGTAGCAGAGAAGGTTACAGTGACAAAAGAGGGAACCCCTTCCCGCTTTACAGACTGTTGGGCCCCATGCTGGAATACGACTGAGAATTCCCGGCATCCACCTTCTAACCACGACTGGCAAAGCTGGCAAAGCTGTTCCTGCACCCCTAGAAAAGCAACATGAGAGACGCTTAGGGGAACGGGTGGGGGGGATATTAAATATGGTAAAGCTACGATATTGTCTTATCTGAGAGCCCTCTTTACTTTTGGTTTCTCTCAGCCTCTGCAGGCTCCAGGGATCGCTGAGGCAGAGCCAGGGGTCACACAGGAGTTGCCAGGGGTCGTAATTGCAACCACTGGTGTCCCCCAATTGATGTCCCTGCACAGGCACCCATACGTCACAGTATAGGCAGCAGTGCTGCAAAGTTTCCCAAAGAAAAATATTTCCTCTTAAATACAGCACATGCAGTGATTATATACATAAGATCAGCACAAGCTTCCCTCAGAACATTTCTTCTTGCTAGGCAACCATGCTTTTCTTTGAGCCAGAATATATACTGTGATCTGCCCTTTTCAGCATGGCGCCCCCTAATTGTAGTAAGACATTATGCAGCTACTTTAATTTAGATTGGCTCACATCTCTTATGCAGAGGGGGGAAACCTGCTCTTTGGCGCCCCCTGCTTGCCAGCACCATAGGCAGCCGCCTAGAGCTTGCATTTAAGGTTTATGGTGGGGGCTCTGTGATTGAAGGGATAGTTAGCAATAGAAAGGGAGTGATCTTTTTTGAGTAGTCAGCAGGAAAGCTGCAGGGATGGAAATAATGTTACCCGCTCCTAATGAATTTAAAGAATACGCTACTTACCTCTTGTGTCTGATGTAGAAGGTATTCCTCCCACAGAAACTAGTCTTTTGGAATAACTCTAGACAGAGAATGGGCCTGCAAAGCATCTAAAGGGAAGTAGCAAGTACATGTGTAAAGCCTCACAAAACCAATTCCTCAGTTCCATGGAAATTTCCTCAGTTCAAAGAGGCAAAGGTGCAGTAGAACTCATGCGTACAATACCTTCAGACGGGTACGAGTAATCAGCTATGGATTGGATGGGGGTTGTGACAAGTCTGTGGAGGGAATACCATAACCATCCAAAACAATAGCACACCCCGGCTAATGAACCCAGAGGGCAGTGCTTTCTGAAGGTGTTCAATGAAGACCAGGCACCGGCCAGAGAAACCCCCAACAGCTTTACATATTGAAAGTCCCAGGCCCTAAGATTAGACGGTCTTGCATGCTATTGCGCATGAATCAACTTCCCGGTCTGGCAGTCACGGGCCCCAGGGTAGGTTTATCACCTAATAGCAGAGGTCAAAGGTTGTGTATGTAAAAGGAGGTCCGGGAAACCATTGAGAATTTATTGTTGGAGTGCAAGGGTCTTATTGACCTCAGATCACATTTCCTGGAAATGTGTGTGCATTGTCTCTCTTTAACTAACACACACAGCTTTTGGCTTCGTTGCTTGAGGGCTTACCAAGTATCAATGATCATAGCCATAGTCAAGCTCTGGGATGCTATTGACATCGTTTTAAGTAACCATGTGGTGGCAGGATTTTGATCCTGTATTGGTTAACTGATAATTAAGAACAAGACCAATTTTATTTCTCAGTTTAGCATGATTATTCTTTTATGTCATATGATCTTATATGTATTTTTTCTGAACTAGAGTGGCCATTTTTAATATTTTCTTGCTGACAATCTTGTTCGGAAGTCAGAGGAGCATAATATAATTATATTGTTATAATTGTTCTTTCATGACGCGCTTAATACCAGCGAGTAGCTTCTAAGCACTGGATCAGGGTTCAAACCTGTGCTGCGACGCGTTGCCTTTCTTCCAAGACAAACGCGTTGCCCCTGAGCTATCCTTCCTTCATACTCAGAGCATTGCCCTCCTTGGCCATATACAAAGTACCTCAAGTACCAGAACTTCCTCATCACCTGCGAGTGAACAGTGGCCTGGACAGGTCAGAGCAATGTCTATGCTTGTGAACCTTCCAGCCTTCACCATTCGCTTTGCTTAAAAATCACCCGAGTGGGGCAGGTACCCAGACATGGGTCTCAAGAGTGTGGGCTTAGAGCCCCAAGCAGCTGATGATGATCAGTGAGTATGGTATATGTTTGGAGTTTCTTGTTGTCTTGTGTAGAAAGAATGGATGCGACCTAGCATTACTAGGTGGACTCCCCCTTTTGTATGGGACCAAGTCCGATTTGATTATGTACTTACTCCTTTTGTAATGGCTTGGCAGGCTGAAAAGCAATGGTCTGGGCGGTTGTCCAGAGCAATGCCTGTGGTTATATTGATTCAAAGCCTTCCAGCCAATTCTTTGCTGCTGAAACAGGCTGTGTTTGTGTGTGGAGCGGACTTCCTTCTCGTGCTCCTTTGAACTGAACTACCTACAGGCACTACGAGCTTGGCTCTTGCCTGATCTGTTCCCCTTCCTGGTGGAGGCGGAGTTTGCACAGACCACGTGGGTGATCACGTGACCGGCAGCTCAGTCAAAGCTGCGCTCGAGCCGCCCGAGCGGCGGATTCTTTGCTGCTGAAACAGTCTGTGTTTGTGTGTGGAGCGGACTTCCTTCTCGTGCTCCTTTGAACTGAACTACCTACAGGCACTGCGAGCTTGGCTCTTGCCTGATCTGTTCCGCTTCCTGGTGAAGGCGGAGTTTGCACAGACCACGTGGGTGATCACGTGACCGGCAGCTCAGTCAAAGCTGCGCTCGAGCCGCCCGAGCGGCGGATTCTTTGCTGCTGAAACAGGCTGTGTTTGTGTGTGGAGCGGACTTCCTTCTCGTGCTCCTTTGAACTGAACTACCTACAGGCACTGCGAACTTGGCTCTTGCCTGATCTGTTGCGCTTCCTGGTGGAGGCGGAGTTTGCACAGACCACGTGGGTGATCACGTGACCGGCAGCTCAGTCAAAGCTGCGCTCGAGCCGCCCGAGCGGCGGATTTTTTGCTGCTGAAACAGGCTGTGTTTGTGTGTGGAGCGGACTTCCTTCTCGTGCTCCTTTCAACTGAACTACCTACAGGCACTGCGAGCTTGGCTCTTGCCTGATCTGTTCCGCTTCCTGGTGGAGGCGGAGTTTGCACAGACCACGTGGGTGATCACGTGACCGGCAGCTCAGTCAAAGCTGCGCTCGAGCCACCCTTGCGGTGTTAAGCCCGTGAGGGGTAAAGTGCGCTGGCTGTTGTGCGGCTGTTGGGAGCTGGCGGGGCTGAAGTTGTGAAACATTGCACAGAGGCCAAATAAGGGTATAGTGTCTGTAATTATTTTCTGGGGTACCTATTAAGCAGACATTCCGTATAGTATTTGATCATTAATTTTAAACAGATCGTTTTACATACATGTATGGGATTGCTTTTATTCTTTTATCAGCATTTGTCATTTTAGTACTGCAGCGTGTTAAGGTATTCCTTTTTTAGTATTGAGATTATCATATGGTCATACAAGTGATTGAGTAGGCCAGTAATCATAAAGTTTGGTAACCCTCCTGGGTTCCCATAATGGGAGTCACACTCAGAAGTATGGGAAGTATCCCAGAGGAATATATAGTTCAGGGGGGTAGAGTCCCACCACAGGTGGTAATTTCTCTTCCACATCCTTCTCAAGTGACTCAAGTAGTTAACAAGGGCTCAGTTTCCTCTATGGTAGTAGACACTTTGGTAGGCCCTCAGGGAATTTCCACTCCTCCGGGTATAGAGGGCCCTGGGGATATTGGACCGGAGCAAACTAATCAAGTGGATTCAATGGCAGAGGTGGTGGGAGTTATAAATCGGGCTTTTTTAAACATTGAATCTAAAGTGAACTCTCTGCCAGACGAACCACTAGTGGTGGAGCGAGATTTAGTATCAGATATTTCTATATTAGCCCCACTGTTGACTCATGAGTTTTCCAGGAAAGTTCAAGGCCCAAGAGACCCTAAAAGAAAGATTTCAACAACATCAGTCCCTATACCTAAAGAATGGGGATATAAGGAGAAATTGTCACAGTACCAGTTTAGCCAAAAGCAAGAGAGGGAAACTGCTCGTGGGGATGAGGCCACCTCGCAAAAAATTCAGGTTAGTGAAGGTGTCAAACTTGGGGATGATGACTCTATAGTGGGGGACCCAGTGATCGAGGATGAAGCAATAGAGGCTGAGGAGATAAAAGAAGTCTCCCAACAGGATCAGCTACCCCCAGTAGATGAGTTATCATTCCCAGTTCTTTCTAGAATTATGGACTCCATGGACAGAGGCTACGACACATTGAACTATGAAATCCGGGAGCTTAGGAAATCAATGAAGGAAGTATTGAGCAAAGTGCATCTATTGGAAGGCTTTATAATGGCAACCTCAGTCTTCAATACCCCAAGCCCGAAAAAGGTGGTTAGTGAAGGGGCTGTGTTCGGACAAGGCGAGAGAATGGGAGTTAAAAATATGAAAACACAGGGGGAGAATGCTGAGTTAAAGGGAGAAAGTATTTTGGTGGTACCTGAGGTATCCGGAATAGTCCTCCCATCGGTATCAATGTTGGGGAAGGAACAGGTTCAGGATAAGAAGATGTTGAGTAGTAGCCCAAAGTTAAAAAAACCAAGTTGTCCTAACAAGCTGAACTCACAGGAAAAAAAATCCAAAAACTGTAAGCTTCCACCCTCACAACAGAATAAAGGATCACGGAAATTCCTCCGTAATCTAAGGTTGGCAGTGGATAAACATATGCAGATTGATAGAGATATACTAGATCAGAGAAAGAAAGACTTTTTTATAAACAGGAAAGGGGGTAAAGTTAAGGAACTAATAAGGTTCAAGGAAGTCGATAGGGTTTCATCTGCGTTGGAAAATGTACAGGAGGGGGATAGTCCTTCTTTCGATCTAAGTAATATATCTCTTTATCCAGTAGATATGGAAGAGGAAGAGATTGAGAAGATTAAGGATCTAGAAGCCCCAAAAAATATTGAATTTCGAGCAGGTAGAGGAGCTGGCAAGTGTTGTAATTTGGAGGAAAGACTGTTGGTTCCACCGCATATAATAGCAGGACGGGGATTGGTGAATCCTCTGGTGGAAGTCCCAGAAACAGGAATACCAACGGCACCTAAATTATATGCAATTTTTGCGAAACCCGTGGTGGTGAAGGCGGACTTGGGGAAGTTGCCTCCACCCAGGGCTTCCTTAACAGTGCCATTACCGACCCCAAGATTAATGGAGGAAGTAGGTCTGGGGATTCCAAAGAGTACGTTTTTGGATTCATTGAAGGGGGTGGGGGAAAGTATGGGGCAAATAGAATCGCCCAAAAAATGGAATTCGAGGCAAGCGGACAATTTGCAAAAAATGATGCCAGATAACGGCGAGCTATGTATTTTCTTGAATCGGCTGTTCGAAAGTTCAAATAGATATCCCTTAAATAGACATTATATCCTGGATTTGATGCAGGAAATTCCAAATCTGAAATTGATATCG
Source organism: Ambystoma mexicanum (assembly GCF_040938575.1). NCBI lineage: Eukaryota > Metazoa > Chordata > Amphibia > Caudata > Ambystomatidae > Ambystoma > Ambystoma mexicanum. The sequence goes on from NC_090924.1 coordinate 609,126,610, forward strand.
TCAGGGGACATTAAGATGGTAGAATTTGTCTACGATGATTGTCTAGATACTGTAAGACTTCATTTAAGGTCACACCTAATAAGGGAAATAATAATGGGGGAAAGAGAGCGTTTCTTAGCCCTAGGTTTTGAAGTTACAGACACAGGGCCCTCAATATTGTCAACTCTGGCTCCCATTTATCAGGCAAAGAAGGGTATGATACAAGATGAAAGAGAACGATACAACAAGGAGATCTATAGTTCCAGAGGGTATACACAAGCTCCTATTGGTAGAGGGGTAAATCAAGGAAGGGAGGAAAAGTGTTTCAAGCATACATGATGGTCTAATTGGTCATTAATTACATGGAATTCGAGAGGGTTCAAGAACATCATGAATAACCATGAACTTTTCTCGAATTTTGATATAATCTGTTTGCAGGAAACTTTTTTGCTAGACACACCTATGATAGATGGATTTAATACAGTCTATGTCAAGGCCCGACGGGGAGTAAAGGGTAGGCCATTTGGTGGACTACTAACAGCAGTTAAACGTTCTTTGGGACTTTCCATGCAGATAATTGATGTAGACAGGTCGGACATCCTGATTGTACTCTTAGAATGGCAGGAAGATGGTGAGAGTCTCGTAAGCAAATGTTTTTTGGTAAATGTTTATTTCAGTCCCCTAAAAGACAAACTGGAAGAAGCCTTGACAGCAATTTCTTTTACATTAATGGGTGAATTCCCGGATGATGGGGCTTCAGTGATAATCGTTGGAGACTTTAATGCAGAATGCTTAGAAGTGAATTGGTATTTAGAGAACAACAGAAAGTTTGTCTGTAAGGAATTCCGGGAGAGAGGAAAGAGGATTATCCAGGAATTTGAGGTGTGGAACCTTAGCATTATTAATGGTAATATACAGATGGATATTCCGCCAGCTTTTACATGGCAGAATGGGTTGTGGAAATCAACAATAGACTACATTTTCACTTCCCATGATCTAGCCATAAGAGGAGTATCCCTGGAAGTAAAATCTCTGATATGGAGTGATCATTCCCTTTTGGAATTTAAATTGTTCAGTCCGACAAAACATGTTGAAACTGACATCGTGGGAGTGGAAATAAATTCAGGAAAGAATGAGGTCAAGTGGATTCCTAGGATTGCATCAGCATTCTTGTCTGAAATTGCAAACTTACCAGTAAATAAGATGGCCGTCTATGTACAGCGGAGGGATTCCCTACGATTGTGAGGGAGTTGTTAGGTAGGTTAACAACAGATAGAGGCTTAACCCAGATGGTGGCAAGGAGGAAGAGTTCCCACTCTTTTGATGTAGAAGTCCAGGCACATAAAAAGGAACTACACCGAGAGGTGAGGTATCTCAAGAAATCTGCACCTCCAGGCTATTTGGAAAAGGTGCGGATTCTAAAACAATCACACAGGAACGGGGTAAAAGGTAGAAAGTTTTTGCTATACATTAAGGATGCCGAGAGAATGCTGGCTTGTATGTTAGGGAATAGGCCAGGAATATTTTGGGACCTAATTAAATCAAAAGGTACACAAGATTATCTCCAGGCACATGCGGTCAGTGACATTGGTTGGGTGAAACATTTCACTGATTTGTACAGGTTGGAAGGTTTAGACCAATCAGTCACCTGGGCAGAGGCGGATTGGAAGGGTGCCCTAGAATGAGACTTGGAGGATATAAAGAATCTGATAAAGAAAAGCAAGTCCTCGAATGCACCGGGACCAGACGGTCTTTCTAATCTGACCTATAAAGGTAACTTAGTAGTATGGTCACAGGTACTGTCTGCATTATTTTCGGATATTCTGGCTAACAATTCGTTCCCCTCTACCTGGTCAGCAGCAACCTTAATCCTGATCTTTAAAGGTGGGGATAGGTCTTATCCACTTTATTATAGACCTATATCCTTGTTGGATGCCTCAAACAAAATATTTGCGAAAATGCTGCTGAAAGCCTTGCAAAAATGGGCGGTGGAATCTGATTCCCTAGATGATTTTCAGTCAGGTTTTCGGCAAGAGCTGAGTACATCCACTAATTGTATGGTGTTAGATTTATTAGCACACCAAGCAAACGTCCAAGCACGGCCAGTATTTTTTGCTTTTCTATATATTAGTAAAGCGTTTGACATGGTTAATAGGGCTTTTTTGTGGAAAAAACTATATGATAGGGGGTGTCCGGCAGCTCTGTTGAGTATTTTGGTGGCTCTCCATACAAATACAAGGATTAGAGTAAGGCTGGATGAATTAGGGAATTATTCCCCTTGGATTCAGACAAATAGGGGTTTAAGACAGGGGTGTGTTTTGGCACCCTTTCTCTTTTGCCTGTATTTACTGGGAATAGGAGGTTGTATGGAACTTGTAAAAACTTTACCTCCAAGATTGGGTGCTATGGTTGTCCAATACTTGCTTTATGCAGACGACATTGTTATATGTGACCTCACAGCTATTGGGCTCCAAAGAGCATTAGTAGCCGTGGAGGGGTTTCTAGAGAAACTAGACTTAACATTAAACACTGCAAAATCAAAGGTTCTGGTGTTTAAGGGGGTAGGAAAAGTTGTAAAATAATGCCCTGGTACTTGCAAAATGGTAAGTTAGAAATTGTAAATAAATTTGTATACTTAGGGCTGGTAATTTATGACAAGCTCTCAGGTCCTGAATTACAGGAAGACTTAAGGGTAAAATTTGCAGGGGCAGGTGTACAACTCCGAATTTTCGATGGGAAATTCAGCAGATACTCTCTATTACCAGCCCTAAAGTTATACAAACAACAGTTAACCCCAAAATTAATTTATGGGGCCCAAACTCGGAGTCAGCTGATTAACTGGTCACAATTAGAGGGGGCATTATGGAAAGGCCTACTTCAACTCCCGCAGTCAGTTCCTTTAGCAGTGATTTTGTTTGAATTAGGTCTGTTACCTATAAAGACTATGGTGGATTGGGGTAAGCTTCAGTTGTTGGTAAAAATACTGAACCCTCCAGGGGCGTCAATATATGAACAGTTAAACCTGGTAAGAGTTCAGGGTAGCTGTAGGGTTCTTGGGGACTGGGTTTTGAATTGTCAATTGATGCTTCAACAGGCAAATATTTCAATGGAGGAATTGGAGCTGACACCGAAGGTCGCCAAGTTAAGATGGTGTAGATATGTATGGTCTAACCTGAGAACTGACATAATGGAGTATAAATGCTTTGGGGATCACTTTCTTTGGTCATGTAAAAGTTTTAATACTCCAGCTCCTTACCTTGAAAAGCACCCGTCGAGATCCTTTAGGACACAAGTGCTAAGATTAAGGTTGAATTTGTTACAAACAAAAGAAGTATTGGGCCGCCGCGTGGAAATTCCACAAGAACAGAGATTATGTCGGCATTGTAACAAAAATATTGAGACTCTAAAACACTTGTGTGTGACTTGCCCTAAGCTGGAGGACTTGCGGTCTTGTTTTTCAGCAGGCTTGGTTTTCTCCTCCGAGAATGAATTATGGAGGAGGATATTGAACTGTAATGAGTTAAGCTTGACCATACATGTTTTTGAATTTTTAAGGAAAGCTGCAGTAATTTTATAAATGTTGGATATATGTACATTGGATTGTGTATTTTTGTATATGTGTTAAAAGTACTGTGGTACTGTAGAACACAATAAAATAAAATAAAATAAATAAAATAAAGCCTTCCAGCCAACACCCTCAGGAATGGGTCTGTCCGCCCAGACATGGGTCTTGAACTGCTGGCCGTAGACACCCAAGCTACACCGCACTGATGATGGCCAATGAGCCTGAAACATGTTAGGGCTTCTTACGGAAATGGGCTGCGACCTAGCATTTTGGGCTGAACTGTCCCTTTTGTGGTGGGACCAAGTCTGATTTACATATGTCTTTTCCCTTCTGTAATGGCTTGGCAGGCTGGCGGACAGCCCAAAGCAATGGCAGTAGTTATGATTAAGCAAAATTGAAGTGCAATGCCTCAAAGGTTTTGTATCAAAGGGAATGAGTCCTTGGCATCATTCCACAAACTGGATGCAATGTTCCCATGAAAGCAGGATGCCATTGGGGAGGCATGCAAAGCCTGTAGATGTTCTGGAGGTCCTTTCAGGGAGTGAAGGCAGTAACTCTCAGGGATTGACAAATGAGCAAACTGACCATATTAAAGTAGTTTACTTGTAGGTTCAGAGAGCGCGCCGATGGTGGTGAATTGGACACAAATTGGCATAAATGCAGCAGAAGGGATCTAATCCTGTGAACATTTTAACAACAATTGGGATCTAACCCAGTGAATTGGACACTTTTGGGATTTAACCCAGTTATATATTTTTTCTTTCTTCAGGTAGTATATTGGCCAGGAATTTGAGTGTGCGCCTCACCCCTCTTTTTTATAAGGCATTTATTATTCCCACAACTTTGTATTTTTAGTAAAATACATCTTTATTTCTTTTCCGGTCTAGACCCGCCTCCATATGACGTGACATCTACAAAAGGAGACGGGCGTGCGCACCCATGCGAGTGCCCCTGCGATTGCCCCTGCGATTGCTGACTGCGGTCCGCTGCACCAGCTGCACCACTCGCTCATAACTATTTCCATAGCTTTTTCTTTTACCACTACTAGATACCAATTTGTGTACATACTGTAATCCATCCATGTGACTATATTTCGACATTTCTATCAATCCTATTCCCCTGTTACACAAACTTTCCTTTTACTCCCTCCGCCACTTCAAATGGCTTTCTGCCTCACATCAGGCATGCCCCGGGACCTGCCGAGCCACAGGAAGAGTCAATTTAGGCCACAGAAAATCACTTGTCAGAAATAAATGCTTCAAATCTCGGAACCTCCATCTGCTCCCCCTCGTGCTGCCAACACCGACATCAGGCATTCTCTAGCATTCAAGAATGATGCCAACTCCAACAATCCTGCTTCTGATACAACCCGTTTACCACCGGCTATTTTATTTCTGTCGGCAATTGATGATGGCTCCTCCCAACTTGTTGATCAACTCCTCTCTGATACTACCATGCAGGATTGTATTACATCAACTCCCCTCATCGAGTTTGAGGATGCCTCACCAAACTCAGTGGAGTTACCCGCTATCATGCCGAACCCCTCTACACATACCCATGCTCATGTTGATTTGTTGTCCATTCCCCCTCTATTTTCCCAGATACTTACAGGGGAAGCGCCCACTGTCAATCTCCTCAAGATCATTCCACCCAAATACCCTGCTTTTCCCCACAGCACTCTGTCAACAATAAAGCCCCTTGAATGGCAACAACCCCTCTACTCTATTATCGGCATCTCCGGATCTTGCCGCAAACATTTCCATATCCGCTTCGGAATCGTCATTAGTTGCCTCTTTCGCTAAACCAACTGCGAGACCTTCCTTTGGATTCCCCCCTGCATCATCCCTCGTGATTGATACGGCCATTACGGCTGTAAATGTGAGCATCTTTTCACTAACCAAGTTGTATGAATGTCTAGACAGGAATTCCAATCTACAGATTATACATTTACAATCGGTTACGGCTAAACTCGATTGGATTGCGTATTGAATTGTTACAATCTCAAACAAGCCAGCAATGGACTCCTGCTTTGTTGTTGACTCTGATGTCTCTTTAATTCTGCTTACCCTCGTTGATCATGTGACCGGGATGGAGAGCTTATTGCCCTCAGCTTTACCCTTAAACATGTTATTATGAATACTCCACCAGCTCAAACCCAAGTTAATCACTCTAGTTCTCCATCTGCTCTACTAGAGGTCATAGAAAATCCCAATCTTGGGACTCCCCTATATGAGATGTTCAATGAAAAACATTGGGGGAATGAGAAAAAGACGCAACAAGAAAAATAAGAGGCGCCCACCATCTCCACCGAATGTGAGGAATTGAAAAAATCTTCCTGCGCCCACCCTGAAAAATATTAATCAGAAGACCAAAAAATTCATTGATAATCCAACAAGCCCGAAGACAACTTTTCTTCACCGACCAGATCAATCAGAAATGCAAGCATTTGTGAACATCTGCCCTACCGACCAGGCCATTTCTGCTCTCCCTCCTTTGTGTCGCATGACCTCGAGCCAGGGTTAAGTAAAAGAATGTCTTATTGCTGCTCCTGCTTCTACCATTATCAATGAGAATGTACCTCTTGCTAATTGCTCCTCAGCTGTGCAGGCACATATTGTAACAGACTCAGACCTGTTAAATCTATCTGTATACCCTATTAATTTGCCTCCTATTGCGGAAATTGTATTTCAAAGTTTACATGGTCCGCGCTCTCAAATGAATCAAGCAAAACGGGATTTTTGTGTAAATCTGGACATTGATCCGTCTAATTTCATGACCCTGGATCAAAAGTGAGTATCTCTCTAGGCTCTTCTTCACAGAACAAACCTGCTCCCTCTTCTAGAATCATGTGCTAACTTAAACCCTAACTCCTCAGTCAGAGCTCACAAGCAAGCTGCAACACAAACACCAAACAAATTGCTCTCGCATAATTTCAACACAAGAGCATATTAGTCCCGTGAATAGTGTGCAGACTGAACCTTTATCTAATCTCTCTAGTGAAAGTAACCCCATCACGGACACTGATAACCTAGTTGTCGCCATGCTCGACAGATTATACTCTGATCCTTTTCCAAACAGAATGACCCTGTTAGCAGTCTTCCAGTCGATCTCTGAATTTAGACAAATCCCACAGAATGACATACACTCAATTAAATATCCTATCCTAACTAACTCCAACACTGTGGAACTCAGATTTTATTCAGAAATTGTTAAACATATTGCGTGGAAAGCCAGGGACGTACTGAAAAGGAATGGCCTCTAGTTGGAAATATGTAAACAACCTGCACCACAATGCACTGCGAATGATCGTACTCCAGCAGTGTGGCCTTTATCGACTAATGTCCAGCAAAAGTCTGAACCTGCTACAAAAGCTTGTACTAAATGTCAAAACTCCACACTAACAACTAACCATGCACTATCCCAACCGATGTCGAGATGGATATGGGTCTCAAAAGCCTCTCGAGGACCCTCCAATCCATCATAACACTAGAATACTGACTCAATGCAAACGTATGAATGTTTGCTATTGGTATGGAATACAAGAGGCTTTAGCCACTTATTGTCTTCGAAAGCTTAAAGTCTTAACAGTTATGATATAATATCCCTGCCAAGCTGCTAAAGGCAGTCCCTCTGCTGGCCTTCTCACAGCAGATAAATGCAGTTCATAACTTCAATTAGAACCCTGGCTTACCCCACTCTCTGGGATTCAACTCACCAGAATTACAACATCTAATCCATCTCGCCCACTATATCCAAGAACAGCTCTAATAGAATCCCCTGGCTCATGACGAGAAAGTATTTTTCACCACTATTCTGTTAGTCTTCGATTTAGCTGAATCAGATTCACAAATCAACAGTATACTTATTGCTGGTGATTTTAACATGAACTGTTTTAACATCAGTCACCAAGACTCAAGAGCCTCAAAGTGGATGTCACTGATGAGGATTCGTAGTTTTTTAACTCTTACTGGTTCATTCACTGATGATAGTCCACCGCTGAGAAGGTGGACAAGAGGTGAGATATCCTCGATACTCGACTACGTCTTTATATCAGCAGATTCAAATAAAAGAATTGCCACTTTCAAGATCCTTCCAACTGTTAAAAGTGATCATTTGATCTTAGAAATACGATGTCCCCCTCATACTATAATGCCATTACTATACTATCGATGTCCCCTCTCTAGCAATTCCACTAGAAATCGATTATCCTGGTGAACGCCCCAAATAAAATCATTAGCACACTCCCTGGAACATGGGTCTATAAATCACCATCTAGATGAAAGCGTGGACTGCACTGAGCACTTGAAAATAATCACTCAAAAAACTCACACATAGAACCAAACAACATTTAAACACAAGCACATATATCATGCAGAAATAAAGGAACCGAAACGCAACCTTCGTATTGCGCTAAAGTCTCTATCACCTATTAATCAGATAAAGCAAAGAGTGAAACAAAAAACTGCATACAAGAATAAAATTAAACAGATACTAGCACTTAAGAAACAGCAAAATACGGAAACAATGCTGGGCGCCATCATGAAGAAATCTATTGGTGAAATCTGGAAATGCCTAACTGAAACCAAGACTGTGGCTACTGAATCACTTATGTTAAATACAATAAATGAACAAGAATGGATCACATATTTCACCAAAAATGCTCTATAAACCAATATCTTGATCTGTGTCAACTTCACCTGACAAAATGTCTCTTACCAAACTAAAATTTGTTAAATTAGATATCATTCTCATATTAAAAAAACAGAGCCCCTCGAGAGCTCCAGGACCTGATGGTCTAACCAAACTTACACTTCAAAAGCATCCAGACAAATGGCCAGGCATTCTTGACATAATATTTAAGGAAATTATTCGAACAAGTAATCTACCTCAGACTTGGAAAAAATCTATAGTAATACCAATTTTTAAGAAGGGTGACAGGAGTAAACCTAGTAATGATCATCCTATAACCCTGCTTGATTCGCCTGGAAAACTATTTGCAAAATTAATTTTAAGGGATCTATTATTATGGCTTAATGAGAACAAACTTTTAGATCACAATCAGTCAGGTTTTATCGAAGGAATCGGCATGGTTTTAAATTTGCTTATTTTATCAACAATTAAAAAGCAAGCCATTACTAAAAAAAAAACAGCCAGTTTTTATAGCACTAATAGACTTTAAACAGGCGTTCGACTCAGTCTCCCATGACATCTTATGGACGAAACTATTGGAAGCTAAATGTCCACAACATTTACTCTATATAATTCGACAATTTTACCTTGACACTTCGATCAGAATTAAACTTGCGACGGATGGCATCCTCTCCAGGTCAATCCCAACGAACATAGGCCTGAAACAAGGATGCATATTTGCCTCCATTTTGTTTAGCTTCTATATCAGAGACATTGCAAATAGTAGTGAGTCAGTGCATGCCTTTCCTCCGAAAATAGGCCCTAAGGAATTCTCATGGCTTCTCTATGCAGATGACTTGGTCATTCTAGATAGGACCCCTATAGGATTACAGCGCAAATTATCTGCTTTAGGCCAATATGCCCAAGCCAATAACCTTACAATAAATATGTTAAAATCAAACATTCTGATATTTTATCTCTCTCTACCAAAACAAGGATATAAATACAATTAGATGTTATGCCGAACCCCATTGGTACAAATACAGCAATATAAATATCTTTAAGTAAATTTAAACAGTCACCCTTCAGACCAACCATACAAGTTTGAACTTAGAAATGGAACAACATTTCTTGCCAGTCAATGCAAGGGTATTGAAAATAAATATAGCCAATTTTCCCTAAAGCCGGCTATAATTTACTACAAGCAAAAACGAGTACCTATAATAAATTCTGGTGCACAATCGAAGTATCCATCCAGCAATCCAAAATGGGAAGTCCTTGAAGGCGCATTTTGGAAGACAGTCCTATCTCTACCCTTTAGCGCGTTTATATGTCTCTCATTCGGTACAAAATAGGCCTACTTTCACTATCAGCTACTGTAGCCTGGCAGAAACTAAAAACGTATAGGAAATTCCTCATATCTGACACATCAGATCATAACTTATTCCCGGCCCATAAAGCAGCAATACTTGCTGATAACACATCGACCATTCACCTATGGAAGGAACACTGCCATTCGATCCTTACAGATGCTGATATCAGTCTTGAATTACTAATACAATCGCCTGATAAAGCCAAGAAAAAGCTCTGGTACCACAATTGGAGAACGACGTAGGACTCCTGCAGTAAATATGCCAGCTTCAGGGCAGGAGTATTTTTCACGAAACCTTTACTTCAAATATCATCCTAGTTACAAAAGTGTCCAAGTCACACATATGCACATGCCATCCTTTTCCTTCGTCTAGACTTATGCCCGACAAAATTGAGACTAGCAACAATCTCAAACAACACCATTATTGATGAAACATGATGCTTTTGTAAAATGAACGAACATAGGGAGACATCCCAACATCTTATAACTGAATACTCATTTTTAATTAATCAATGGAAACTAGCATTCCATAAGTACTTGAGTGAATACAAGACGCTAACGAAACAACAAATGTGGTATAATATATTTAACACACAAACTGTCTCCCTTAATATTGCAATAGTACAATGTTTACTAGCACTAAACCTGGTAAAAAAAATGAATTTTGCTGATTTTAAAACGACAATGTTATGAAACTGATCTAGAGGTTTTAATTTTGCACATTTTATGTTTTTAGGAATTAACTTCTTTTAGACCATCTTTTAATTTGATTATTAATTATGTAACGTGTGTTTATTATATTTATGAACATAGACCCTTGATTTATTAGGAAACTACCTTTAACCATGTCATTTTAAATCGAATAATTGCGTGTTGCACTAAATGATTTGCTAATGGTGAACTTTGTCAATGATTCTATAATGTACTGTATTGTTGATAAATAATACTGTATACAATGAATTGAAAAAGTTGATTAATCAACTAAAACAATTTCTAATAAAAAAATAAAATTAAAAAAACAAGAAACACCAAAAACCTTCAAACCTTTGGTACCCCCACAATTGGCCTCCATGAAGAAATTTTTTTATCAACTGGAGAATTTATGGATAAAGCAGAGAAGTCTGCTTTCTGCAATGAAAGTTCAACAGGTCTTGAAAGATTACAATGTGGCAATCTTTAACGCCAAATGTCTACATTCAGACATCATGCAATAGACCTCGAGAACTGTTCACTGCCATTGCTAACTTTTTCATGCTAGTCGTAGCTCACTGTCACTCGTGCCCTCAATCCTCCAAGCCACTGCTTTCAATGCTTTTTTTAAAATAAAAAACAAAACAACTCAGAACAAGATTGTCCACAAATTGGCACAGGTTGCAGTAACCACAAATGCCTCGACTCCTACCTTTTCCACAGTGCATATTTCAACACCACCACCGTTCGATTTCACGCCCGTGTCCCAGGACATTATCAGTTCATTATTGAATGATCTGAAACCTACTAACAACATGTTTTTTGTCCTTCCAGCAAGTGCAGCAAAGTATCACACTGCTGATCTGGCTCATTATATGACCATCTGCACTTAAACGTGCCACCATTTCTCCCCTCCAAAAAAAACGAATCTTGACCCCAGTGACTTTTTGAAATTATCAAGGAGTAGTCAGCCTCTCTTCGCCAGGAAAGATCCTGGAGAAAATAGTGATGAATCCGCTCCAAGATCACATGGAGAAACTCTCCCTTCTGGACACTTTGCAATCTGTTACGTCACAAAAGATGGTACGGAAACAACACTAGGTGCACTGTAAAACAACCTTCTCGACTGGTCAGATAAGGGTGGACTTTCCCTCCTGGTGATGCTGGATCTCTCTGCAGCATTTGACACATTAGATCACAGTATCTTACTCTCTCGGCCAAAGACAATTGAGGGAGTCTCAGAGAAGGCCCTGGTATGGTTTAACTCCTATTTATCTAACCGATTTCAGCAAGTAAAATGTGATGGGTATATGTCAGATATTCTACCACGGAGATGTAGTGTTCCCCAGGGCTCGTCACCTCTACTGTTTAACTTATATATGAAAGCACCCTCGAATATTTTTAGGAAATTCAACTTAAGTTTCCATTGATATGCAGATGATACTCAGATTTTTCTGAAGGTTGGCAATAGCAAGGATTAATTCCAAATAATAGACCGTTGCCTGAACAAAGTCAGTCTGGCAGACCCTCAACTGGCTGCAACTGAATGGCAACAAAACAGAAGTGGCCATTTCCGGCCCCAAATATCTGCTTACAGATACTTACAAACCCCCTCCCACTTCCTGCTTTCTGGGCTCAAGCCTTGCATATGCATCCAAAAAATAAATAAACTTGGCCTGTATCTGGTAAGCAAATCTCTTGAGTGAACCAGGTGAGTGCTAAGGTACCATCAGTTATTTGTTCTCTACGACTTCTGTGTTCCACCCTTCCCTTTCTACTGCAAAAAGAGAATGCTACAGTAGTGGGAGCACTGGTTAACTCCCACCAGGACTATCGTAATAGTTTGCTGAAACTACTGAGCCTATGGCCCTTTAAACAAGTAGTCTGTCATGCAGTAGATGGGATGTAGAGTAACTCTTACACCAAATAATCAAACCACTCAGGAGGACGGCAAAGTGAGTTTACTGTTTTATTATTAATTGTCTAAAACAGGGAGTTACAATGGACATCAACGGACGTCGCACAGCATTATCTCTCGAAGCATTTCATAAAAAATTGTACTTTTATAGCAAAAACTCGGCATACATGACGTCATACTGCTTGGCAAATAAGCAAAAACCTATGGGGGATTGTGGTTGGCTTAAGGAGAACATCTAAGTATACTTACTATAAGGGGTCGGGTTGTGATTGGATGCCTACGGTCAGGTGGACAACTCATGCCCACCCCTAGTGCAAGGCATCTTCAACAGTTATTTGACACACAGTTCATCATTGACTATCAAACTATAAGGCCCTTCATCACATGGCCTTCTACAATTGGTTGGCACGCTTGTGCCTTCCTGGAACATTTGGCTCACTGTCAGCATGTAAGCTCATACACCAGGTGCCAGGGGGTGGACTTGACAGAGTCTCTCCACCCAATTAGCCCAACATCTCTCATCACCCATGCCTTCTGCGATGCAGATTGTCTCTGAACTTGGCCTTGCAAAATGTCCTTGCTCCTGAGAATATATGGGAGTGTGAATATGTGCTACCTTGGTTCTGGACTGCATGCCCAACTTCTATTTCCATCCTTGGCTTATGTCACAGGAGACCATAATCTGGCCCTTTATCTAGCACTTAAATGTATAAAATGAATAAACTTGGCACTCATGGTGTTCTTTCTTTGTGCCTTAACAAGGGATGATTCAGTCTCTCACGCACACTGTTCAAGGATAGATGACCATTTCTTGGCAGCTTCAGTCTTGACACCAGGCCAGGCAGTTCTTCCAGGCCTTTCCAGGATCTCAGCTACTTGTTTGCTGCGACAAAGCTTTTGCCTTCTCTCCATGGGTTTGAATTTACTAAATTGTAACACTAATGTCCAGCTTCTATATAATGGTGGCTTAGTCTGCATTCTAATCACTACGTATAGCCAGCTTCTCTGATCACTTAGTCTACTTGCGTTACTGCATCTGAACAGTTATTGAACAATTTGCATTTTCTGTAGTGTTTTTCACACATTCAGTTCTTATCTTCTATATGAAATTTTACTTGATCCTTTACTTCGTCATCAGTTTCTATAAGGTCCATACATTCTCTTCTTCAGCCAGTATTCTCTGCGTCTCACACTCATTTCTTATGATGTCACCAATTTCTCTTTCTCTCATTTTCACATTCCTTCGGGGATCTCCTCCAAGAGGTTGTCATCTCTACAGGGATCCATTAGATAGGCTTTTCTTAATGGATACCTTTTCTCAAAGGCTCTCTGTGCAATAGTCATAACCACTGGTGTCTGGCTTCCAGCATATAGGTAGGACGGGGGCTCCTCTACACCCACCCCTCTGGTTGATTAATCAGAACTGCGTGAAATGACTGAATGCAAAAGTCTGACTACCAAAAGTCTGACTTATTTCTTTTTTATCCCATTTTTCCGCAAATATATGTGTGGGGGGAGACCCCCCACAGCCCCTTCACCTTAACCTTATACATTTTTATAAACTTTACGCCCCCCCACATATAGATCTGCATATCTGCAGAAAAATGGGGGTCAGACTTTTGGGGGTCAGACTTTTTGCATTAGGTAATTTCGTACAATACTGATTCATCGGCCACACCTTTATTAAACTCCACATTTTGATTTCTTCTCTTGAAGAAGTAGTTCTTCAGGGTCCAAATCCTCATTACTCCCTTCAGTGATCCTGCTGATTTGCCATGGTCCTCTACGTTCCAGGTCATGTAGCTACAATGTCCGTTCGGATTACATAGTCCTACGTAATTCTTGTGATTCTTCCGATACAGGAACTTCGTTCTCTCAGGTGCTACGATGCTGGCCTCTATATATTTTCTGACATCTTCATCAGTCAATTCCTTGGATCCAAACCCTGATTCGACATCGATCATGATTTTCATTCCAACTGCCTTCGTCGCTGTCTTCTTGCATTGTGTAATTATTATCTTGATTACACAGAATCCAAACATCACCATCACTAATACTGCTCTAAGGAAGTTGAAGATATTCGCCATCCATTGTGGAACCCATGAGAAAATGGACACAATCCAACCGTCATCTGTAATGGCCTCTGTCTCGTCTTCCATCTGGTTGTGCAGTTTCATCAGCAACATTATGGCCTCTGTCAAGGTCCCATTCTTGCCATCGTGAGAAGGTATGAACGTGCAACATGATGGCCCAATTTTGGCACAAACTCCCCCATCCATCGCTGTGTTCATGTCAAGATCATATCTATTCAGTAGGGTCATCAGTCGTATGGTCCTCAATTCTTCTTTGATAGCGTTGAATCTCTTTATAGTGGTGTTGATCGTCTGCAGGAGCTCCTATCTGGTTATTTGTAACCATTTAGCATTCGCCATTGTCTGGATCCCAGGCATAAAGATAGTTGTGAATACTGCTGCAGTCTGGCTAAACAACCTCGGTTGACCATAAAATCTTATGCAACCACCTTTCATCAGCAGAACATTTCTCCCACTCTGCTGTCACGTGGATCCAATCCTTCCTCGCTAATAGAACCATGCAGGTCTTCTCACCCATAGCAGCGGCTGACCCGATCCCCATCACATGCAGTGTGCCACAGGCTCCTGTGTTTCGCCTACTTTGTATAATATATTTACAAAGCCACTATTCGACAAGCTGGACCATCTGGGTGTCACCTACACTAACTATGCAGATGACAACCAGATACTCCTAACCCTGTCAGGTAACTACAACGCTGACGTTGGCCGGATTAACAAAGTCTTCACCATCATTCAGGCATGGATGGCCACACATGGCCTCTGCCTGATTGATAATAAGACTCCTTGTCGGCTCGCCCAACAACCTCCTGAAACTCAGCCCTAACTACAACAGCATTATCATTGATGAAAATACTATACCTATTGCTAAAAGTGTAAAAACCCTTGGATTCTACCTAGATGCCAATACCAACCTCTCTAAACAAATCCACATGACTGCCTCAGCCACTGCCTACACAGGTAAGCTGATCAGGGCCTGCAGACATTTGCTATCCTCTAACAGCTGCCTCATATTAGCCAGGGCACTTATACAGTCCAAACTGAACTACTGCAACGGCTTATACCTAGGCGCAAACAAATCCATAATCAACAAATTGCAGGTACTCCAAAACAATGCACTCCGAGCTGCACTAAATATTCCCAGAAGAGAGCATATTTCTACTATTAGAAAATCTTACAAATGGCTCTCCATACAACAAAAAAATCAACCTAAAAACCATATGTCTCACCTACAAAGCCCTGAATCATCTAGCCCCTCCATATCTCATCAATAAATTCACCATGAAATAATCTACCAGAATCACCAGATCCACTAACACACTATGCCTGGTGGTGCCAGATACACCCTAAAAAGAGCCAGCGTAACCAGCTTCCCGGTTCTAGCCTCCCAACTCTGAAATACACTTCCACTGGACATCTATCTCAACCTTTCAATCATTCAGACACCATGTCATTACCTGGTTACTGAAAAAAAAGAAAAAAACGACCTTATGGCACTCCGGACATCACATACACACACCCTAGTATTCACTCTCTCCTACCTATGTGTTCGTTGGTATTATTTCTGTATTATTCTTGTGTACATAACATATGAAATGTATAATTTCTATAATATTATCTGTACAATAACTGTACTATTGTAAATTGTATTACTCTGCACAAACTATCTAAATGTAGTAATTGTATCCTGTAACCACTTCCTTAAGCGCCCATTTACCACTGGGTCAGGTGCGCTATATAAATAAATAAACAAACCTCTGCTCATATGAAATAGCATCAAAGACTTCTATTGATTTTGCTGAGAAATATTTCTCCCTCTTTGTTCGGTTGAGAAATGTGAGTGATATTCTCCTTAAATGGGCATCTGCTTTCAGAAATTCACCAATGTTCAGGTCACTCTGTGGAATCACTAACATTGGAATATGGATGGGCACCAAGGAACAAATCCCTCCCCAGTCCTTGGGCAGCTTCATGTAGGCCCTGGACCCACAAGCCCAATAACAATCCATCAGGACAGCTGTCCCTTCCTCCCTAGCTGGTACATCAATAATTCGGCCACACAGGTGATTCGCTCCAACTTTCCTCGTGTTATTATTGCTGAAACATGAGGACGCACTCTTCACAGGTAGTATCTGCATTGGTCCTCCCTTGTCGTCGACCCATGTCAACAATCTTGCAATCTTCGGCCATTGATCCTTGCATTCTTGTTCTGCAATTGCCACAAATGCTTCCCACTGTCCGGTTAATGCTGTTGCTCTGCACACAACCAATCCATCAGCCCATCCTTCTTGAGTCAGCACTGTTCCTTTAATTTGTAATTGTCCTCTATCCCAACATATCCGTATCTCCTTTATTCTTGCCTTGGCAATTTAACATCTTATTTTCTTCGATACTGATACCTGCTCCATTCATTCCAGGCTGTTCATATTTTATTATTTGATGCTTTGTTTCTGGCCTCTCTCTTGTTTTTAAATCTTACACATAATCATCTTCACTTTGAGATGTCACTTTATTCATCCATACTAGGGGATTGCTGTTCTGCCTTGGAACTGTTCTCTTGTCAGGAAAAGTAAGAGATGAGTCAGGCAATGGGCTTCTTTCAATGGTACTTCTGTAGCTATTAATATTTTGGAGGTGCCCATAGCATACGGTATCAGGGAACAGTCGTAGCAACTCTCCTTAGATGTTCTCTCTCCCACCTTTCTCATCTGCTGATACCACATGTTCTTACCCACATGTACTGAATTGTCTAGATATGCATTTATCCCATCATTGTCTTCCATTGCATTTCTTTTATATCTCCCCAATGTATGCTTTGTTGTGTAATACTCATGAAGCAAGTCAAAAACAGTAGTTCCTGTAGTAGGGGAAATCATTGTGGCCTCTATCTTAACAGGAGCATCAATATAATAGGGAATGCTAAACAGGAGAAACAGAAAGACACAAAGTATGGTTGCACATACGTATATTACAAACCAACATATTAACCCCCACCATTTATGGCATTCTGGAATTGGTCAGCCTTGTCCATTCCCTAAAATCAAACTACTTTCAACATTCCTCATTTTTACCACGATTATTTAAAGAAAAAATAGCTTTACTCCTGTAATTGCAATATCTCCTCTAGTATCGCTATGAGCAATCTTCTGATTAGAGGGTCATTCTTGGGATCCTGTAAAAAAAATAAAAGTGTGAACATCAACATCTCTTCTTACAAGAGAAGGATAAGCTTGAAAGAGAAATACAAGGGGGGGCGCTGTTGCGCCGAAGCAAGATGGCCACCTAAGTGTAATGCTCCGGACGGGGAGAGCGAATAATCCTTGCTTCTACACCTTCAACTCCGCCCAATCCGCATGAAAATCTCGGTGCCTCCTCAGAATCCTCTCTGCTGCATCCCTGCGAAATCTCGGGAGCGAACGCGTCCTGGGCACCGAGCCACTCCTCCTGGCCGGGCTGGAGCTGCCGCTGCCTGCTCTCCCCGCTCCGGGGCTCCAGGGACCGCGGCCCTCTCAACTCAGCTGTGGCCGGTGGGGCTGCCCCCCTGGGCCCTCTCACCACCCTACTGCTGCCAACCATGGGCCCCTGAACCCCCTTCCGTGAGTGGCCGCTGCCTCTTTCACCGACATCAACATACCCCAGGGGCTTGGATTCCTGCGCCGCCTCCCTGTGTGCCGCGGCGGCCCCTCTGCACATCGCCGGCCTCCCCCCCGCCACCCCCTCTTCAAGGACACTGCACCCGGACAGTTGCAAGGTAGGAGGTGCGGGGGGATGGGAGTGACCGGCGCCGGCTGTCCTTGTGGCCGGCCCAACTGCTGCATGTGTGCAGCCCGCCTTCCTGCATTCCTGCTGTGGCTGCAATGCCTCTGCCGGATCTGGGCAGCGCAGGCCGATGCGGGGCCCCAGGTGCTGGGATCTGCGGTGGAGCTGCCACCGGGAAAATACCCTGCTGCACGCCTCCACCCCTATCTCATGGACATTGGCTTTCCTTGCCCTCACTTCGGTGCAGCTATATGAATGGGCTAACCTGTGGGGCTTCATCGACCTCCATACCCAATACCACTAATTGTTGAGTTAGATCCGTTGGGATCCCGCCCCCCTTACTGTGCCGATCTGAATCCGTGGGCCAACCCTGCAACCCCCCGGCTGCGCTACACTGTTCAAGTGACCCACACTCTCCTGTCTAGGGGTTGAGCCCATCTTTGGCACCTGTATTGCCCTGCCCATGGCTCCTCCATAGTGACTGAGTTGCATTGCCTAGTGCTTCACTGAGCTGACTCACGTGGAACCCTGCTGCCATCGATCCAAGCTATTTCTTCCTGTATTACCTTACTGAAGCAGTGGTCCTGTAGCACCATCACTCCGAAGCTCCTCTACGGCTATGCGTGGCACGCCTTGGGCCTTACTGGATTGAGAGGGATCACCCTAACGCAGCACCCAAAGCGCCTCATTATTATCCTTGTGTCAACCCTTTCCAGTGCATTCTGCAAGGTGGAACTTGATATCCCTGATCGCTGTTTCCTTCTAAAGTCCTGGGTACCATACACGACTTGTCACCATGACCAAGGGAGCTGGGGCGGGAAAGAAGCAAAGCTCGCTAAATATGTTCGCCAAAACACCCTCCAGGCCGCCGACCGAGCCCCCAGAGGTATCACCAACTACCTCTGCATCCTTAACCCCCGATGATTCTCACAAAATGTTGGAGTATATGCACGAAGGCTTCACCACGCTGCATACTAAACTGGACGATATGAATGGCACCATCTCATCTATAAAGGCCCATATCGAAAGAACAGACAGCAGGGTTGCAGAGATCGAAACAAGGGTTGGCACCGCAGAGGATGACCCGGGTTCCCCACGTGCCGCTGTGACCACTGTCACCAACCGGGTCTTGGCGGTGGAGAAGAAAAATGACGCCCTCGAATCTCGCTCTAGACGGAATAACCTCTGCATTGTCGGCGTACCAGAGATCAACATTAAAGAGCCCATGGAGGATTACGTGGAACGCATCCTTCTAACACTCCTCGATAACCCCAAGCTCTCAGCACAATTTCCAGTGGAAAGAGCTCACCGCTCCACGACCGCGAAGCCTAAACCGGGGGCACCGCCTCGTCTCATCATAGCCAGGATCCTAAATTTCTGCGATCGGGACGCCCTCCTACGAGCGGCCAGGGCCAAGGGGGAGCTACTTCTTGGTGCAGCGAGGATACACCTGTACCGGGATTTCTCCGTGGCTGTGCAACAAGAGCGCAAAACCTTCCTTGTGGTCAAAAAAAGACTGCAGGATTTAGGAGTTAAATACTCCATGCTCTTTCCCGCTAAACTAAGGATTGAACACTCCAACCAAACATTCATCTTCACTATTCCGGAAGAGGCCTTAAAGTTTATAGACAAACACATTCCTGGTTGATCTACTCATCGTCAATACAAGATTTATGTTCACTATGGTTATTGTTGCGCCTAAGCCACATATAGGACCGCTGTTGGCAAGTCCCCTCTATGATGGCCACTCATCAACTGTAGTTCATTGGTTGCTGGTTTTTGTTAATGTTGCTCCATTAATCCTCCGCAAAAGTGGCCCTGTACGCCACACTGTCTCATTGTGTTCGGAAACGTACAACTTCCTGTTATGTTCCCAGTTTGGTAACTATCCTATTTCTACGGCCGGGTCCCCCGGTGGCTAGACCCCGGGATCCTGACTTGGCTATTCTGGGACTACATTCTGCTCTTGAGATGGTGGGTCGGGGCCCTTGGCTACATCCCTATGGTTTCACTGGTCCTCCGTCTATATGCCAAGGCCCCTTTACACCTCGTACCTGCTCCAAATACTCTGGTTAATCCTATTGTATAGCATAACTCTCCTCACACTCTCCCCAGTCCGGTGCGCCATCGCCCGGCTTGCTAACAGACCCCCAGGCATTGATGCCTAGAAGATCGTGGTTGTTCTGGTTCTGTTTGGGTTTCGTCCCTCTGGTTCGGGGAGGGATGTGGGCAGGGGAGGGGGGATGGGACGTTATAGTTAAAAAAGTCTTGACAGCTGCCAGAGGCGTCGCATGCACCATAGCAGTACATTCTGTACATGTAGATAGGAGGCCACATACATTCAGATTGTTCAACTTCCTTTCGCTGATAGCCCCTCCGCAGAAATACAATCAGTACCCTCTGAAGTATGGCTAATACCGACCTGACCTTTATGAGCTGGAACATCCGGGGGTTGGGCAATTACAAAAAGATGCAGCAGATACAGCTCCATGCTGAGCGCCACGGGGTTAAAATCTTATGTCTACAAGAAACCCATGCTTGCTCTGAGCAATGTGAACGATTTGCTAAGCAATAAGGGCCCCAGAGGTACTACACAAACTATTCCACTCAAAGCTGTGGCACTCTCACCTTAATACACAAGAGCCTGAAGTTCACATGTCACCACTCCCACATAGATCTGCTTGGTAGATATGTATTGATCATTGGCAAGCTGCAACACCAGGAGGTAGTCATCCTGGATATATATGGTCCCAATGTCGACAACCCCGATTTCTACCTACACCTGGCCTCCCTACTTGAAGGCTACCCCCTGATTCGTATTTTATGGGGAGGTGATTTTAATATAATACTGGATGTCACCCTAGATAGATGGGGCTCTAGGCCTCGTCAACTGTCCAAAGCAGCATACACTGTCCTTACCAAACTTCCCCGTCTGGCACTAGTCGATGCCTGGCGTCTGATGAACCCTGACTCCCGTACATACTCCTTTTATTCCTCAGTACATGATTCCATTCTAGAATAGACAGATGGCTGATTACGGATATGCTGGTCAAATGCCTAACTCACTTGGATATCCTTCCCAGGACGCTATGAGACCATTCACCAGTACTTATCTCCTTAGACTGGGGACTGGACGCCAATAAAACCAGGCAGTGGAGGATGAGCCCTTATTCGCTTCTTGACCACGTCTTCGCGACCGAACTAGAGTCCGCCATCGAGGAATTCTTCGAGATTAACACAAACTCTGTATCAACACAAGCTGTACTCTGGGAATCCTTTAAAGCGCACACAAGAGGGATCGCCATCTCCAAAGGTTGTGGCATCCTGAAGGGTATCCGCGCAGATATTGTTGCTAGCGAATCAGCCCAGGCCATCCTTGAGTCCCAATATGCCCAAAATCACTCCCCAACCACCCTAGCAGCGCTGGGATCAGAGCTGGACAGGTTCCGTGCCCTTGCCGAGCGCGAGGTAAAATTCCTGGACTCCCCTCAGTCAGCAAGGAAATACGGTGAAGGAGAGCGACCCGGCCGAATGCTAGCTAGACTGCTGCACCGTGAACTCTGAGCCCCCAATATTCCGGCCATAGTGAGACCTGATGGCTCACTCGCCACCTCCCCACAAGATATCAATTCTGAATTTCTCTTGTTCTACACCTCCCTGTACTCTGAAGCCGACGGGCCCCAGGTACCTGAAATTGACTCCTATTTAGAGAATCTTCCCCTATGAGTCCTGTCAGCCGATGCCAGCAGCTTCCTTGAGAGCCTTTCACCTCGGAGGAACTTACCAAGGCCATTGAGTCGCTGCCGTCTGGGAAGGCCCCTGGCCCGGATGCGCTCCCTATGGACTTTTATAAACAATACAAGTCTCACCTGGCCCCCGCACTACTGGCCCTATGGGAGGAATCGAGCGACAGGGGAATACTTCCCCCATCTCTCCGGGAGGCACTGATTACAGTGCTCCTCAAACCTGGTAAGCCCCCTACTCAGTGCGGCTCATACCGACCACTCTCGTTGATTAACAGTGACATTAAAATATATGCTAAACTGCTAGCCAACCAATTAGCCCCATACATGCCCCACATCATCCACCCCGACCAGGCGGGATTTGTCCCTGGTAGGTCCACCTCCCTGAATCTGAGAAGGCTCTTCAATGTGATCAGCAAGATCAGCCCGGCCACACAGGCGGTCGCAGCCACTCTGGACATGCAGAAGGCTTTTGACTCTGTCTCGTGGAAATATCTATGGTGAGTTCTCGAGAAATGCAAGTTCGGCCCCAACTTCCGAACCTGGATAAAGCTGCTTTACACCGCTCCATCGGCTAGAGTTCGTACGGAAGACAGGTGTTCCGCTCCCTTCCGGATATCCAGAGGCACACGTCAAGGATGTCCCTTCTCCCCGCTCATTTTCGCCATAGCCATGGAGCCCTTCGCTGACATGGTTCGGCAGTCGCACTCGCATAGGGGATTGCGCACAGCCGGCCAATCCGATATAGTATCCCTCTATGCTATCGATGCCCTTCTGTACATCCGTTCCCCGGAAACCAACCTTGCCCCTATACTAGCAGATGTTGCCTGTTTTGGGGACATATCTGGCTTGAAAGTAAACTGTTCCAAGTCTGCCTTATTCCCACTCACAGACTCCACACAACCCCCCCCTTGACCTATGTGGGTTCAACTGGTCTCCGTCTAGTATCACTTACCTGGGGGTGGTGGTCTCCCGTCACACGGCACAGCTGCGCGATGACAATTACCAGAATTACCTAACTAATCCGGCGGCAAAAACCACCAGCTGGGCCAGACTCCCCATCTCACTGGCAGGCAGAATTGGAATACTTAAAATGGTTGTATTACCTCAATTACTTTACTGATTTACCAATCTGCCCGTGTGGCCCGGGGACGCTTTTTTCCAAACACTACGCTAAATAAGCAACACCTTCCTTTGGCACTCAGGGGCAGTTCGCCTCAAACTGTCTACACTAACTGCCCCCAAGGAATTAAGCGGGTTCAGCGCCCCAGATTTCATCAGATACTGGGTGGTGGCCCAATCTCAGTTTGCCGCACATTGGTTTAACACCATTGATCCTCCCCCACATGTCCGCCTTGAGAAACTAACGGTCTGTGACCGAGAGATTGGATCCCTGATCCTTAAGCCAATCCCCCCGACTCAGATTCTGCAGACCCCGTAGCTAGTACATCCTTAGCATTGACCAAACTCTGGACAATGGTCGACACACTTCACCCATTCCACGGGGATCTGCCATTATGGAACTTCTTTCCTGACGTCCCACATATTCCACATCAGTGGTATCTCACTGGGCGAATGCTGGCTTTCTGGCACTACATGATGCCTATGAACAGGGAAACTTTATCGAGTGGCTTGATCTCCCTCAAACGTCGGCCCTCGGTGTGGCTACAATACTCCTCACTCCGGGAGAATCTCAAATCCAGATACCCTGATTTCCCCGCCTTACCGCCTGAGGAGCCTATAGTTGCGGAGCTTTGTTCCTTTTTCTCCTTCAGGGGTAAGGTGTCGAGACTTTACTCCTTGTTGCAGACTAGGGCAGCCCCCCCCCCCCATCACCAAACTGAGGCGCAGGTGGGAGGAGGATCTTGGGGTGGAGCTCACTGACGAGAGATGGTCCCGAATGTGTGCCCGCACCCACGATGTGTCCTACAACACCAAATTTAAACTAATCCAATTCAAGGTCCTGCACAGATACCATCACACACCAATGAGACTTCATCGCATGTTCTGCTCCGTCCATCCCATCTGCCCCAGGTGTGACACGAATCAAGCTTCCTATATCCATATGCTATGGTACCTTCCCCGCCTGACCCAATTCTAGTTGGACATCTGTTCCACACTCTCGGACATTCTGGAACACACTATTGTCCCCACCCCGCTGCACTGCCTGTTTCATGACCTCCCTCATTTGCCCTGTGACTCTAAGAAACTAGCAGGTCTCTGCATGCTGTTGGCAGTCCGCTGCATATTGCTATGTTGGCTCCGCCCTAGGGCGCCAACCTATACTCAGTGGCCCAGGACGATCACATGGGCTCATGATACAGAGGAGTCCTGGAACGCAATGCAACACCCACATTCAAGGCCAAGGGAAATTCCGAGATTATGTGTCCTCCATGGCTTTGCCGTCAAATTCTCCCTCTTCCTCCCGGGAAGGTTCCCTGTAGATGTTATCCCCCCTGGCACAGTTATTAATGCTATTTATATTGCCTCGCTCCAGCATCCTTAAGTTTACTCAGGATGTACTGCTTAATATGTGTATCGCTTGGTTCTTATTGCTGGTGCCATGTGGCCCTGTTGTTCTCTGGTATGTTGTCAAGTCAAATAAAAAAAGTTAAAAAAAAAAAAAAGAAAGAGAAATACAAAAACACTAAACACAAGTCGGTGCACATCCCAGTCTGTGAGCACCATGAGTTTAACCTAAGAGATACTCGGTGAGAAACGAGTCTGGGTACTGCTTTTGTTTCCAATCTTCGAACTCGAAATCAAGATATATTTCTAAAGTTCATTTTCAAGATTCCTGTGACTCAAAGAGTTGCACACCAGCTATAACATCTATAAGGAGTGTCCAAGTTGAGCCAAGGTGCAAATTAAAAATCTGCATGTACCAGTTGGTAGCCTTATCATCCTCCTTCTTTGTCATCTATCGAGTCTGCACACACTGAAATTCTTCTTCTTGTCTTGCTTCTGGATAGGCAACGGTGATGGGGGGTACTGTCTTGCCTCTTTACGGTTTAGTGTCACTTAAATGAAGCCAAGCTCACCTGCCTTGGACTTTTACTGCTGAGGGGGTTATAATTTCAACGATAAAGGAGCCATTGAAACGTGGCTCATTCCACTTACGGGTGAAATTTCTAATTATCACCACGTCACCAATAAATAGTTTCGGTTTTTGATAATAGTTCAGGAGATCCGGTTGCTGGATGGTCTTCATCTTTGTTCTGAGGGCGACCCCCATGGCGCTTGAAATGAGACAGATGCTAGAGGTCATACATGTCAAATATTCATGTAACTCATCAACCAACAGTTCCACTGTACCCTGGACATCACTCACTTCTACTCCTCAATGGAGGTTTAAGAGGTGTTCTCATTTGCCTCCCTGTTACTAGTTCATGGGGGGGTGAGGTGATGGTCCAAACCAGGCTGATTCCTTAGGGCATATAAAGCTAAGGGCCTGCAATGTAGCCATCCTAAGTTAACTTAATTTTGGCGATCCTTTCTTTAAGGAGGCCACGGAGTCCCTCACATATCCCGTTTGCTTGCAGTTGATGAGCAGAAGAAAACTTGTGCTTAGTATTCAATAATAGTCCTATGTTTCGAACACTTCATTAACAAAATGTGGCCCATTATCGGATCTCAGCTCTTCACACACACACCATCTTGGAAAGACTTCACATAGTACAAACTTCGCTGCGCAAGTGGCGTCGGGGTGTGTACATGGACCTGCCTTGATCCACCTAGAGAGGGGACACTCCACCACTATCAGATAACTATATCCATTACACACCTGCAGCATACCAACATAATCAATATATAAATGCTGAAAGGGACCATTTGGTCGAGGAATTTCGCCTCTAATCATTCTCACCTTTGACATACGATGCAGTTTACTACAAAAAATTCAACGTGTTCTAACAAATTTGGAATAAACCAGTCTTCCGCAATCGCTGCAGCAAGATTTTCCCTAGTTACATGTGCGAGGTACTGCAGCTGTTCAAGCACTACCTTTAACAATACTACTGGCATCACCTGCTTTCGGGTGCTATCCTGTCGCTATAATGCTTCTTTGGGGGATAAAAAAACACCTCCTTCGCTTCCATAATTCCTGCTCTTCCTCAGTGCACTTCCTTGAATCTCCATTAATTGGGTCTTTGGCAAATGATTAAACCTTTCTTTCATTACCATAATTGTGACTACCTTCTCCTTAACATTTTGAGTATCAACGTCTGGAATATCTGGGGAATGTGCAACTCTTTCGGCTTCTGCGGCTTCGTTTCCCGCAAGAAATAAAATCTGTTTGCATTTAACGACCGATATGGCCACTGGGAGTTCTAGTGCCTTAATAAGCTTGTCCAGTAAGGATGCGTGTTGCACTGGAGTGCCATACGCTCGGAGGTAACCCCTCCTTTTCCACTGTGTATGGTTGTCATCACGTAGGCAGAGTCACTGTACACCGTCACTTGCTGTCCTTTGTGTTTCTCAAGCGCGACAATGAGCGCTAATTCTACTGCTTGCGCTGAAAACTGAGACGGTAGTCTTGTACTTGCTACAACCTCAAACTCGCCATTTGCTCTATGCCTCACTGCAGCTCGCCAGAATGCCTTTCTCCACTAGCCTGATCAATTTTTGAAGACGCATCAATAAAGAGAATTTCACCTTCTGACAAAACATTTTCTTTTACACAAGGTATATCATCACAAAATTCAACCTAATTTGCACAATCATGCATTTGATCGCCATCTGTTATTGGCTCAGCAACAAATGTGGCAGGATTCAATATTTTACATTTGACAATTTTAATCGTTGGTTTTGAAATCATTACTTCATAGGCTGAGGCTCTTTGAGATGTCAATGCACCTTTGGGTTTCTCTAAAATGGCAAACAAAGCATGCTCCACAAAGAGAGTCATAGAGCAGCCCATCACAGTGCTTGTAGACTTCTCAATTGCGAACGCGGCGGCGGCTGCCAATGACTGTTCACAAGGAAAGTGTCCTTTCATAACTGGGTCTAAAATCCCCCTGTAATACACTAGAGGCTTGTACCCTAATGTAGTCCTCTGTGTAAGCACTGCTGTCATGACTGTCTCATTCGTGTGTGAAAATAAGAAAAACTCCTCAGCATAATTGGGGATTCCCAAAACAGGAGCTGTGCACATTGCTTTTTTCAACTCGTCAAACCCTTCCTCTAACTACTCATTCCATTCTATTGTAACCTCATTCACCTGTGCTTTCTTTAAAGCCTGCAAAAGGGGTCTTGTGTACGTACTGTAGTCAAACATCCAGGCTCTAACATAATTACATAGTCCCAAAAATTGTTGCATCTGTTTTACTGTATGCAGTTTTCATAATCACCTCAGCTCTTTCAGGTGTCACCTTTTTTCCCTCAAGTGAATCAGTTGACCTATGTGTAACATCTCTTTTTGAAAATACTGCAATTTCTCCTTGTCTACCTTCTATCCTTTGTCTGCTAAGATGGTCATCAACTGAATCGAATACTATCTGCACTCAACTCCTGTGGTGCTATAAATTATGTCATCTACGTTTTTTATCACTGTGCTTTTCAAATCAAAATTGCCTACGTCCATCTGTAGGACCCTGTTAAAGATTGATGGAGTCTTACAGTACCCTTGGCGCAAACAGGTGTGTTTTAGATGAGTTTGGCGAAACATAAATGAAGTCAAGTCTTGTGAGTCCTTGTGCAACGGGATTGAGAAAAACGCATTTTTCAAATCAATCACCTGAAATATCGAGCTTCTACTGGGATACTGCATAGTATTGTTGCCGGGTAGGAAATAGAGGGAACTCTGCCTCTACAATCTGGTTAATCGGTCTCATATCTTGAATAAATCTCCACGACACTCCCTTTGATTTTTCGATAGGATAAACCGCGATGTTACGTGATGATTCTGATGGCACCAGAATACCTTGTTTCATCAGTGTTGAAATAGTCTTGAAAATACCCTCATTGGCCTCTCGAGACATGGGGTATTGTCTTGCTTGAGGTAAAATTGCTCCTGGTTTCAGCTTTATTTTGACTTCCCCTATTCCTTTTAACAGTCCTACATCATAAGGGCCTGTAGTTCATAGGACGCTGGGCACAATGCATTATTGTCATTCGCTGAGGGATTTCTCTTTTCTCTATTTTAATCCAGTATGTAATTCTCATAAAGAACATGACTTCATCATCTGTCAGGTCGTCTTTAAACTGGTCATCGTTAGTAGCGTCAGTCAACTTGTACCCTTCCTTGATAGCTATCATTGTCCTCCATGGTCTACCCTCATCATCTGTTCCTTCGAGCATTGCCATTTCCTTTCATAGTATGGCTGCTTCTAATTCTAAAGGATAGTCTATTCCCCCTCTTCATCCATGGGCATCTGTGGTCTAAACAAAAATTCATCCGGTATTCTCATAGTTCTTCCCACTAAGCCAGGTAGCCATGTTAATAGAATGCTCACCCCATAAAGAAAAATCTCTGGCTCCATTGGTACACCTCGCAGAGCCACTTGCCCTGTGAACGCCAGTATACATTCGCTCACATTCATATAGTGTATTCCAGGAGTGGAACAAATGATACCTTCGTTAGTAAATGAAATCATCATGTTGTTTGGTCATCAAATCTCTTCCCAAAATGTTAACTGGTGTCTGTTGCGAGTACAACAATGGATCAGACATGTCACACTCTCCTATAGAGACTGGTAATTCATCAGTAAAAGGAACTCGACTCGTAGCTCCAGAGAACCCTTGAGCATTCATGACAATTCCCTACAATGGATATTTTCCCTCTGGTATACATGTAGCTCCTGTGTCTACTAGAAAAGAAAAAGATTTGCCTCCTATCGTCACAACAACCCTTGGTTCCTCTTGGGGGTCTGGTGTCACTGCTAGTACTGAACACATCAAGTCATCCTGTGAGCTGTCCTATTGTGGGTACATACATAACCATGTACCTGTGAAGGAATTCCCTCCTACCACCGTGACACCTCCTATTCTAGGTGTCAGTACTTGACCTGTGTTTGCATACTGCTGTGTCTGCATGGGGGCATGTTGTGATTGCCCTTGCAGGGTATTCATTTGCACTTGCTCTGGTTTCTGTGTCCGTTACATTCATGGTGCTTGTGTCTGATACACTGTCTGATCTTGGGCAAACCCTTCCCTAGTTTGTGTGCTATATGGTGAAGGATAAGCTGTCCGCCCCTCTTGAGAATTGGCCATTCAGTACATTTGCATGGCTCCCACATACACGCGCAATGTGTCCTGTATTCCCACAAGTCCAACATACAGAGGGAGGTCGCCTGATTACTCCTCCTTGGTTGAATCCTCCCTGCGCATTACGATTCTCATTCTGTGCATTTTGAAACCCACCTTGATTGTTTTGGAATCCACCTCTTCCTCCTCTATAGTTCAATACCTTGTGGCATGAACCTATTCCCTCCTTGATCCATCGGGTGCTGATTGTCTGCCTGAGATTCATCTATTGCTTGCTGCATTCCCAATTCTTCTCCACTGGTGAATACTGCCCCTTCTACTGCAATTTTCGACAGCTTCCTCTGAACTAATTTGG
The DNA here is from genome assembly GCF_040938575.1 of Ambystoma mexicanum. Classification (NCBI taxonomy): domain Eukaryota; kingdom Metazoa; phylum Chordata; class Amphibia; order Caudata; family Ambystomatidae; genus Ambystoma; species Ambystoma mexicanum. The sequence goes on from NC_090924.1 coordinate 609,155,913, forward strand.
CTTCCTCTATTTTCCTAGCCTCACCTTTCTTCTTGTTTTTCACCTGCAATACCCGACAGTGATGCACTATTGTCAACTGTATTGCAGCCCATGGCTTTGCTTCCATTCCCATCTGTTTTTTTCAATTGCCTCTGTACTGGCTCGGTCTATTCCTGACATAAAATATGGTAAAATACTGCCACCATTTTCCCCATGGCTCCCTTGTTTCAAGTTGCCAACACTCTTGAATATCCTGAATTTAAGCAAGAGGGTCTTCATCTTCATCTTACGTGTCATAATAGCACCCATATCTGATGTTTCATGATACTGCACCCCGAGAGCCCTCAAAACATCTGCTCTGCGATTATAAAAGGCTCTCTGTCGTGCGCTGTGTTTTGTGCTGTCTCACTTGAATAGCCTACTCTCCTCCATATGTCATCAGCTCTTTCCTCAAGAATAGCTGCCAAGAGATCCTTAATGTCCCCTATACCAGCGTGTTCCCTCCCGTCATTTTTTCTAACTCATATATCCATTTTCCAGCACCCGACGTCAAACACAGGAGTTTGCACCTTAAATTATCTTTATACATCTGCAGCCATGATATATACTGTGGTCTCATTCCCCCTTTTTCCAATAAGGAAAACTGCGTAAATCTGAACCCGCAATCAGCTCCCTTCGTCTGCCTATCCATGGCAGGGACAATTGTCCTTGACGGTCTCCTCGCTGGTAGCGACCTTAGCCTGCTCACATATGGCAGGGATTCTCCCTTCTCACTATACGATCATCCTGTGCGATGTTCTCGATATGCTATGGGATCTGGTGTCCTATCCTTAGGTTGCTCTAAATTGGACCATCTTACTTCCTTGTCTGTCTGCAGGCTTTCCTCTGGGACACACGCACTCCCTTCCTCTTCCCCAAGGAAGGATTCTCTTTCCTCTTCGCTTCATGATTGAAATACTGGGGACTGATCTACTTTCCTTCGGCCTTCCAGATTTGCTGCCTTCCTTTAATTCTTGATAAGCCTTATCGATCCTGTCTCCAATATTTCCTATATCAACGCCTTCTTCTAGCACTACCCTAGATTCCCCTGTCGTCGCTCCCTTTAACAGAAGGAACTCTTCCATCCTATCCCATCATATTGCAGGGCTTGCCTCCACTGTTTCCTTACGAACAAGGCTTATATCATGTCCCACTGTCTCCTTCTTCGTTCTAACTCCTCATCTAGTTCTCTTCGATTTCTTGCCTCCCTTCTGATTCTCTCCTCTTATCTCTTCTTTCCTCACTCCTGCTCTTTCTTCCTCTTCTCTTCATCTCTGTATTCTTTTATAGCTTAATGTCTATGCTTCTTCCTCCTCTCTCTCCTTTTCTCATTTGTCCTTATCTTCTATTGCTCTCTGTCTGTTATCATACTTTCTGTGCTACTCTGCCCGTTCCTCTTTTTTCTCTTTCTCCTCCTGATACATCTGTTCTCGCCACACTCTGCTCTTTCAACTATGCTCAGCTTCCTTCAATCTCTTTTCCCGTTCCTCGTCTTTTCTATCCTGTTCATCCTCATCTTCTCTTTGCCTTACTTCCTCAATGCTTTTCCCATCCAGCTTGAGTAATATCTGTCCTCCCATCCATTTGTTCTGTACGAGTGCTCCCTCATCAGCTTTAGCCTTCTCTCCTTTCCATCTCTTAATCTTCCTTTCTATTTCTGTTGATACATTTGATCGCTCACTCTTCTCTTCCTTGTCTTGTATGATCTTAAAGATCTCCTCTTTCCTCTTACTCTCCTCAGGACTATCGTCACTACTCTAAGCAGGCGGTTCGTATATTGGATTACTATACCCCATCACCGATTTAAGTGCCTTTAAAGGATACAATCCTACATCCTCTGTACTAGCGCCTTTCACTTCGGGTGAGGTAAGGGGAGCTGAAGGCTCAACACCTTCCTCCTTACACTAGTTAAACATCCACTCCTCGGGTGGCGGATCCTCTCTCTCTTCTTGGTACAGCTTCCAAAGCTCTAAAATTGCTAGCCTTTCCTCCAATTTCTTCCCCGTGTATGCAGCGTGCAAGTATGTGGTCAGGTGTTGCAATACTGCTTTTGACAGTGATGCCCCTTGTGGCCACGGCATGAACATCTTATCTGCCATGCCTTTCACCCATTCCGCACTATACTGTTTGAGCTTGGGCATGTGCTTTCATAATGTCTTGCATAAATGCAATAGAGGAGTGTCTCCCATTGTGACAAGTCTCAATTGACCATCAATACTTACCAGTTTTTATACAATACTTTTGCCACTGTTCAATATTTTTAAAACAACAAATATATGCGCGCTCCAACAATCGCTGCTCAAACCTCTTTTTATCTCTGGATTGGTAGCAACCGCTTCCCTACATAATCCCTTTAGCTCCTCAACTTCGTATCAATTCTTTCACAATTCGTGTCACTCTTCGACACCTTAACTTATCACATAACACAGACAAACTAGTCGGCTTTACACATTTACAAAAAAATACCCTGTCACAGGATTTAAATAGTCTCCTTATGTAAACCTGTTTACATGTCACCTAAGGACTCTGACTGGAGTGCGAGAAGATCGCTGCTAGACCCCCTTAGGTCAGGCTTCTGAGCGCTTCTGATCTCTATCCCTACACAATATTTCATATTACTCCTGTTACTTTTAAATTACCACAACTCTGTCCTCTTAATTTGCCATTCCCCTCAGTCTGCTCATCTTTCGTTTGTTTGACTGAAGGCCCTCGGTATCGTCTCCTCCTCCAAACAACCACTTTCGCTTTCCAAAGCGCCTATGGAAACCAGGTAGGGATTTCATTTAAGACGGACCCTGCCCACCATCTCGATTTTCTTGCATGATTTCTATTCGGCTGCTCTCCACAGGAAACCCCGCAATCTTCAGGCTATATGGCGCAGGATGTCCGATCGTCTGAAATACTGAAGCTAACTTAATCGATGAGTCAGAACTATCCTACCACTGCTACCAAGTGAGCCTATGGCCATTTAAACAGGTAGCATGTCGTGCAGTAGATGGGATGCAGAGTAACTCGTACACCAAATAATGAAACCACTCAAGAGGATGGAAAAGTGTGTTTACTGTTTTATTATCAATTGTCTAAAACAGGGAGTCACAACGGACATCAACGGACGTCGCACAGCATCATCTCTCGAAGCATTTCATTAAAAAATTGTACTTTTATAGCAAAAACACAACATACGTGACGTCATACTACATGGCAAATAAGCAAAAACCTACGGGGATTGTGGTTGGCTTAAGGGGAATATCTAAATATACTTTCTATAAGGGTTCGGGTTGTGGTTGGACGTCTGCTGTCAGGTGGACAACTCATGCCCACCCCAGTGTAAGTCATCTTCAACAATTATTTGACACACGGTTCATCATTTGCTATCAAACTATAAGGCCCTTCATTACATGGCCTTCTACAATTAGTTGTCATGCTCGTGCCTTCCTGGAACATTCGGCTCACTAGCAGCATGTAAGCTCATACACCAGGTCCCAGGGGGTGGACTTGACCGTGTCTCTCCACCCAATTAGCCCAACAACGCTCATCACCCATGCCTTCTGCCATGTAGATTGTCTTTGAACTTGGCCTTGCAAAATATCCTTGCTCCTGAGAATATGGGAGTGTGAGTATGCGCTATCTTGGTTCTGGACTGCATGCCCAACTTCTATTTCCATCCTTGGGAGACCGTAATTCAGCCCTTTTTTTTTACCATTTCATTGTATTAAATGAATAAACTTGGCACTCATGGTGTTCTTTCTTTGCGCCTTAACAAGGGATGATTCAGTGTCCCACACTCAGTGTTCTGCAAGGATAGATAACCAGTTCTTGGCTGCTTCAGTCTTGACATCAGGCCAGGCAGTTCTTCCACGCCTTTCCATAATCGCAGCTGCTTGTTTGCTGTGACACAGCTTCTGCCTTCTCTCCATGGGTTTGAACGTACTAAATTGTAACACTGATGTCCAGCTTCTATACAATGGCGGCTTTGCCTGCAGTCTATTCGCTACGTATTGCCAGCTTCTATGATCACTTAGTCTACTCGCGTTTCTGCATCTGTACAGTTATTGAACAATTAGCTTTTTCTGTAGTGTTCTTCACACATGCAATCCTTATCTTGTATATGAACGTTTACTCGATTCTTTACTTCGTCATCAGTTTCTATAAGGTCCATACATTCTTTTCTTCAACCAGTCTTCTCTGCTCATCACACTCATTTCTTATGACATCACCAATTTCTCTTTCTCTCATTTTCATATTCCTTCGGGGATCTCCTCCAAGAGGTTGTCTTCTTTACGGGGATACATTAGATAGGGTTTTCTTAATGGATACCTTTTCTCAAAGAGGCTCTGCAGAATAGTCATAACCGCTGGTGTTGTACATGGCACGATTTCTGTCTTCCAGCATATAGGTAGGAGGGCGCGGGATCTCCTGCAAAGGCATTCGGCTGCTCCCGTACACAACTATCCAGACTTCAGAGAGACACAGAATGCTGCAGTTCAGCTAATTATTAAAGTTCCTAAAACATCATCCATCTTAGCCCTCCGCAGGTCACTACACTGGCTCCCAGTAAAGAAGCGAATTAACTTTCAAATATTGTGTTTGGTCTTCAGATGACTACAAAATCTTGCACTTCCATAGCTTGCTGACAAACTGAGATGTTATACGCCATGCCAACCTCTTTGCTCTTCAGACAAGCTGCTGCTTCTAGTAACACTATCTTGCTGTTCCTCCAGGAGACCGTGGTGGTTTTCTGTCTATGTTCCTAAGCTGTGGAACACTACCGTGGCAACTACGCAACATGAAAAAACTAACCTGCTTTCGAAAATCTCTAAACAACCTTTTGTTTAAAAAATATCTACTTTCTTGGCAGTCTATTAGGTCAGAGCTTTGCTGGTGAACTTACCTTCGAGATTAAGTACTTTGTTGTTATCTGCGCCCAGATGCAGTGTATTCTGCCAGGAAATTTAGCACAATATAATGCCTTCATAATTCTAAAGTAGGGTGCTTGCTGGTCCTGCAGCATGTGCACTGCAGCCACATTGGGCACCTACCACAACTTGGGACTTTACCTTGCCAGGATACAAGTGACATTAGCCATGCAGCAGATGAGGCAAGCGAAAGTGAACAGCTTCATCACAAAAGCATCTAGATGTTTTGGTTTTGCTACCCAGGTGTGGGGTCATGAGCAAAATCATGATGCTGTCCTGATGGTCCACACAGTTTGGGTGGGTGGAAAAGAAAAGTGTCACCATAGACCAGTCTGTGCATATGAACAACCTCCTTGCATGAATCAGGAATGGAAGATTTGACCAACAGACCCATAACCTGCTGGTTAAGTGCTCCACTAAATGGCAGTTTGACATCTGAAGATGGGTTGGGTCCCAAAATATCAATAAGCACATATATTTACTCTCAACTCAACTACTGTGTCGGGTAGCCAAAGGACTCAAATGGGCTGGTGTTCACAGAATTGAATGAAGCACATTTGACAGGAAAGCCTGGGTAGTTAGCATGAAATCCCAATGCACAGGAATCTGAGACCATTAACCAGCTCCACCAAGCTAGGGTGCGAGCATGGGGTATTTAACTCAAGGTTTTCCAGCTGGCAAAGGTCAATGCCTCCACTAACAAGGCCTTCAAAGCCATGATGACGATAAATGCCTTTGCGCCTCTAGTTCCACTACAGATGGCAAGTGACGTGAAGTCGTAGACAGCACAGATGGATCTATGTGATTTTAAAAAAATGAAATACTGCGATCAAAAAATACGGAATCCTTTTTTTGTGTGCACATTTCAGCACACATGTGGAGAAGCCCCCAGCAGCCTCCCCTGTACTCCCCTTACAAATATATTACCCCAACCCACCCCCCACATATAAATGTGTTGAAATGTGTATTTCGAAATGCAGCATCTTCGGCAGCGAAATAATGGGGTGATACCGATGGAAAGAAGGGGCTGTAAGTATTTCCTGGCACTAGCTTTGGCACCAGGCCAGAAAGAGATGCCTGCAGCATAGAAGCTAGCAGTGGGCCAAACAGAGCCTGCAGGTGGAAGGGGGCGAGGCGCTAGCCTGCCTTCCCTGGGCAGAGATGCTACAGGTAGTACTGGAAGATACTGCACAAATTAAATCATGTCCCTTTCAATGTACAGAGGAGCTCATCCTCCAAAGTACCATGCACTGACGGGTCGGCACACGTCTAAGGAACAACTCCAAGACTGGGAGCTTCTCGTAAAGGACATACATAAAATAATGCGCTATGTGGATTGTAGGCGAGTGATATAACTTGATGGAAGGAACCTGTTTTTTTTAACTGATTGCTTTTAATTATTTTCATATGACATTTAATTGGTTTAATTATTGCATTCCCCTAGATTTCTATTATGTGACGTTAAGTTTTATGGGCAGTTTAGCAGGAAAAACAAATTACTTACCTCTCGGTAATCTTTCTGATGGATGTTCCTCATCTATGATAATCCTTTCCGCAGCCAAATGCTCTTTGGAAACACTTCTGGCACTGCACAGCTCCATGTTGGCTCTGCCCAACCCGGCTACCCACCCCGTGTCGGACAGGCCATCAGGGCCAGTATATATTGAGGCACTGCACCCCGTGACCTCGGTTCCACCCTTTCTCCCTAGCACTCTGACACAGAGGGACCACAGAACTGATGGTGTACTAGCTATCCACCAATAGGGCAGGTAGGGAGGGCAATGAGGAATCTGTGGGAAGAACATCCATCAAAATGAACATTACTGAGAGGTAAGTAATTTGTTCTTCTAATGGGATTCCTTCCTCCCATGGACTCCTCATCTGCGATAGACACCCAAAGCAGTATGAGAATCTAGAGTAGAGCAAGGACACCACTTAGACCAGAAAACTCTGGTGGACAGCCCTACCGAAGCCGGCGTCCTGGCCCGACATGGAATTCAAGAAGTGATGCTTAGCAAATGTGTGCAGAGACCCCAATGTTGCCGCCTGCCAGATTTCCAGGACAGGTACTCCCCCGCTGAAGGGCAGAGGTGGCAGCCACTACTCTGGTAGAATTGGCTCCATGACCTTCACGTGCATCATTTCCAGACAGATCATAGCATTACTATTTGCAGAGAAGGATCCACCTTGCCAGGGTCTGTTTAGTCACAGCTCACTCACCCGTCTCACGGAAGTAATGGCAACCAGGAAAATCCCCATACGGGTGAGAAATCTAATAAAACAGTTATTAAGGGGCTTAAACAGGGCTCCCATTAGAAATGTCAAAACCAAATTTAAATCCCACGCCGGGAAAACAAACTGGTGCAGAGGAAACTGGGTACACAAACACACCAAGAACTGCATTAAAGTGGGGATTGTGAAAAGGAAGCACTGTTCCATGGACCTCTTGAAAACCAATATAGCAGTGAGGTATCCGTTAGCAGTGCCAATCTGCAGGCCAGCTCGTCTCGAAGGAAAGCAAAAAAATCCAGTACAGGGGATAACAGACAAGATAAAGGGGCCATATCCCTCTTGTGGCCCCAAGCTGAAAAATGTATGCTATCTCAGGCATAAAAAGACTTTGTAGTGGGTCTGCATACTGAAAGGAGCACATCAAGGACGTAATCCGCCAAGTCTCACTCCTTGCATCTCTTCTTCTCAGTATGAGGTTCAGGCTGCTGAGGTTCAGGTGGAGAGCCTGACTCTCCTGTTGGGAGAGCAAGTCGTCTCTCCATGGGAGGCATCATGGGAGCAGATGGATATGTCCCTCAACCTTGGATACCACTTTCTCCAGGCCCAGTCCAGAGTGATCAGGATCAACGTGATTGAGAACAGACGCAATCTCCTCAGAACTAGTGGAATGACAGGGATCAGAGGAAATGCATAAAGGAGATCGAAAGTCCGTTGGTGCATCCCCCAAGCTCCCTGACGAGGAAATTCCCTGAAGCTGAACAACGCACACTTCCTATTCACTCCGGAAGCAAAGAGGTCCACTTGAGGAGTTTCCCAAAAAGAGACAATCTCCTCCAGAACTTCCTAACAGAACTCTCATTTGTGGGAGGCCAAAGTATCTGCTGCAAGCATCCACTGTGACATTCTCTCTTCCGACCAGATGGGCTGCTTTAGCAAGACACCGTTCTCCAGAGCCCAGAACCACAGTCGCATTGCTTCTCTGCACAGAGACAAGGACCCCACACCAACTTGTTATTCGAGATAGCGCATAGCCACTGTGTCAGGATTAGCAAAGTCTTGAGTTTCAGAGAGGGGAAGAAGGTGACCAAGGCCAGACTGATCACCCTCAGAACCAGCAAGTTGATGTGTTCCCTGAGACTCCACAGAAGACCACAGTCCGCTCACTGTAATATCCGACAAATGAGCGCCCCACCAGTCAGAGATGCATCTTTGACCATTGTCCCCTGGAGCCAATGTTGACAAAACAATGCTGCTCCTCTCAGCAAGTTGTCTCTCACGGCCCACCACATAAAATTCCGTGCCGCCTGGCCCAAAAGGTCTGACATGTGGCCCTGAAACTGTGGCCATTGGCAACAGAGACACCACTAAGGTGATCTCATGCGCAGCCTCGCCTCCTGCACTACTAGGATGCAGGAGGCCATGAGGCCCAGAAAGGCCCAGGCCAGGCTTTGTTCCTGCGAATGGAGGACATTGGCCACCTGAAAGATGTTCACCTATCGATCCTCAGGCAGGAATGCCCTGCCCAGGCGAGTGTCCAAACTGCTGAAATAAGAATGAGAGACTTTTTGTAATTCAGAGAATAGCCCAGGCTGTGCAATAGAGTGCATGTGCAGAGAAGATGCTCTGACACTAGATCTGGGGAGCAGGCTCGGGCAAGTCAGTTATCCAGGTATGGAAAGACATGAATGCCCTCCCTCCTCAGGCATACCGCCAACACTGCTAGCAGCTTGGTGAAAACCCTGCAAGTCAAAGAAATACCGAATGGCAGGACTCTGAAATGGTAATGATGTTTGCCCACCATGAACCTTAGTTACTGTGTTTCCGATGAACCGGAACATGGAAGTAGGCATCCCGAAGGTCCAGTGATACCAACCAGTGTTGCAGATCGAGGACTTGCAAGATCTGGGCTAGTATAACCATCTTGAACTTGTCCTTGAGCAGGAACAACTTTGCCTCAGATCCAGAATGGGACACAAGCCCCTGTTATTCCCCGGCACCAGAAAAAAAGTGAAGTACCAGCCCCTGCCTCATTGTGAGAGTGGTACCAGTTCGGTCATGCTATTTGAATGAAGCTGAGGGACCTCATCCAAGAGGATGGGATCCGGGGGCAAGGTGTTGGTCCTGGTTCTGAAGACACTGCCTGAAAGGGAGGCAGCAACCCTGTTGAATGACCTGCAATGCCCAAGCTTCAGACATGGGGGGTCATTACGAGTGCAGCGGTAAGGGGTTAACAGCGCCGGTAAGGATGCCGATGCCGTTAACCCCTTACCGCTGCATTACGAGGTCCCTTAGCGGAAGCCGCTAAGGGACCAGGGCGCTAATAACGGGCCCGTTATTAGCCCCTCCCCATTCCCATTGAGCCCTATGGGGCTCGAATGGGAATGGGGATGGGTATTTTGAATGGGGATTTACCGGGTCCTCCAAGGTTGGAATGACCCGGTAAGGCCCCATTCAAGGAACCCGGACACGAGTTTGCAGGCAGCCATGGCGCTAATAGCACCATGGCTACCTCCAAACTCGTAATGAGGCCCATGGTCTTGACCCATTCTGTGGTGAAGCGGGTAAGTCATCTCCCACAGGGGAACCATGGCAGAAAAGCTCAGAGGTTTGGCCCCTTAAGGTGCTGGGAGGATGAAAACCACAGCCTCTCGCGGAGGGCTGCTGCGCAGCTATGCCCATTGACTTGCCATGGCATTCCTGAAAGGCCTGGAGGGTGTTGTCAGCCATTGCTCCAAACGGATTCTGGCCATCAAAGGGTTTGGCTTGTACATCATGCACAAAACCAGATGTTCTAATTCATGAGTGGTGCCTGAGCACTGCAATTGTGCCCATGAAGCTCCCCACAAAGTAAGCCGTGTCCAACCCAGATTGCAAAATCTGGTGGGAAGCTTCACTGCCATCTGTCACCATAGACAAGAAGCCGTCCTTCATCTACCCTCAGGCGTATGGCTCAGCCACATTTGCAACAGCTGGCCACCGCAAATATTTTCCTCCCCCAAGAGTCCAGTCTCTTACTTGCCCTGTCAGGTGGAAGAGTTGGTTACGTGGAAGATTTCACATTGGCAGTCATGGCCTGCACCATCAAGCAGAGGCGTAGCTAGGAATGTCTATTGAGGCCTGAAGCGAATATAGTTGTGCCCACCGCAGTGATACTAACATCTGTAAATGCCCACACAGCACTGCTGAGTGGGCATTTACAGATTTTGGGTGTGCCTTGCCCGTTCAGGCCCTACCATGTCTATACCTCTGCCACCAAGCTATTTGGGAGGCATGAGTGGACAGAAAAACCAGCTCAGAGGGAGCCGGATGATGTTTCCTAGTCAACAGCCGAAGTAGAAGGAGGCTTCTCCTATACCTCCAGTATTGGGGGTGAGGGGGTGGGTCTACTGTCACATTGAAGAGCACTAGTGTTTCCTTCCTGGGACTCTCATCCAGTATGTCTGTCAATTCGAACTGAATCTTCGGTCTGGATGGGCTAAAGGCCCAGGGTATCAGCCACCTTTGCCATCAACCTCTGAAACGAGGCCCGAGTCTTACTGGCTGGAAGAATATTCAGCTATGAGGCAGTGTCTAGGACACTGGCCTTTTGGAGTCCTGGGGCCAGCCCCTGGAAGTCCTCACCCTCCTAGTAGAACTCCTCTGGGTAATCCTTCTCCTCCCTGGAGACCAAGGGTTCAAACCCAAAGGGTACTTAGTCCCACCCTCCTCATTGAAGTTATCACACATCTTCAACATAAGGTTTGCACTGAAGAGGAGCGTACTCCTAAGGTTCTTGGGTGCCCGTGGCTCCAACTGTCACCATAGAGGATGAAGTCCAGGCTGGCGCCAAGATCTCAACAGCCGAAGGTGGAGGGGAAGTTCTTACCTCTTCTTGGCCAGGCCTGAGCCCGTAGACACGCAGGAGCAGACCTCAGTGGGCATCCCACCTGTCATGGAAGACACAGTGGGTCCCGCCGGGGCTGACGCAACAAACACCATTGCCGAAAGCACTGTTGCTGAAGGTGCCGGGGTCAAAGCTACAGGCACCAATGCCAAAGGCCCCGGTGCTGAAGCCACAGGCACCATCACCCAGGCTATCTGGCAAAATTGCTCCCTTTCCTCTGAGGTGGATGATTTGGTAGGAAAAGGTACCTTATCCGGCTTTGGAGAGCCTCTGATCAGTGGCTTTTCTTCTTGGAAGTGAAGGGAGAATGCTGGTGTGAGGATCCATTCTGAAACGGGATCTGTTGCTGTGCTTCTTTTTCTTCTCCTTTTCTTTATGCAGAGGGAATGGCTCCTCAGGGCAACCGCACAACCTCAAATGAGATTGTTTAATGATATGTTGACGTCTGTTCCCAGAGGGTCTTCGGGTGCATGGACTGACACAACCCTCAATCCTGGGTGTTGTGCTCTCCGCTCAAGCAATGCAAACAAATCCAATGATGATCCGAAACCGACTTCTGCCAGCTGCAGTCCGTGCATGGTTTGAATCTCGAAAGCATGTTCCTGAAGCAAACACAGTGCGCAGAAAAAAGGAACTGAGGTCACGGGAGGCAGCACCTCAATATATACTGGACCATACGTCATGCCCTGCAGGGGGCAAGTAGAAGTTTCGGACAGAGCTGATGTGGAGCCACGCTGCATCTCCTGGCGGCAGAAAAGTGCCCAAAGAGCAGATGGCATGTGGCTAGGGATCTGCAGGAGTAAAGAATACATTAGAAATAACATCTCTCCATTCACCTATCTATCTATGTAGTAATTCTAGGCTCAGGTTCCGATGGCACCATTTTCTTCAGGAGGATGAAGAGCAGTTATAGAAGAAGGACTACTTTTTTAAGTGGGAATCTCTTCTTTTTCTCCATGTAACGTATGGTGGGCCAGAAAATGGGCGCACACTATCGGTGCAGGTGACCCATGCAGTGTGACAGGCTTTAGAACGCCATCGCATGAGGGACACCTGTGGCTGGACTGGTTTGGCCATCACTATAAATATGTAGACTACACAAACCCTCCCCCCAAACAACCGTAGAATGCGGCAACTTGAAAACCAGACAGGCAATCTTATCATGATTTGGCACAAACACCAGAAGTAGAACTGAATCTACACCAACATTTAGGGCATTGGATGGCTTGAATCTTCAAATATTGAAGAAAATATTTATTTAAAAAAAATAGAAACTCAATGGGAGACAAAGGGTGGCATACTGTGTGGATAAGAAACTAAGCAGTGGGGCTTTTGTAGCTCTGCCTATGTACATACTGCACCAAGGAGCACCATGACTGTGAAAAAGACGGTGCTCAGCTGCTGTGCTGCACTCAGTATGTGAAATGCTTTTTAAACCCAATTTGTGCCTCAATCTAGTTCCAGAGATGGACTCTCTAGAAGCAAGAGATCAATCGCAGGAAGTCCAACTATACACATGTAGCCCCATCTCTTCTTTAGTTGGACTCGGGTTAGAAGTTGTGAATGTTAAATTAGAGGGATCTGTGGGCCGGTCTAGAAGAGCTGTGGTAAGAGGTACGAGTGACATTTACATGTGCGCCACATACTCCTACAACAATCACAACACACCATAGATGCACACAACATTCAAGTTACAAGACAGGCACTAACAACAGACGCTGCTACGACACGCAAACGCAACACTCTTACCAAACATGCTTTTGCTACACACACACACACACACACACACACACGCCACATGATTTTACAACACATACTATTACAACACTCAGAATCAATATACAACTTCCACACAAAATGTACACATAGATGTGGAAGATGTACATCACCCACATGTACGCTATATAAGAAAACTCACGTCAAAGTTAGGAATGACTGACGTCAGTTTTCAGGAGATGTAAAACAGTAAAACTCATAGACCTTTTATCCGTATTGAATACTCACAAAGTTGAAGCTCAGTTTCATGTGAACTTTCATATGTTGTGAGGAACTCATGCTGGCAACAAGTAAGACAGACACAAGTGATCACAGTTCAAGGGTGTTTATTTAAACTGTATGTCAGGTGGAAAAATGCCTAATCTAAAACTAAATCTAAGACGAGGGAGCAAGCTCCAGCCATCAAATGAAAAATGAGGCAGTCCTTGTGGCGTTGTGTCAAATAACAAAGTCCTATACTAAGAAACCTATTGCCAAATCTCACAACTAATACAAAAAGGGTGTGGGATAGTTTTCAGCAAAAGAATGAAGTGTTTGTAAATAATATGGCAGGATGCGGTAGCTTGGATCTCCCTTCCTCACCTTTTCTCAATGGAGTAAGATGGGAGCTTGGAGCACAGCAAACACTCGAGCTTTCCCAGCACAAGTTAGCAGTTCAAATGGCAGCAATCAGGACCATTGATGACCAAGTCTTGTTTCTCTTGAAAGTCTCTTGCCTCCGAGGGTCGGATGGATCCAATAAACAAACGCACACAAAGTTATTTTCTACAATTCACGGTGGGTGATGGCTTCACCCTTGGGTCCGTGTAGCAGGAAAGCCGGATAAAAGATCCAGCTATTCAATTGCTCTCTAATATTGTCCATTATTTAGAGGTAGTTTTAGTATTTCCTGTTAGTTTCTGTAATAAATCAGCCGTAGCCATAAGTTTCAGTTTTGAAGTGACTATATTTAGTTGAATTCACTAAATATTTCTTTGATGAGGCAGACTTCAGCACAAATAAAGATACATATAAAGGTCCTAGTGCCAATGCATTTCGGAAATTGATTATTCCTTCGCCAGGGCGAACCTCAATCTGTGAATATACAGTAGCAATGAAATCCCAATTGATATAAAGATAATGTGAACACATACCATCAATCCCAATGTTTCACATTGTTGTCAGTCCATGTAACCAAAAGGAAGAGAGAAATATAGGAAAAGTATGTCGATCAAACAATTAGTAGACTCAGAGTCATTAAAGTATGTAGAATCTATGACCCGTGTTACCTGTATTTGTAGTTCCCTTGGATGGTGCTAAATCAGTCCTTAATGCGGCGTGAGTGCCGTGGTGCAGTATACAGGAGCTTACAAAGACATATGTACCCTGTTAGTATATCTCATTTATCTTTTAGTCAAGGCCACTTAGCCGCTAGAGTCTCCCTGCTTACCTTCCCGCGTTCGCTGTTCGATTTCATGCGAATGCGTCTCTACTTCCTGTTAGAGTCCGTTGCTATGACAACAGGACTCTTCTGTGTTTTCCCGCTGTCCTACGCGGCGTTAATGCTTCTGTATACTCTCAATCCTGTGCATGTTTGATCTACCATAAATACTATCATTAGCGTGGAATTTCAAAAGTGAAATGTAGCATACAAAATATGAATTGGTTGTGAAAGCCCAACATGAAACTCTGCTACACGCGTGTCCAGTCACCATGGCGATCCCAGCTAGCAAACTGAGCTGCATCTCTATGGCGACCCAGGCGTTCACAGTACTGCTGTGACTCATTCATACACTTTAATGAGCCCGGCGCCTAAGTGCTCAATATATAACATAATCATACTGTCCCAAGTACATTGTTATGCATGGAAACCAGGCATATTGATGTCGCATTATGCAGCACCTCAGGTCCCAAAAGCTTGAGGGGACGTTCGGGACTATATGCCTGGGAGTCTATTTAGTGTTGACTAGCAGAATTGTTCATTGTGCCTGTAAGGATCTCTGCAAATCAATACATTTTTCAGTATGTACATAGTAGGCTATGATGATTAGATGATCTGTGTGAACCAACAATTCCCATGTTTCTCCCGTGTGTTGGGTTCATAACATGTTTCTGCCCAGCAGGATCAAATGTAGCAGTGCAAACGTATCTCCTCATTAAGTCCATTTGGCGTAAGAGACCCCAATCGGTCCATCCAAAAGGTTTCTCTTTGATCTAATCTGAGGTCCGTATCTTCATGTGGGTTGTTTTTCGGTACCACTTCAAGGATTAGAAATCTTATTTGAGACAGATTGTGTCCTTTTTTGATCCAGTGTCTTGATACTGCTGAGTTTAAGTTACAGTTCCTTATGCAGGAACAATGTTCATGCCAACGTGTTTTTGCTGATCGTGCTGATTTCCCTATGTAGTATTGTCCACAGGGGCATTTAATCCCATAGATGATGTTACTGCTGTCGCATGTGCCAAAAGTTTTCAGTTTGATTTTCTCACCTGTAGGTGGGTGGTACACAATGTCCCCTTTAATGACAAAACTGCAATTTGCACAATGTAGGCAGGTGTCACGCGCACCTGGTCTCCACGGGGGCGTAGCACGTAGCCGCACGAATGATGTCTGCACTGGTGTTGCACAGCTTGAGTGATGTTGCCTGCCCACGTCTGCTCCCTCGATATCACCCAGGAGGCGTTTGCTTGCAATGTCAAAACATGATATTAGCTGAGTGTGGTTCCACCTCCTTTAACCTTCTTATGGCCCTTCTCTTCTGTCTCACCTTGGAGTTCTTAATGGTAGGCTCTCCGTCCTGCAATCTCTAGCAGGGGCGCGGTATGCACAGTCTTTCCCAGGACCAAGTTACTTCACTGATCCTGCGGGGCTGTTGCAGAGTTTTTGAATAGCTGGATTAAGCAGGTAAGTCTCTATGCCAGTGGATGCTTGGTATAGGTGTTTAATGTCCTTATTGCCCAAGTTTTAACGTGCGTTTCTCTTTTCTTTCAGGCGCGGTCTTGAGCGGTTTTCGGATGAAGATTAGACTCTTCCTAAGATGCTGAGCAGATTTCCTGCATGTGAGTATTAGCGCGGGTGAGTGGCGCTGAATGTCTGTATAGCGGTTTCTTTTCCGTGCGCGACTAACCTGCTGTTTCTTTTCCTTTTCTGCAGGTGAGGCGTGGCTCCAGGACGGTGATGAGAAGAACCACTTCAAATTCCTGAAGAATGCAGACCCCGGGTGAGTATTGGAAGTCCGTGCAGATACCTTCTTCTCTGCAAGTGCGGCGGCCCGGAGAGCAGCTGAAGGCGCGGGCGATTGGATGGAATACTGCAGGTAAGGCCTTTGTTGCTGTATTAACTCTGGTTCTCTTCTTTTCCTTCTCTCAGGTGCCGCTGGATCGGGATCTCAGGACGAGCGTGGCTGTAGAAGTTCGAGTACCGAGCAGACAAGCTGAGCGTTACGCTGCAGGAGTTCAGAATAACGTGAAGCGTGTTCTGCCTGTAGGGTGTGGCTTAAACAGCCTTCTAAGTAGTTCCAGGTAAAATAGTCCCTCAGCCACCCCCTGCAATCTCAGGTAAAGTAGTCCCTCAGCCACACCAAGGGTATACAGACAGGGTCAGTCCTATTAGGCTGTGAATGTAGTCCCATGCAATTAGCACTTGTTATGAGCCTGTCACCAACGGCGCCAGGACTGAGTCCAGGAAATCCTAGGACACACTTTTGGGGCTTGATAAGCCCCCAAGGTTGCCAGTGACTGGGGTAGGCCCATAATCTCCAGAGGTTTGGGAGTTTGTGCCATGACAGCAGGGCAATGTCCCTGTGCCAATTCCTTAACAGGTGGTTCAGTTTTTACTAATTTATCACGTAAATTGTGACTTCTCTGAAATGCAAAAACCGGAGGTTCCTAAAACAGGTGTTGTACCCTTGTATCGTCTTTGAAGATTTTCCAATGGCCCCTACATATGCAAATTGCTAGACCATGTGTTAAACAAACCACAATGGAAAAAGCATATTCATCTATGGGTACGGTACATAGATGATATCTTCGGTATATGGTCAGGAACAGAGACAGAATTTAACAACTTCTTCACGTACATCAACGGCATTGACCACAGAATCCAATTCACCAGAGAGGTTTCCAGAAAGGAAATCCACTTCTTGGATGTCAGAGTGAGAATCAAAGATGAGGGGTACAACACCAATTTATTTTGCAAACCGACAGACAGTAATAATTTGCTGCACCGGCTTAGTTTCCATCAACCTAGCCTGATCCACAATCTAGCCTACAGCCAACTATTGAGAATAAAGAGGATTGTTAGTGATCCTGAGGATTATAGCCAACAACAGACTATAATGGGAAATAAGTTGTTAGCTTGTGGCTACAAAAAAGAGGAGATTGAATCTACAAAACAGAGGATCAATACCATTGTCCGGGAAACATTTCTATCAACTAAAACAAAAGTCACGAAAGAGCTTAAAACGCCAGTGTATGTATCAAAATTTTTGCTACAGAGCGGCAGAATTAAAAACACCATCAGAAAACATTGGAAAATCTTCAAAGACGACACAAGGGTACAAGACCTGTTTAAGGAACCTCCGGTTTTTGCATTTCAGAGAAGTCACAACTTACGTGATGAATTAGTAAAAACGAAACCACCTGTTAAGGAATTGGCTACGCAACGCACAGGGACATTTCCCTGCCTACATTGTGCAAATTGCAGTTTTGTCATTAAAGGGAACATTGTGTATCACCCATGTACAGGTGAGAAAATCAAACTGAAATCTTTTGGCACATGCAACAGAAGTAACATCACCTATGGGATTAAATGCCCCTGTGGACAATACTAGGTAGGGAAATCAGCACGATCAGCAAAAATACGTTGGAATGAACATCGTTCCTGCATAAGGAACTCCAACTTAAACTCAGCAATATCAAGACACTAGATCAAAAAAGGACACAATCTGTCTCAAATAAGATTTCTAATCCTTGAAGTGGTACCGAAAAACAACCCACATGAAGTTACGGACCTCAGATTAGATCAAAGAGAAACCTTTTGGATAGACCGATTGGGGTCTCTTACCCCAAATGGACTTAATGAGGAGATACATTTTCACTGCTACATTTGAACCTGCTGGGCAGAAACATGTTATGAACCCAACAAACGGGAGAAACAACATGGGAATCGTTGGTTCACACAGATCATCTAATCATCATAGCCTACTATGTACATACTGAAAAAAACTTATTGATTTGCAGAGATCCTTACAGGCACAATGAACAATTCTGCTAGTCAACACTAAATAGACTCCCAGGCATATAGTCCCGAACGCCCCCTCAAGCGTTTGGGACCCGAGGTGCTGCATAATGCAACACCAATACACCTGGTTTCCATGCATACCAATGTACTTGGGACAATATGACTATGTTATATATTGAATTAGGCGCTTAGGCGCCAGGCTCATTAAAGTATCTGAAAGAGTCACAGCAGTACTATCAACGCCTGGGTCGCAATGGAGATACAGCTCAGCTTGCTAGCTGTGATCACCATGGTGACCGGGCACGCGCCTAACAGAGTTTCATGTTGGGCTTTCACAACAAATTCATATTTTGTACATTAAATTTCACTTTTGAAATTCCACGCTAATGATAGTATTGACAGTAGATCAAACATGCACAGGATTGAGAGTATACACAAGCATTAACGCTGCGTACGGCAGCGGGAAAACACATAAGAGTCCCGTTGTCATAGCAACGGACTAACAGGAAGTAGAGACGCGTTTGCGTGAAATCGAACAGCGAACGCTGGAAGGTAAGCAGGGAGACTCTAGTGGCTTAGTGGCCTTGACTAAAAGATAAATGGAATATATTAACAGGGTACATATGTCTTTATTAGCTCCTGTATAGTGCACCACAGCACTCACGCCGCATTAAGGACTGGCTTAGCACCATCCAAGGGAACTACAAATACAGGTAACACGGGTCATAGATTCTACATACTTTAATGACTCTGAGTTTACTAATTGTTTGATTGACATACTTTTCCTGTATTTCTCTCTTCCTTTTGGTTACATGGTTACATGGACTGACAACAATGTGAAACATTGGGATTGATGGTATGTGTTCACATTATCTTTATATCAATTGTGATTTCATTGCTACTGTATATTCATAGATTATGAGGTTTGCCCTGATGAAGGGATAATCAATTTCCAAAATGCATTGGCACTAGGACCTTTATGTGTATCTTTATTTGTGCTGAAGTCTGCCTCATTAAAGAAATATTTAGTGAATGCAACTAAATATAGTCACTTCAAAACTAAAACTTATGACTACGGCTGATTTATTACAGAAACTAACAAGAAATACTAAAACCACCTCTAAAGCATGAATATAATGGACTTTTGAAACCCGTTAGTTGGGACAATATTAGAGAGCAATTGAATAGCTGAATCTTTTATCCGGCTTTCCTGATACACAGTTGTTTTGAGGTCTGGGTGTCTCTGGACTCTTTTCAGTTAGCTTCTATGAAATACCCCAATAACAAAGGATATATGAATACCTTGGACTACATGCATAAATAAGTGTGGTGCCCACTTTTCTTGCTTCACCCTTGGGTCCCCCCTCTTCTGTACGCTAACCCTTCAAAAACAGTTCGTTGCCTTAATAGGTTTTGGGTGACGTCTTCCCCCCTGGGTCCCCCTCGTTGGGGCTCGGACCCATCTGGACTGTTGGCCTCCCTCCACTGGTTCCCTATGGCTTTCAACAATCTTCTGCTATTGTTCTCACAAAAAAGTCTGTTCAACAAATCGCTGCAAACCTCCCTTTCTCTGGTTCACATGATCAGGGTGATAATGGCTCACCCTCTTCCGGGCGCTGACCATTCTGTGACAAGCGGGACAGTGTACTTCTCCTGTCCTCGCCTTAGCAGGGTTCACTCTCCTTGCCTTCTCAATGTCTTTTCAAACAGTTCATAGAAGACATCCCTTGCCTTTTGTCAACACACATTCTCGGGACTTTAGACTTTGCCCCTCCTCGTTAGTACCGCTCTTCTGGGCTCACTCTTGTAGACTTCTCATTCATTTTCATTTGCAATGTTCACGGGATTCACTTCCTTTTTACTTTCTCATTTTTGTAGATCAAAGTCTTTCGATTGTACAGGCATTTTGCTAGACCTCCTGTAGAACCACTTTGACCTCTTCTGGCGGCTCTCTAATGGCCTTCTGGTTTCTGTAGTTTTATTCAGACGGGGATCGACCAGTGTCTCTTGGAGCAACACCAACATGGTGCTGATTTCTTCTGCAGCTGGTCTCCCCTCAACACTTACAGTTCATTGAACTAGTTTCAAGCTTGCCACTTTGTGCTTTTGATTCAACACAGACAGGCTCTTTTCAGTTCTCCCCTCGACTCACCTGCTGTGATGAACCGCTTGGCTTCTGTCTTTACTTGGAGTCAAGGCCAGTATCACTGTAGCAGGGGTTTCCCTTGGTCCCGCTTATCAGTGCCAATATGCTTTGTGTACCATTGACATCTGTTGTAAGACACTTGTGCTATTGTTCGTGGTCTTAGACTCTCTTCCCGCCAAGGTTCTGCAGGCCTGGGACAAAAAGGGCAGGGTCAAATCCCTCCCTCCCTCCCTCCCTCCCTCTCGTTTCCCGATGCCTTTCTCATTCTCTTGAACTGCTGCGCCTGGTTAGCCATCTCGTCGGGCTGTCTGCCATGCTCGCCTTGCTCTCTTGCTCCACCTTTCATCCCTGTGGGCAAGGGAAAGGGCCGTCAGGTGTGTGTGATTAAGGTCAATTGCCTGACTTTGCCATACCCTTGTATTGAGACATGCCAGGTGCCCAGCTTTAACATTAGTCCGTTATCTTTCATGGTGCAACACAGTGTCCATGTCGAAAAAGGGAGGGGTTGGAGTGTCGGATTGTCCTACGGGATATGATCGGGAAGGTTTGCGAAATGGATGAGAATTAGTGGGATTTTTATCATAAAATAAACAAGAGGGTTTGTGGGCATTGTAGTTTTTAGTTATATTTTACTGAGAATTCGGAAAATGATGATTATATGGATGGGTTTGGTGATGTTGTGCGAAAGTGTTCATATCGGAAAAGGGGGGCAGTGGTTTTACATGTCCTACATGGTAGGATGAGGAAAAGGTGTTGAAAGAAGGGGGCTACCGCACCTCACCCATCGGTGTCCCACTCCCACACCCTGGGGACCTCCCATCCAGGTGATTCTCCCTCACTGCTCCACCCCCAGGAACTGGATCCAATAGCGATGGCTGTGTCTTGACCAACTGGATGACAGATCCCCGGGGACTAGCTAGGGAGACACCTTCAGGTTTCTGACAATGTATATGGGGGCACAGGATATGTGAGCAGAATTAATGCACATTTTAAATACAAACTATACATAGGTGTGAGAGATGTGCCTTTTGTAAATATACAATATACATCTGAAAACTCACATGAAAGTCAGAACTCATTTTGATGTCAGTTTTCAGGGGATGTAAATTGTGCATTTGAACTGTAAAACTCATACACACCTCTAGTACATATTGAAAACTCACAAAGTTCAGCCGAACTTCAATGTAAGTTCTCATACATATAGGAGGCGTATAGGAGATGTGCATTTTATGACTTCACCAAACCTTCATATGCTACTGTGGCGTGGCGGCAGGAGTCGGACACATTAAGGGCATCTTACTTTTTTTCAATGAAATTATTGGTAGAAAGGCCTATATTTCCCTATTACTAAATGATAACCCTATCTAAATCAACTAAAGGTGCTCCTCTGTCATCAGGAAGTCCAAAAGTAACTGTGCTCCGCCCTAAACCTAACTCTATCTGACTCTACCACTAGCGCAAATTAACTCAAAAGAGGCCAAAAAAATGTTCTTCTGTTGTTGGTAATTTCCATTGCCTTCCTTCCTGTGGCTTTCTCTTTCAATCCGTTCTTATATCCTAGAGTTGTTGATACTCAAATGTCTTTTTTGAATATGGGCTTCCTTCAGTTATCTTCACTAATAGTCTCTTAATACTTGTTTCATGAGCTCCTTTAGCTCTTCCCACTTATTTGTGGGTTTTGTAGTTTCTTTAATGCCAGCTTTTACGACAATTTTCCTTGGAATACTTTCTCACCCTTTAATCTTATAGTGTGTATATTCTTCCCTGGGTTTTGTTTGACTTTATGCCAACTATGGTTTCCCCCTCTCCTGGGTCCTTGGTACTGGATTGTCACGTTTTTGATTCTGTTCACTTAACAGTCTCTTCGCCACAACACTTTTCACACTGATTTACAGTGGACTCTTTGCTCTTTAGGCTCTGTACTTAGGGGCTTCTCCTTTCTTCCCAGGGTATTTGCTTACACTTTTCAAAGGTTTCCCATACAGCGCTTTTCTTTACACATAGTATTCACTTCATATACCACTAATTCTGCTCATTTAACATTCGACTTTCCTATTTGTGATTGTGCAAAGTTTCTCTCTTTCACATACGTTGTCCCTGTGTCTCCCGCCATTCCCATTCACCACAGTACTACTTCTGATGCAGGGGAACCTCGTGGGGCTCTGAGTGCAGTCGGGTCTTCTGTTTCCATGATTCCTCTTCTGTGTGTCTGATCTCGTTGTCTCGTTCTCGAAAGCAAAGTGTTGTCTATTGAAACGGGTAGCAGGGAACCCCTAGAATTCCCTCCTTAGACGGTCTTGGCATTGTTAGCTGGACACTTCATCCACCACGATGCAGCTGTAGTCACGCCACCTACGGGACTTTGGTTCCCATTTGGGCAACGGTTCTCCCGTTGCAGGATTCTTCAGCTCTCCAGCATCTCAACCTGGCCTTCCTCACCTGCCCAAAAGTTGCAAGCTCTGCAAATTCGATCTGCTCCACCTCGCCAAGGCGTCATTACATCCGGGGGCTTCCGCTGCTTACCATGAACTCTCTTTTCCCAAGAGCTACTTGTCCCAGTTATGTACACATTTCTTTTTAAAGAGGCATTTCCCTTTCCATTGTATGGCTGGTTTGTTCCCACTTTGCTTTAAACAGGACATATCAGTCTTTATTTATTTATTTGTTGCATTTAGTTACACGCCCAGACCCTTAGGTATCACGGCGTACATACATCATGGACATACATTTTCAGAATTATACGTTTGAAAGGTTACATTTCAATGACATGGTTATTTACTTCATGTTCATACTTTGTGGTTGGCATAGTCTTGTTAAAGTAACGTGCGTATTGAGTTGCAGCTGTGGGTTGCTAGGTAGATTAAGCCAGGTTTTTAGTTGTTTCTTGAATTTGAAAAGCCAGGTTTTTTGTTGTTTCTTGAATTTGTGGAAGGACGGCTCCTTAGTGAGGTGTGTAGGGAGTGTGTTCCAAATGCGTAGTGCTGCTTTAGGGAAGCTGGACTTGCCTGCTCTGGTGGTGGTGAAGCGTGGGATGTGGAGGTGTGTGTTGTTACTGGATCGGAGTACTCTCCCAGTGGCTTTGCGAGATATGGTCTGGTTAAGGTAGGTTGTTGCCGTGTTGAAGATGCATTTATGCGTTGTGGTGAGTGTCTTATGGAGGATTCTTGCTTTTATATGTAGCCAGTGGGCTTCTCTTCTGTGCTGGGAGATGTGTTCTCTTCTGTTGATGCCTAAGGCGGCTCTTAGGGCTTTGTTTTGCAGTAGTTGTAGTTTGGATAGGTTTTTGTTTAAGGTGCCTAATAGCAAGCTATTGCAATAGTCTAGTTTTGTGAGGATTAGGGCTCTAGCAAGCATTAGGCAGTTTTGGGTGGAGAGGAAGGGTTTGCTCAGCGTGATAAGCTTGGCTGTATGTGCAGTGGAGGAGGCAAGAGCGTTAATATGATTTTTCATGGTGAGGTTCGATTCTAGATAGACTCCTAGCATTTTAACTTTGTGAGAGATAGTGATGGGGATACCATCTATCAGGATGGAGGTATAATCAAGCTGTAGTTTACTGAGTTTGGTTGGTGAGCCAACTATGAGGATCTCCGTTTTTTCCCCGTTTAGGCAGAGGCCTTTTATTTGCCATCCAGTTTTGGATAAGAGAAAACATTTTGTTGATGGAGGCAGTGTCTTGTTCAAGGTTGGCTGAGATGGGGATAAGAATTTGTGTATCGTCAGCAAAATTGGTGTAAGTGACTCCCATGGCATCTAGTGCTGCGAAGATTAATTTGGTGTATGCATTGTAAAGTGTTGGGGAGAGGCAGGATCCTTGTGGTACTCCCACTGGTACTTGGATGGGATCGGCTGCTGCTTCTCCTAGCGCAACTCTTGAGGTCCGGTCTGAGAGGAAGGATTTTATCCATTTTGTGGCTTTCTTAGAGAAGTAGAAGTTAGTGGAGAGGGTGTTGCATAGTTTATCATGATCGACAAGGTTGAACGCAGCGGAGAGGTCCAACAGTAGTAGTATGCCCAGTTTGCCAGAGTTCCTAATAGAATCAATCTGGTTTTTTTAAATCAAGAAGGGCCGTCTCAGTGCTGTGACTGGGTCGGAAGCCAGATTGTCTGTCCCCTAATAGTTGGTGTTCTTCTAGGTGAGTTTGGACCTGGGAATATGCTATTTTGTCGATGATTTTGAGGAGGAAGCGTACGGTTGTTATGGGCCTGTAGTTTATTGGGATGGTGGGGTCTAGTGAGGGTTTTTTGAGCAGGGGTGTGACCAATGCGGATTTGATGGAGGCTGGTATAGTGCTGGATTTGAAGGATTCATTGATGAAGTTGGTGATAGTGGGGGCTAACGTTGTGGCACAACATTTGACTACTTTAGCAGGGAAATTATCGCCTTTGCAATTAAATGGCTTGAGGGAAGCTATAGGTTTGAGAACCTGGTCTTTGGTGACTTGTTTGAATTGGAATTCTGGTACGTTGGGGTTGGCGTTGGGCTGTTGGGAAGGGGAGGTGGGGGGGTTTGGGGAGTTTTTTTTGGGCAGCTCTTTTGTTTTGCAGTGTGTTTACTTTGGAGGCTAAAGCATCCTGGATGGTGTTGCACCAATCTTTGCTAATGGTGACGGGGCTGATCGGTTGGATAGGGGATTCGAGTTCTTTGATAATGGTGAATAGTTCTTTCGTGTTAGATGCTGCTTTGGCTATTCGGGAGTTAAGAGAGTCTGCTTTCAGGGTGAGTATGCTACTTTTGTAGGTTTTGGACAGTTGTAGTTTGGCTTGGAGTTCAGGGGAGTACAAATTAGGTGTTCTATAGCTCTTTTTTCCTTCTGAGTTCTTTAAGCTCGTCGCTGAACCAAGGGGAGCTGCGTTTAGGTTTGGGTATTTTCATTTTGAGTGGGGCAACTTCATCAACTGCAGTTTTAAGGCATTGCTGGTAATGGTCACAGATATTGGTAGTGTCTGAGAGGATAGGGGGTTTTGGAGAT
Source organism: Ambystoma mexicanum (assembly GCF_040938575.1). Classification (NCBI taxonomy): domain Eukaryota; kingdom Metazoa; phylum Chordata; class Amphibia; order Caudata; family Ambystomatidae; genus Ambystoma; species Ambystoma mexicanum. The sequence continues at coordinate 609,181,075 of NC_090924.1, forward strand.
GAGTAGTTTGCGGAGGATAGGGTTGAGATTCTCTGAGGTGAGTTTACGTAAGTTTCTGACTTGGATGGGTGCTTGCTTAGGAGCTTTGGTAGTGAGGTATGATCTGACGTTAATATTGAAATTAATTAGATAGTGATCTGTCCAAGGCATGTGGTGTATGTCTACTATGGCTACTGTGGTGTTAAGAGTGAGAATCCAATCAAGGATTCTACCTTTGGCGTGGGTGGATAGCTGGCAGTTGGAACTAGGGGTTTCCTCATTGCAATGGGAGTCCTTGTCCCCTAGGGTGAGAAATACTCTGAGGTCCCACTTGCCCATACCCCTACAGAGGGTCTTGCAGAGCAGGCTCAACTTCCTAGCCTCAAAGGGAGTGGTTCCCCTGGGGGAGAAGGGACGAATACCAATGATTCATCACCCTACTTATGCACCATACTCTCACATGTCAGACACTTGCACACCAAACACTCATACTCCTTACACCACACTCTTATGACACACTCTTAGTAGATGTGTGCTTCTATAGGTATGAAAACTATTGTGTACATTTACTGACATTTAAAGCATATAGTTCACACACTCATAAGAAAAGCACTCAAACTACATTCACTTATAGTACATATATTCACACACCATATGCCATACTTTGATTAATCAGATATCATTCCTTTCTCTAAGATAGCTTCTCCTGATGTGGCCAGGGGACAGCAGCCGCTACCTGATCCTGACCCTGGGGGGCAGCTATTTGATGGAGGATAACATAGGGGGAGGCGACCCTCGGGCCGATGACATCAGGTGAGGCACAGTACTCCCCTTTTCATTTTAGAGATTCCCTCCACCCCTCATGCCCCAATGGTATACTGCCATCATCCCCTATTGCCAAAATCAATAAAAGAACAAGAACTGAGACGTTGAAGAAGCAAGAAGCAATGATGATTTCTCCTAATGTGTATGAACACTAGCAGTCTAGCAGATGGAAGAAGGTGATTGCCCCGACATGGTTTAAAGCCATGCTGGGAAAAGAAGCATGGAGGTTGTCCTCTTACCCAGATGTGGTAAGAACAGACGAGGAGAGATACAGGGATTACAGCAGCTGGTGGTGCAGGAGATTTTCCGCTTCTGACGTGGGTCAGAGCAACCTGAAGAAGTAGGTAGTCTTGCCAAGTCTTGGGAGGCCGGAGAACGCTGCACAGAGAAGCTCACAGTTTGAAGCACTGCCACTGAGATGCAGAGAAGAGGAGAAGCCGCCAAGGGGAGCCGGAGGCGTGGTGGAAGCCGGCAAGCAAATGATGCGCTCCGCAGACATGACAAGCAGCAGACTGACACGAGAGACGCAAAGGACCCCAAAACCGCTGGTGAAGCCGCTGAATGGGAGAGGGCCACCTGGGCCCCTTGGAGGGTGTACCGCATACAGAGAGAAACAAAGTAAAAGGGCTGTGGCAGGCCTGAGAAAGATAACAGTACCCCTGGGACATTTGACTATGACCTAAAAAGTCCATAGGAAAAGGGTTTGGGATCCACAGCCACGTTATACGATACATGTGAGGAAAACAGTGCCAGAGACAATGAAAAGGGGTCTGAGACCCACAGCCACATTATAAATTAAACCAGTATGGCAGAAAAGACTGAAATGAAATATATGTATACGCATATATTCACAATGATCCAACTAGAAACTATGGGAGGTTGATGTCAGATGCTTAACAAGTGGACCCTAGAAGAAAAGAATCAGCTGGTGGAAATACAAAGTTCGGAAAAAAATGGATTGAGAACCCAATGAAAGTTAAAAGGCAAATGGAAGAATAAGACTGGAATGTCACATTAAACGCAGCTGCGAAATCCAAACTGTCATCTCATTTGCCGAGTCAGACAAGAAAACTAAATTGTACGCAGGACGTTTTGAGAAAATTTCCAAACAAACCTTTAAGAAACATCTTTTTAAGAGCACGCCTTAACCTTTTGCAAACCAATGGAATTCTAGCAATCTGAGGTTGTCAAACACAAATAAGTGTAGATTTTGTGAGGACAAGGAACAGATTGAAACTATAAGACATTTACTGCTGACATGCCCTGGCACGGAGAAAATAAGAGCGAGTTACTTGAGGCTGCTCTTTGCTTCTTCTTATATTCATGAATAAACCCTGTGGTGGGAGAGACTTATCACCGGCGACAAGACCAAATGGGTAATAGGGATGGCCCAAATAATGAAACACGTTTTAACAAACACTGCGTGACATAAGGTGTTGAACTGCTACTGATAAAGGATTGAGTTCATTTTCCTTTTTTTTTTTAGAATTGAAGATTTAAGAGCTCACGAATTTAGAATGCATGGATTTTGTCTTCATCGATAATCTTGTAAAAAATTTTAATTCGATCAAAGTGAAGCTTTTTCACGGAAAGGCAACTGATGGAATGCACCCCTGGGAGCAGCTGCAAGGGGAAAAATGCCCCTGCTGCAATCGAGAGGAAACAAAACACCTCTATATTTCCTGGCAACACAGTTTTCTTTATTGATGTTTATGCGTCAGGAAAAGGAAAACGATGCGTTTCGCGGTATGCAAACCGCTTGATCACATAGATTACAAACAACACAGATGATGGACTCAGATTTAAACCTTGACAACTCCTTGATTAAGGATAGAGAATGTCTACCTGCTAGTTGCCGCTTTTTGCATGTGTTGTCAAGCGGACATCTTTAAACATTCGATAATTGTATGATTCACATAGGTACGTGCAAACAATTCCCATTTACACGCACAGCAAAGAAAGCAATTCTAAAATGTTTTAGAATGAATTTACTTTTTCGAAACTAATGCAGTAAATACAATATTTGTGCCGTTAAAAATAAAGCAGTGTACGTAAAAGACATTTATTTCTTGCATGCTGTCCGAATGTGTGTCTGATGTTAGATAACATGGCCCAATCAAACGAAATATCGTATACTACTCTAAACTGCTTGGGAAAGATCAAAAAAGGCTGAAGGGGAAGCAGCCTGGGCCAGGTGTTATCGACTATAGTGCTAATCACCTGTTCAAACAGAGATGTGCTGCGCTGCATGTGTAATAACGGATTGTAAAATGCTGTAACTATATATCTAGTACAGCAAGCATGGATAATACTTAGAGAGGGCATGTTGATAGGATTCCCTATTTACATTGGGCTGTGCAATTACGCAAGAATAGAAATATGAAAATATGCGCAAAATGCATTATAGCAGCAGAAGTTTGCAGTTGCATAGCAGCAGAAAGTAAATAAAATGCATAGTGATCTCCGCCCATGCACGTCACTCAGCTTGTAGATATAAGGCTCCGTAGTCTAATGTATATATGTGGATTATAGTATCCTCATTATATTAAAATAGAGAATATCTCTATTCATTTATTTAGCTCACTGAGTATTCAGTGCGTGCATGGGCTACTCATTTTTGAGAATATAAGGGGAAGAAATTTCCTCTGGTAAAGTGTAAAATGCATGCAAAAAATGCTTTGTTATAAAGTGCTAAGTACATTAAGTATCCATATTTATAAAAATGCCTAAAAGTCATATTATTAAGATATTTGCCCATATTCATGCATCTAGTTATTAAAAAAAGGGGGGTATTACATATGCAGTTTAGAATCACTATATGTTGCACCCTATGTGAATTATCACAGTTTTTAACAGTTAAGCAGGTTAAAACAAGTCCAAAAATCTCTGCGTTGAAAAGGCCACTTAAAATAAGTACCAAAACCTGTACAGCTACAAAATTGAAACACTCAATCTGAAGGAGAAACATCCCAAACCATGTGTATATGTATATATCTGCACCTTTTGGGTCAAAGATGGTGAGATAAGGTATTTGTGCATGGAGTGCATAACAGAAAATATATGTTTAGCCCAATCCATGCTTTGAAAAAATAATGATAACAGCAATGGAATGCATAAAAAATCTGATCAAAGCAAACCTAGAGAAGAAGAGTCTACAAAGGACCTCATGTACTCAGAAAGGTATATAATTCCTCGAGGTTATGACCCATGGGTTTTTTGTCTCGAGGTCTAAAATGCATTTGGTTTCAGGTGTCTTAATGTAAGTTCACGATTGCCACCTCTGAGTGGTTTGGTTTCTATATGTATTCTAAAGAAGGTAAAACCGTCTAATTTGCCACCATGTTTGTTCTTAAAATGAAGGGCCATTGGGTAGGTCGGATCAGCATTCTTGATTGCGCTTATGTGCTGTAACACCCTCAATTTCAGTTTTTCTTTGGTGCTGCCGACATACCACTTATTACATGGGCAGCTTAACACGTATACCATACATATATAGAAAGAAAGTACTGAAAGGAGAGTATACTGGGTGTTTTGTGAGTCTGGGCCCTGCACCTAAATTGCATCAGGAAACTATATGAAAGAACCTGGTAGGGGAGTATTTCAGGTGATGTTGCTGTGTCAGACAGAGAACCTCAAGGAAGATTCATGCCCTTAGGATTTTTGATTTACGTTGAATGTAAGAAGGACTTGGGGAAGGAAGACATTTCCCAGGGATTAATAAGTTACATCAAGAGGAAGGGAGTCATCCTCTTGAGCTACAAAGAACCTGGTAATTCTATTGAACCTTTTTTTTTGTTTTGGTGAAAAGAAACCTGGGGAAGGGAGGGATTCCCTGAAACTGTGATTATTCATTTAGAACTTTTGTTGGATTTACACATTTTTTATGAACTTGAACATTTGTGAACTTTGCAAACATCCCTCCCCTCTGTGACATCATTAGGCTGATAAACAGAAATTTGCATGGCTGGTAATTTTCCACAATCCTAATAACTGTGCAGTTGTAAATGAAACTCATTTTAGCCAGTTTGGAGAAAACAGGAACCCCGTTTAAAGCTTCAAGGTTAGACGCTGCTCTTTAGCCTCCTCCCGTGCATGTGCAATGACACCATCTCTGCCTTGTTCCTGGTACCCTCTCTGCTTGGAAAGACCCCTTGTTATTTTATTAATTCATTCATGAGCTCGGCTGTTGCCTTCACATCATCTTCTTCCATCATATAAATCAACATTGGTTTTGGAATTTCCCTGACATACTTCTGCAGATCTGTGAAATCGTATGCAGCTGAAATGAATCTCCCCTGTGGCCTTGAGACTAGCACACGGCTGAAACGAAACTATGCTTTTCACTTTGAGCTGACTGGAGTGCTTTTTGCCCATTGGGGCCTTTCAAAACATGGCTGCCCTTGCGCATTTGGTTTTCTTCGTCAGTGAGCTACTCTCACGTGTTATTCATGTTGCACGCCAAGTGTAGATCTGCTTGAGAGCACCCTTCGTGTCCTGAGGGATGCTATGTTAGTTTTCCTTATGTTTAAGGTGCAGCTTCGACCTAATTCATGTGTCCTTCGTGTAGAGTGCAAAACGTACTTCATGTTCTAAGCGTACCCTTGTAATTGTTGAATCAATGCCTGAATGGCCATCAAAGTTCTTTTGCTCACATGCCCTCTGTGAGTGGGTCAAACTAATAGGACAAGGATGGTATTATTGTCGCAGAGGGTGACATTTTCCTTGTGCGTGGTATTGACATGAGGGTGGGGCAGATGCTGCAGATAACATTTATCCGCCCCATAACATTACCCCCGGCTGCCCCTCCTTTCACAATCTCCAACTATGATACCTCATGCATCTTGCCCCCCCACCCTTGCTTGACATGGAACTGTGTGTGCAATATTTATTCCAACTCTGAAGGAGGCATTGAAAACTTTCCCAAATTACCAATAGTATCTCTGACCCAGTTTGTTTTCTGGTGTTGCATATTACAAAAATGTCCATATATTTTCATCTTCTCTTTCATTATAATTAAAACTCCACTTAGCATGCAGTCAGTGACCCTGGCATACTGCGACCATCGGGACGTCTTCTATTTTTGTTCTTCAAATGACATTAAGTGGGACGTTGCACCTTCTGGTGTTAAAAGTCATGCCCCAAGTGGTAATAAAATGACTCTTTACTCAACCCCATTACCTTTTATCTGTCCTCTAAATGTCCCATTTGCCAGTTCACCAAATGCAAGGTATACAGAGTGAGACAACCCTGCCAATCAATGCTGTGAAAACTTTGTTGGAGCATCATTTCACTGCTCATTCTTCTCAGGGGCAAGTCCACACACTTTCTGTCAGTGCGCTGCTTCACTTTGTTGCTTCATGGTACATTCTTCAGATGCAGGGGCCTCTGAGCATTTGCACCGGCCCACTTTGAAAAGCTTTGTTGGGACAAACTTCCAGGTATGCCAGAGGGCCACTAGGAGTTTGCGGAACTCTCGGAAGGCCCAACACCTTCCACAGGACAAATGAAGGACCCGGTCAACGGCAAGTTCAAATTGCGGCTTATTACAGACAAAACCAACAGGGATCAGCACAGGGACAGAAGAAATCCATCGACATCTCAACTTCCCCTGGCTCGCAGGCCAGTTTTGATGTAGAATTAAGTCACTGCTCCGTCACTACCTGGGCCTTTCACCAAAAACCTATCGATATCTGGGATTGGCCATCAGGAGCCTAATAACCTATATGATTGCCTATATATGTTATTCTACTTACTGGCTCTCCCATATCAGGTGGCTGGCCTGGTACATACTCAAGTCACCATCTATACCAATGTTGCAGTATGAGGGTCTTACCATTGGTTCTTGCCTGTTGCGACCCAATCCTAGGGTACTAAACGGATTGGCTGAAGCCGATGTCCCCAGGCCTGGGATCTGCAAAAGGTTCTCAGCTCTTGGTGTACCTTTTCAAGGTAATAAGAATAACTATGTGTCTGCATTGTAACTTGTGTGTACCACCTTAGGCTATGAGAGTGCTTGTTCGCTCCGTCCAACACTTGTCTCACATTGTAACATCATTGTTGCGATCCTCTGTCTGGTAGCGTGAGATGGGCTCGCTTTCCCAGTGCCGGTCGCTGCCCATTGTCTGCGTCGACCGGGTCACGTGTTCGGAGACCATGATTTGGAGCTGTGCAGCTCTGAATCATGAGGAATTATTCACATTTACTGCAGCTGGTGCTACTCTTGTTCAGGGAATGGAATGTCATCTGTATCTTGTGGCCTTGGTAGTGGGCTGTCTCACACGCTTTGCTCTCTGTTCAGCCCGAATTCAGCTCAGCTCTTGAAGCCTGTGGCCTGCTGTAGTTTTCCTAAACCATAATGCAGTGTCTACAGTGGTCGTGCTATTCTATATTCTCCATAAGTTAGCTACACTTGGTTCTGTCAGGTGCCATAGGTGCTCCTGCAGTTTCATAAGGTTATTTGCATGTAAGCATCTGCAAGCTTTTCTCAGAATCTCTTGCTTCTTGCGGCTTCTGTGTTGCAGCGTTTAGCTAATGGCAAAATAATAAAAGCAATGACTGTATGTATATGTATCTGTCCTCTATAGAACTGGACGCTCATGTTCTTTGTGTATTCAAGTGTGTGTTTGTGTCCCGAAGTGCGGATGGCACGTGTGCTTCATGTCTACTGCTGCTAAGTCGTGGTGTCTCTAATGGCGTCAGTAACATGGCTTCTTGGTGCTTTAATCAATACTGTCGATTGAGGTGTCTTGGGTTGCAGCCTTGGGCTCCTCGTCCACTCTCAGGTAGATTTGTACCATGCCTGGGTTGTAGGGCTGGCTGAGGGCGTTCCTCAATATATTTGTCAGCCATAGGTCCATTGAGAATTCATCTGAAATAGAATTGGTGGTTGTGATGTTTCCTGGTCTTCAGTGTCATGTAATTCATAGGAGGGGGTAGGCTTCCCTATCCCTCTTCAGTCCTCCCCTCTGGTCGACCTGTCGACCACATCCTTATAAGAGAGTTCTTTTGCTCTGACTGCCATATCTTTGATATCCCTCCAAGGTCTCCATAATAGTTTGTGTGGTCATCGAACAACCAGTGCATACAAAAGCACACTCCTTCAATGTTGCACCAACCCCATTTCCCTTCATAGTGCTTTGGATCATGTGGGTTGTCCAGCTTCATGGATTCAGTTGGAAATAGGTCACACTGTGCGATCTTTGATCTGAGCTTATTCCGTTCTGCAACAATCTCATCTTTTGTTCCCCCTATGTTTATGTCCATCAGGATCTGAACACCGATAGCCTCTTCTGCTGTTTTCTTGCATCTTGCCATGCAGTTTTTGATCCCACACCTGGATGCTGCTCCCAGCACGAGTGCTCCTTTCACCTTCAGTCTGTCCGACAGCCATGATGGTATCCATGACAATATATATGCTAACCAGCTCTTGTCCTTCCTGTTCCTCTGGCTTCATCTTCCATTTTGGCATGCATCTGTGCCAGTTGTGCAACTGCCTCTGATAGAGTTCCTTTATCCTCGTCATTGGCGAGTATGAATGTGCAACAGGAACTCCCCATCTTTGCGCAAACTCCTCCTTCCATAGCCGAGATCCAGAACATATCTATTCTGAAGCACCACCAACCTTATTGCTCCGAGCTCTTCCTTTATGGCAGTGTACCCATTCACCATAGAGTTAATCATTACCATCAGCTCCCAACGAGGGATCTGTAACCACTTGCCGTTCGTGTATGTCTGTATCCCTGGTATTATTGATGCGAAGAAGATCTGTGTCCTAATGAACAGCCTGTGTTCTGCTGGAATCACGTCCAGTGCTGTTTCTGATGCCTCCAAGAAGTAATTCACCCCTTCTCTTCACTCCACTCAATTCTTTCCGTTTCTCCGTCTTCTCCGTCTGGGCCGTTGGTCTCATCCGGACTGGTCTCTTCCTTCTCTCATTGTTGTTCAGTTTCAGAAATTCTTTGAGCTTTACATCCTGCTTGCCAGTGAGCAAACTCCTCCCCATTTAGGTGTTTGCTTCTCATATGCCTTCGATCCACAAGCCCAGTAGTGATCCATCAGCACTGCTGTTCCCACTCTCATTGCTGCAATTTGTCCAATTCTTTTGCACCCAATGTTCTCACCCACTTCAACCTCGCCATTGTTCTGATAGCACAGGGTTGGTGTTGTCAGGGGGATTATCGGCATCAGTCCAGCTTCATTTTCTACCCATGTCAGCAATTTCGCGGTGACATTCCATTCCTTCAGCACTTCTCCTCTTCCTGCACCTTGTATACCGATGACTGGGCTAGTGTCAGTGCCTTGCTTACCACCACTCCATCCTGCCATCCATCGCTTGTGTAGACTCGTCCATACACTAGTATCTGTGGCCTTTCTCAGCACCAGGCTCTCCTCCTATCTCCTTCACTCTTGTCCAGGGACATGGCAGTTCCTTCAATGTGATAGTCTTCGTTTCCCCCTTCCCAGGTCCTTCAGTTATGTTCTGTATGGCTTCATCTAATTGCCAGTAATTGTACATCATGTCTAATGTCTTCATGTAATTATCTTCGTATGTGAATGTTCCTTTGACGATCCATCTCAATGTTGATGTATTCCCTTGGAATCTTCCTCGCGTTTGCACCATTTCGAGATACATCAGGCACTGTGCCCTTGCTGCTGGTATTTCAGTTGCTATGAACATTCTAGAGACACTCATTGCATAGGGGATTAAAGAGCAGACATAACAGCTCTCCCCAGTGGTTTCCTTACCTACTTTTGTCATGTGATTGTACCACATGTTCGACACTCAAGCAGTTTCGGTGAAATACAGATCTACTCCCTTCATGTCCGCGTCAACACAGCGCTTACCTCTCCTTACCTTATCAGCATTGTTTTCTCGTCCAGCTGCCATGGTCATCCCATTTACTGGGGTCAGGTGAATGTTAGTAGAGAGTACAGCAGTAGCAGTAACAAAAACATAATTGCCAGACTATGAATCCCATCAAGCCACTAGGAATCAATAGACACAACATAACAATAATGTTCTTTATTGTTCCTTTCATTTCCACTTACGCTGCTTGATCCTTGCAGCTCAGTGATACGGTTGCCTACCTGAAATGCTCAGAAAAAGGGGTTACTGTGTTAGAATTGTCAGTGCCCTTAAGCCCCATGGACCAAATAATCACTTATTGCAAAGGCAAATACCTCCTCCCAGACTTTTCCTACTGAGAGGTCTCAATATGCCAGCAGCGGAGTCTGACCGTGCTCAAGTTGTGGGTATGTTTGGGCCAAATACTCTACAAAGACAAGATAATATACTCCAGGGGATCGCATTCTGAATCGGTTAGGTCTGCTCACATAGTGTACAAACTGGTTAGAGAAAGCTTCTGGGTAACATGGGTAAAACAGACAGTACAGTCCCCACAACATTTACATAGACCCTGCATGTGCAGAAAGGAAAAATAACAGTGTATCCTTAGTCGATTTGTACAAGTACTCCCGTCGCTACTTCGGCTGCTTGGGATCGTGTGACCATGGGATGTCCGTTCCTCCCTAATCGTCTGCACGCACTTGTAGCTCATCTAGGTGCTGAACGTTGGCCCAGTCGGTCACAGAGACCTTGTTGCCAGGTGAGGCAACTGCTTTGTAGGGCTTGATGTCCTGCAGATGATTCCACAGTTTTGCCAACGAGCTAAACAGCACGGTCTGCCACTTCCTCTACCACATGCAGGCCGGTAAACCAGGGTGTGTTCCAGAGCCTTATGAAAGTGTGCAAGAGAACGATATCACTCACCTTTACATGGGGCTTCAGTTCACAGTCTTGCGGTGCGTCGTCGCAGTCGGTCTCTTCACTGTCTTCTGGGCCCCCCTATATTCGCTGTAACTGGCGAGAGATAAAGAAGTGCTATCAACCAGAGAAGTAATGTATTCATATGTTTCCTGTCCTAACACATCTGCACTATTCTTACAGTCTTTCAGTGCTTTTGTGGGAGGAGCCAGGGGAAGATGCATTCGCCATCCTGTCACCACCTCATGGGGCGTTAAATGGTGGTTAGACCCCGGCTTGTTGCGCAATTCAAACAAGGCAAGGGGTAGACAATATAACCAATTTGTCTTGGTGCTTTGCTGCATCTTGGCCATGAACTGTTCACATACCCAGCTTGCTTGTGGGTGGTACTCGCAGGCAAATTTATACTGGATGCCTAGCAGGGTTGTGATGTGCTAAAACAGTTTGTTGGCGAAGTGAGGGCCGTTGTCAGACCTCAGGATCTCATACATGCCCCATCTCGGAAAAACGTCCCTGACCAAGAACTTGGCCGCTCTAAGGGCATCCGCATGTGAACAGGGGCCAGCCTCGATCCACCTAGAGAATGGGCAGACAACCACTATCATGTTGCAGTATCCTTGGCAAACTTGGATCATATCCACATAATCCACGTGGAGATGCAGAAATGGGCATACAGGTTTTGGAATGGCTCCTCTCACAACTCTTAAAGGTATGCCCTGCTGTAAACTGCTGGCAGGTCAAGCAGTTACAAACTCAGCTACATGTTCACTTATATTTAGACAGAACCACATTCCTCCAATGTGTGCAGCAATGATCTCCTTCCCTGTGTGTGTTGGATAGTGCAATTGTGCTAATGCGGTCTTCAATAATGCCAGTGGCATGACCAATTTCCCTGTGTTGTTCTGTCGCCATGAGGCATCTGTCGGAAACATTGAGCACCCTCTCTTCACCCATAGCTCTTTCTCCTCCTTGGGCGCAGCTCTCCGCAGCTCCATCATCTGTGTCTCTGGTAGTACAATGTAACGCTCCTTCATTACCATGTTCCTCACCTCTCCCTGAAACCTTTGTCTTTCCCTCAGTTCCCACAATTGCCCAAAGTATGCTGCTTCATTTCCTCTTGAGATAGGGTCTTCCCCTTTGGTGTGGGCCTGGCACTTTGCTTATTCAAAAAAGGTAGCATTAGTAATCACCTCGATCAGTCTGTCCAATAATAGTGCAGGCTGCACTGGGGTTCCGTCTGCTCTCCGGAACCCTCTCCCAAGCCATCGCGCCAGTCCTGAGTGTAGTGTTGTCACATAGGCAGAGTCAGATTAAATCGCCACTTCTTTCTTTACGCTGCTTTCCAGTGCAAATATGAGAGCCACTAGTTCTGTTGCTCGTCCTGAATTATGGGATGGTAGCCGTGCACTTGCAACCACTTCACTGGTCCCTTTTTTCTTCAGTCTTACCACTGCAGTCCCAGTACGTCTAAACCCATCAGCTTGATCATTTTTCAGAGAACCATCAATGTAGAGCACGTCTCCCCAATCGTGTGCGTCCTCCTTTACCTTGCATGTCTCACTGAACATGTTCTTTGTGCAATCATGTGCATAGTCTCCTGCCTGGAGAATATCTGCCAAGAATGTCACTGGGTTTACAGTCTTGCATCATACTATGTTCAATCCTACATTCAATAGTATCACCTCGTACCCTGATGTTCTCTGTGTGGTTAGTGTGCTCTTTGGCTTATGCAGTATCGCGAAGAGGGTGTGCTCCATGTACAAGGTGGTGGTGCACCCCCTTGCTACTGCCGACTTCTCCATTGCGAAGGCTGCAGCTGCCAAAGCGTGTTCGCACGGATACTGTCCTCTCATCACGGGTCAAGTTGTCCACTATAGTAAGCTATTGGCTTATGGCCCATTCTTGTCTTGTGTGTCAGTACTACTTTCATCACTACACCGTCAGTGTGCGCAAATAGGAATAATTCCTTTTTATAGTATGGGGTCCCTAACACTGGGGCAGTGCTTATGGCTTCCTTCAGTTCTTCAAAGGTCTCAATCATCTCTGTAATCCAGGTCAGGGTGCACAGTAGTGGCCTCGTGTATGTGCTGTAGTCAAAGAACCATGCTCTGCAGTAATTACACAACCCCAGGAACTGGTGCATCTCCCTCACTGTCATGGGCTGGGGTGTTTTGTGTATTGCCTGAGCCCTCCGTTGGGCGATCTGTCGGCCATCCTTGGATATCATCTGCCCAAGGTACATCACCTCCTTCTGGCAATACTGTAACTTAGCCTTGTCCACCTTGTACCCTTTATAAGCTAACACTGTCAGCATGTGCACTGAGTCCCTCCTGCATTGATCTTCTGTGCCACTGCAAATCAAAATGTTGTCTACATACTGTAAAATTGTGCTTTCCATCTGTATGCTGCCCAGGTCCATTTGTATCACTCTGTTAAAGATAGAGGGTGACTTGCAGTACCCTTGTGGTAAACAAGTGTTTCTCCACTTCTGGTTTCTATACATGAAAATGGTCCAGTCCTGGGAGTCTGGGTGTAGTGGCACTGAGAAGAATGCATTTTTCAAATCAATGACCGTGAAGCGGGCCACTTCTGTCGGAATGTTGCACAAAATTGTCACTGGGGTTGCAACTAGAGGATATGGTTAAGAGGTCTTAAATTCTGAATAAAACGCTATTGACCCACCCCATTTGCTTTGGGCACAGGGTATACACCTGGGTTACATGGGTACTCTGATGGTACGACAATGCCTCTCAATCAGAGCTGTGATTGTCTCATAAATGCCTTCATCTGCTTCCTTAGTTAGGGAGTACTGTTTCACTCTTGGTAAAGTTGCTCCTTGTTTCAGCTTGATCTTCCCCTCCCTCTATGCTCTTTATGCAGCCCACATCATAAGGACTTGTAGTCCATAGAGTGCTGGGTACTTTGGCCATGTCCTCCTCGCAGAATGAGGAAAGCGCCTCCAGCGCCATTCTCTGTAACCGATAAGTTACACACATTTTGAACACCATCTCCAGTTCCTGTCTCTCTCTTCCTTGAATAGTTCATCATCTGTCACTGTGGTCAGCCTGAATCCTTCTGCAACTCTAATTATCGCTCTACATGCCCTCCCTGTGTCATCCATCCTATGCACTGCAATCCAATCCTCTCTTGCCACCACTGCCTCTTTCAATGGGCACTATTGTTCCTTCTGGCTCGTACAATGGTGTTTCTGGCATGAACAGGTACTCATTTGGGATCCGCCACACTTTCCCTGCGATGCCTGGAATCCACAAAGTGGCAATGTCGGGCCCATACTGGAACATTTCTGGGGCCACTGGCACCCCCCTCTGTACCATGCATCTACAATACTCTTGAACAATCTGCCTTACATTTAGCATGTGTATGCCTGGTGTTGAGCACACTATGCCTTTGTCTGAGAATGAAATGGTCATGTTTAGTCTGCTCATAATGTCTTGTCCCAGTATGTTTACAAGTGTCTGTCGAGAGTAAAGGTAGTGATAGATTGTGATATCCAATAGATAGTGAGATGTTATCAGTAAATGGAAACACTTTCCGAGCCCCAGGGAATCCTTAAGTGTTCATGGCATCGCCTAACAATGTTCCTTCCTTAATGCATGACCTAGTCGCCCCGGTGTCAACAAGAAAGGAAAACGCTTTGTCACCTATCACCACCTCTATGCAAGGTTCCTCCACAAGGTTGGGTGTGATCGACAGGATGGGACACATCAAATTCGTCTGTGGGCTGTCCTACTGTGGGTACATGGAGAACCCATTTCCTCGGAAGGGGTTGTTCCCTACCATGGTAACGCCCAGCAGTCAGCAGACGGGTACTGTCGCCACTGTGTCCACGTGTACTGGTGTGTTGTCATTCTGCATCTGCGCTAGTTGTTGTGTGCTCCCTCTAATCTGTGGTGCCTGTAGGTACTGTGGTATTGATGCTGGCATCTGCGCTGGTGCTTGCAGTATTTGTTGATAGGTACCATGTGTCTGCCCTTGTGGTTTCTGGTCCTGTGCATAGTAATCATCTTGCCCCCCCCCCCCTGATATGGCTGCTGGTCCTGCTCTCCCCAACTCAGTTGCATCCCTCTAAACCAGCATACCCTTGAGATGTGCCCTAGCTGCCCACAGATCCAGCCCTGTGGTGGCTCCCTTCCTTGCCCTGGAAAAACCGCTGAAAGGTCCCCTGGATTCTGCTGCACCTGTTGTCCATATCCCCGAAACCCAAATGAAAACCCCCCTTGATTGTGATGCATCTGTGGCCCGAAGCCAAGCCCCCTTCATTGGCCTCCCCTTCCTCGAAAGCCCTGCTGTGGGTTTCCCCGCCCCATGTACCCTCCTCCCATGGGCGGTGCAAATTGTTGTGGCTGTTGATGCTGCTCTGCCTGTAGGGTGGGGCTGGTTATAACCGCCCCTTCCATCGCATACTTTGATAGCTTCCTCTGCACTTGCTTCGCCTCATCTGTCTTCCGCTTTTCGATTAACTTTCTCCTGCCATAGTCTACAATGATGCACTATCGTGAGCTGTATCTCGGGCCATCCTTTCGCTTCCATCCCTACCAGTTTCTGAACTGGCTCTGGTAGTCCCTGCACTAATGTGTGATAAAATATTGCTATTGATTTATTCCAAAGCTCTCGAGTTTCAAGGTGCCAAAGCTCTTGAATCTCCTGAATGTACTGCACAGGATCTTCACCTACCCTCATCTTATGTGCTGCAATCGCCCCAATGTCCGACGTGTCTGAGTATTGTGTCCTTAATGCTTGCCATACTGCTGCCATGCAGTTTGCAAATAGCGCCCCTTCGTGCCGTGTCGTCACCCCTGGAAACCACGCCCTCTTCCATACATCATCAGCTGCATCTCCTAATATCAATACTAACAGTCCCTTTACATCACCCACTGCTAATCTATGGCCAGCTGTCATCTTCTCCATCTCTTAAATCCCTTTTCCAGCGCCTGTGCTCAACAATGGTAACCTACACTTCAAATTTTCCTTATCTGTGTGCTTCCACAGCACATACAGAGGTCTCGCTCCTCCCCTCTCCTGTAAAGGCATCTGTGTATGACGTCTCATCCTCGGGAGACCTTTGGGCAGTCTAATCTGTTGAGGCCCCCCCTCTCACTTTCAATGCATGCACATACATCTACTGGCTCCAAAATGGGCCCTCTCCTGCTGTCATCATACGCTCTTGTCAATCGTCCCCTTGAACAAGCTATGGCTTTCTCCTCTCTCCTTTGTCCTGGGAGATCCCTTAGTCTGTTAATATAAATACTGTGTGAGGTGGAAAAGTCGTTGCCTGTTGTCTCTGCTCATCTGAACCACCTCTCCCTTCTCCCTGTGCATGTGTCCTGAGCTCCCATAACACCTGTATCTCTGTCCCCGTGGGCTCTGATCGGTACTGCTCCCCCCTCTCGTCACTGCTGTATTTGTCCTCGTTTTCAGACCCTTGTCCATGTTGCTACAGAAATCATCTGCGAAACTCAGTCTCCTCGATGTCCGGTTTGTGTTGGGCTTCATGCTGAGATCGGGGTCTCTCAAGTCACCCCTGCTTCCTCCTTCCTAGGCCTAATCCACCTTCCTCATTTGCGCTCCTTCCTGAGAGTTTGTACTGTCTGGTTCTGTCCTTCTGAAATCTATTCCTTTCTCCATCCAGATCTACATGTGTCTTCACCAGCCTTATTGCCCGCTCGTCGTTCTCTCTGCACGCTCGTGCCCTTACCAGTCTAACTGCAACCTCCGCTGTTCCCGCTCAGCTAACTTGCGTTTTTCCTGCTCTGCTATCTCTTCATCTCTCTGCCTTTTCCAACTCCCTTTCCTTTTCTCCCTAATCTCCCTTTCCGCTCTGAGATTTCTCGATTCTTTCTTCCCACTTCCTTTCCAAGTGTTCCTTCTCTTCCTTCTTCGTTCCCCGACTTCCCACTCCAGTTTCTCCTCCCTCTTTTCTCGGTCCTCACACTCTAATCTCACTTCCCTGTTCATCTCCCTCCTATCCTCCTCATGCATTAGTTCTGCCCAATCTATCATGTCGCTGTTCCTCTTCAGGCTTTCTATCACTTCAGTCACCCCTACTGCCTCTTCATTTGTCTTCCCTTGAAGCTTCAAAAGTACCTGCGCTGCTATCCATTTGTTCACGCTAATGCCCTTGCGCTCCTCCTTTGCGTGCTGCTGCGCCTCACTGCTCGTCCCTGGATCACTAGCTGGCTGCCCTGCGACTTTCAGCTTCTCCTCCTTTATATATGGTGGTGGCTTATATGTTGGATTTTAATACCCCCTGCTGCCCTTAGTGCCCTCATTGGATACATTACCTGTTCATCATCTCCATCATCGGATGCTACATATGGAGGGCGAGGTGCGGAGGGATGGGTCCCTTGCTCCTTCACCTCCTGCTGGCTTACCATTCACTGACACCTTGTTGCATACCCCTCGCCCTCCTGGAACATGCACCACAAATCAAATATGGCCATGCGCTTCGTCAATTTCATCCCCTTGTAGGTGCTCTGTATGTGTGTCAATAGTGATTGCTGTACGTCTTTGGAGAAACTTCCACAAGGTGGCCATGGTTTGGTTAATTTACCTTCAGTGCCTTTGGACCATTCTATGCTATACTTACAAATCGGTTCCTTATAAGGTGGAAGTGTCTTGTACAGGTGCTGAAGGGGTGTATCCCCCCCACTTTTGCCTTGGTACATCTCAATACATTTTACCTGACCTCAAGTCGAGGGTTTCGATAGTCTGCTGTATAAGGAGAAAAGCACAATGCAGTGATAATACTTTCCAGTTTCTATGAGCATCTCTGGCTCGACAACTTATCATGTGTGCTCTGCGCACTGCCCCAACTTCAAAACTTCTGCCTCCTCAGGCACGCCCACAATCTTGCGCATGAGCCTTCCACACAACGCCGCTGGTTCACCTTGTCTTTAAATCCCACATTTCCAATGAAGCTCCTCATCATCTCAAGCTCTCTGTGTCCTATGTGCAAACCTAAAAGTGTTGTCACCAAGCTACCAGAACAGCACAGGTAAATCAAATACTGTGTGCACACTGTAAAAGCCTCTCGCTTCCAACCCACACAAAAACCCCACAGCTGTCTTTCTGCACTCCAGGCAGAGTATACCAATGTTCTCTGTAATCGAACTGCACCTGCTGCATCGCCGAGCGTGCAAAACGCCTTTCTCCAGGAGACTTAACCAGTTAACTCACCTTCCGCAATCTGGGCCAGCTCCTTTGCTAACCGCCACGGGGATACCGTCATCTATGACGCAAGCTAAAACGCTCAATTCACAGGAATACCGCTATTTACATGACTTGTCATCAAAGCCCTCAAGTCAATAGCCTAGGTTATTCACCAGAACCTTTTAGCTCCAAGACCGAAAGTGCCCCAAGCATAGAAAAAGTACTTCTACCTCCACACCGGTCCCTATTAACAATACAGTTCTCGACAATACTAACCAATACTCCACAATACTCAATACCCTCCCTCACACTCACTGTTGCGATTAGACTGGGTCAATACTTACGCTGCGTGGTGTGCTAGCGCTGCTCAGCTGCCGGCTCCCTGTCAAGGCGCTCGGCTCCCTGTCTTGGTCTGCCTGGACAACTCACTGACTTTGGGCAGGATAATTCAGGAGGGGCTCCTAACGACCTATAAACGGGTACACGTTTACTCTTCTTATCGAAATATGCGAGGGTCCCGCAGCCTCTCAGGTTTGGCAGCAAAGGAGACAACCTGGTGCCGAGCTGGCACAGCCAACCATACCTCTGCTTCCAACTTTTTGGGACAAACTCCCAGGTATGCCAGAGGGCCTCTAGCAGTTTTTGGACTCTCGGAAGGCCCAATACCTTCTACAGGACAAACGGAGGACTCCGTCAACGGCAAGTGCAAACTGCGGTTTATTACAGACAAAACCAACAGGGATCAGCACAGAGACAGAAGAAATCCATGGACATCTCAACTTCTCCTGACTCGCATGCCAGTTTTGATGTAGAATGATGTCACTGCTCCGTCACTACCTGGGCCTTTCTCAAAAAACCTATTGGCATCTGGGATTGGCCGTCAGGAGCCTAATAACCTATATGGTCGTATGTTATTCTTTTTTTTTCTTTTTTATTGTGAATTTAGTCACAAAACAAGGTGACACATTCCATCATTTTTGGAAATACAACATTTCTGACAATACAACAATTTATGAATAAATAATTAAGAAAAATGAATCAATATATGTTGTTCTACTGGTTCTCCCATGTCTAGGTGTCCCCTAGGATACTAAACTGATTGGCTAGAGCTGACTTCCCCAAGCCTGGGATCTGCAAAAGGTTCTCAGCTCTGGGTATACCTTTTCAAGGTAATAAGAATGACTATGTGTCTGCATTGTAACTTGTGTGTACCACCTTAGGCTATGACAGTGCTTATTCGCTCCGTGCAACACTTGTCTCACATTGTAACATCTTTGTTGTGATCCTCTGTCTGGTAGCGTGAGAATGATTTTCTTTCCCAGCGCTGGTCACTGTCCATTGTCTGCTTCGGCCGGATCACATGTTCGGAGACCATGATTTGGAGCTGTGCAGCTCTGTATTATTTTTTTATTTTTTTAAATTAATTTTATTGGTCTACACACAAACCTTTAAAATAAGACCATTCATTAATCCTCATTACATCTCTTATAGTCCACCACGTCAGTCCAGTAAACGCTTTTCAATTATCACCAAAAAGTTTGTCAGCGGCAGTATCAATTTCAGGTCTATTCCGTTGAACATGTGTTGCCACCACTCATCTGCGTTGAGGGATATATGACACTCGCTCCATATACCCAGGAGTCGGGTTCTCTCTGTACGCAAGTTTGTGCAGAATAGCACCAAATGTTTTAGTTTCTGGTTCCTGAGCACAGCATCGACACATAGGGTTCAAGTTCGCATTAGCTGACCATGCTCTCAGGCGTTCTTTAGTTTTAAACATGTTAAGCCGAAAGCACATGAACAACCTCCTTGCGTTTAGATCTGGGAATAATTCAATATATTTTTGCAAACTGTTGAATGCCCGAGCCTCCGGTGGCACTTCGCTCAGTATCTTTATTATGAGGAATTATTTCCATTTACTGCAGCTGGTGCTACTGTCGTCCACAGAATGGAATGCCATCCTTATCTTGTGGCCTTGGCAGTGGGCCCTGTCTCACACATTTTTGCTCTCTGTTCAGCCTGAATTCAGCTCAGCTCTTGCTGAGAGGCCTGTGGCCTGCTGTAGTTTTCTTAAACCATAATGCAGCGTCTACGGTGTTCATGCTATTCTATATTCTCCATAGGTTAGTCACACTTGGTTCTGTCAGGTCCCATAGGTGCTCCTGCAGTTCCATAAGGTTACCGCTGGACACGTAATGAGGACCTATGTCACAATGGGAAACATGAGTACGGAGGAGTACAAAGAGATACTTATTTTGCTTGCTCACCCAGTTCAGTGAGGATTGTACTGCTGCTTTTCTGGGCCCCACCAGGCCTGCTGGAGTTTTAGGGCCACTGTACCTTCTCACAGGCTCGGTTGCCTGTTCACTCCTGTGCATGCTCTGTGCTGCTTGTCCATATTATCATTTCACTTTCATCTTGAAACAAAGACAATCAGGTAAGTTTCTTTAAGTGTACTTTTGTTATTTATTTTTTTAAAAAAACAATTCTGCCATCTCCTCAACACCCTAATACTGCTTCTCTTCTCCATAACCCATGTGCCCTGCGGCCACTAGGTGCTTCCACCCTTCCGGCCCCCTATGTAAGTTATTTAATGTCACATTTTCACTTGTACTAATGTGTTCCTTTGACATGTGGGATGAGAGAGCACATCCAACATGTTCCATTTTGCTCTCTTTGGCTTCACACTCTTCACATGCTCACACCACATGTTTTACCAGGCACCGTTCTGCGTTATACTATCATCTCCAAACCTTTACTCTTTTGCTAAACAATCCCCCAACTATTCACTGACAAAAGAAAATCATTGCGACATGTTACATCTTTAATACTATTGGGGACTGTCCCCTTACTTCTTTAGGCAACAAAAAAGACAATAAAATACAAATAATAACAAATACATTTCACCTCTAAGACTTTCTTGCCACTTCTTCCTGTTATATCCACGCATACAAGTTTCTTGTGGTCCTGTACCAAATGAGAACAAGTCATGGTAAACTAACAAATAGAACTGTACTTCCCATATAGTAGAACATTTTGTCTTCTGCGTGGAGGGCGCTGGCCTAAGTGACGGGGCTGGTAACCCTCAGTACTGATCCATGTAGGCATTGGTCAATTTTTCTTAGAGTGGTGGCTGCGACAAAGCGTCCATTTTTCGCTTGTGACTCTGAACTGTCCCTTCTGCAGAATGATGGCAGGCCTGCTTTGATGGCTCTTATGTGGATGAAGAAAATCTTGTGTGTGGTTTCTTCTTTTCTGTAGCCCATCTTCAGATGCCATCGGAACGCAATGTGTTCTGTTCCCTGCTGTTTTTTTTTTCAGGCAACGTGCAACTTACAATTTGTTACTTTCCTAACATTGCCCTACTCTGATTCAGCTTCAGGGGTAGGTGTAACACACGCATGTACTGTATGAGTGCATGCAAGTAATGACATGTGGATACAATTTGCATATCACTTATATTCTATAATACAATACTTTTCTGTCCCTTTAATAAGACACACCGAGCACTCCTTACACATTTTCATTGTATTAAGCATATGAACATTTTCAATGTTCAACATCATCATAAAGAGTATTAGAAGAAGAGAAACTAGTAAAGCAAGAAAAACAGATTATAAAATGTTACTAAACCAAATCACCTTATTCTGCAAATAAATGCATATACTTTGGTAATGTCACCTCATAATAAATGATATTTAGTTTATGGGAAAGCATGACTTATTTTGTTATTCTTTAGGTGGACAAATAATTGAAATGCATACGTTCTTATAAGGAAGCTGATCAGTTAGGACAATGTCTTTGGACGACTTTTTTCTATATCAGGAGCTGAGTACCTCAGTAAGACGTTGAGGAATGTTTTTATAAATATGTGTAAATGTCCTCATTAAATAGGATAATGCTGGCGTTTAATCGAAAAACATTTAGTAAAACATTGGGCCTCATTACAAGGACAGTGGTAACCCGGCGGTCCCACCAGCAGGTTGCCACCAACCTTGAAACACTGTTCCGCCGCTTGAGATCCCAGTGCCACTGGGACATTTCAAGTCCCCGGGGGCCCAGGATAGCAGGTGGCAGAAAGTAAGTGCCTGTTTCCATGGAGTCCACGGGAATGGGGACACGGAAGCACCGGCACCCTTGCTAACTCTCGTAGTCTGGTGGTCCGGTAAGGGTGCTGGTACGTTGCTACCGCACTCTTATTTCCGGACCGCCAGACTTGTAATGATGCCCATTTTCATGGTAAGCGGTCTTTTCTAAAGTTTTGAAGTTGCCTGTCTTACTGCTGTATTCTCTACATTCTTGAAAGGAATATGCCTATATGTGTTTTAATTGCATGTGTTATTTTACTCCACTATGCAGTACACACGTGTGCTCGGAATGTCCAAAGAAAAGCAGATAAAGAAAGGAAAAATCATCCTCAATTTGATGGAGAAATTATTTCTACATTTATTTTGTTCTGAAAGGCACAATTTATATGAACATGTGTGAAACCATGGACTAAAGAGCAGAGGAGTCTAAGCAAGTAATATTTTCGAAGACAAATACAATACATGTCCATAGGTACTGGAGGAACAGTCAAGAATCTGACATTTACCCACTGTAAAAGCAAAAGGAAACAGTGGCATTTTCTGCTCTCTAGGGGGAATGCTTTGAGTGAATAATTTACCAACAGAATTAAAACGCTACACATATACATTCGTCGACATGTTTATTCCCAATTACAAAAAGTCCATATTTGGACAAACATTTCGTACAGAAACCATGTGAAACTGAATACCTACTAAATCTGGGACTCTGCAATGCAAATGTATAAGTGGGTAAAGAAATACTGCAATAATATAATGGACAATTTGTTTTTTATTGATTAAAAATAATTAAGAGAAACATGCAGTAAAATACAAAGTCAAAAAAAAGAAAAAAAAGGCAGAATATTTTACACCTTTCAGTATATTCTACAACACACCAGGTCACCTAACGCTGGTCTATAATATCCTTAACATCAGATTGTGAAAGGGCTTAAGAGCTCAAATGGCAAAATACCACTAAAGATGAAAGCAAAAGGAATGGAAATGTAGTTCACGAAAAGAAAAGATCCATTTAAATAAACCACTGCCTTTTTCAGCCATTTTATAATCTAATCCAAATAGTACGAGAAGCAAGTGAGATTTAAACCATTGCACCCTTTTGGTGCCTGAAAATAATGGGAGTGATGCCTTCCACCTTGCCTTGTCATACACTCTGTCATATACAAATACATAGATAGTTCTGTGTCACTCCTAAATTAGTACTTTAAATAAGCAGGCTAACGGCTAGGTTAGAGGTTACTAAAATAGACAAGTTTGCACTGTTAGAAAAGCAAATACTGTGTGCGATGAACAGCATTGGCACTTGTACCTCAACAATCAAAACAAAATAGCAAGCGCTGTAGTTTCACCAAGTAGAACATTGGGTATCTGCCAAACATATGTTTCTACAGATCTAATTAACGCGATATTTCCACTCAAAATGGACATAACCCAAGGATAGTGCATTTCTTTCAAAGGCAAGGTGGGATTTGAGTGGAGAACAAAGTGGTGAATGGCATTATTTCACTTAAGCACTGTCTACAGGCCGAAGCAGCTCTATCAAAAACAATGAAGTATATGCCATGCAAGGCGATGCAGGGAATACTGAAATAGAGTAGCCCACGGATGCAAAGATGGCACAGGCTTCATGAGACGAAATCCTAGAAAACAATTTGGTGCTCTACATTGTCCAGGCTTATTAACGCAAACAAGGCGCTGTAACACTGCATCCAACTGGCAGTACTGTGAAACAATCTATGGGTCTGACAGAATGCCTATACCGCAGTATACTGCTGCTGCAGACCACACAACTGCCATCCTAGTCCAGATGTAAGGGATGGAAATTACATTTCTCCCATCATAAACTAGTTAGCTAGTGCTTTATCACACATACTATCTTCGGTATGCTTTTCACATAATAGTACATGCTCAATACTTAGTATTTTCAGCCTTTAGAGAACATTTTGCATAACCAGTCCCATATCCAATGTTGACTACAGGCTAAAAAAATACTGGTATAAGGAATATGCAAAATTCAGAAACACTCCCATAGGGGCTCAGAGAAAATATATAAATATATATATATTATTTAAAGACCTAGAAAGAAATAACATGCCCAATTGTCCCATTTTTACAAGTTCAGTAAAGGACTGTATACCCCCTATGAACACAAACATTCCCGTATATGTTAATTTTCCAACTAATGCTTTTATTTTTATAAAATCGTTCAAAGCTAGTAGCACATGACAAGGCCAACTGTGAGACAAATCGTACTTTAAAAAAAAGAAAAAAAAAATCAACACCATTGATTCACATTGTATTTAATGCATTTTCTATGAAAAATGGATAATTTATATGTAACCTAAATTTGTATTTAAAAACCACATACAATCAAGGACTAGATGTTGACTGCGCAGATTGAATTCAATCCCAATCAAACATGTGACTGCGGGTGGTAAGTCTAGTATGACCATAGCCAATAAACCTTGTTCCACTCGTCCATGGTTAGCATTGTTTCCATTGGCTAGTACTTATTGCTGTAAAATAGACTGTTGATGATTCTTGCAAGGTACTAAAGAGTTACGCACACACTTCAATTTTCACAATAGCAATAAACATGCCAGGTGTTTGGAGAAATAAATTAAGAAGTGTAATATGTTGACGTAGAAAGGTCCCAAGAACATTCTATGAAATTGGTTTACTTTGGTAACTTGGAAAGAAAAGAAAATCAGCATCTGGTGTTTCTATTAAATAAGTGCCCAAGTTGTTGTGATTCAACAAATAAGGCAAATCAAGGGTTTTGGCTACATGTTAATTAGATACAAGGGCACATGCTTCATCAACAGCTTTGCGGTTTTACTACTGTGTTGCATTGCCGAAAGTGACCGTTTCAACAAAGCTTTTGGTAGATACAGACATATTGAAACCTGAAAATACTGTAGAGGAGGTATGTATTTTACAATGAAATCAGATCTAAGAATCTAGGACCAATTTTTACAAAAAGCTGGCAAATAGAAGGGCTGCATGGAAATTAAGTTGGTTTTGACAAACTTCTCATCATTTCTAGGTTAGTCCGTCCAATGATGCTGGATACATGCTCTTTTCTGAAACAAAACTACCTTGGGATGAACTCTAATCTTTCCCACTGTAGTTTTACGAATGCAGTACAAATATCAGCATATCAATGTTTGTAAATAGCAAAATTAGAGAAACCTGGAACCAGTGTAAATATGTGTTTCCTGTGGATATGCTGCCATTATAGAAGGATTCATTGCAGCTGGAAGGGGTAGCTTAAAGTTGGTATTCATAAATGCACTTACAGTTTAACAGTAAGAGCTACAATGCACAAAACAACTTTACGTTTAAATGTCAGTTGAAAAGGTAAGATGACTGATAAGTTGTCCCTGTTACTTTTTTTTCTATTTGTTGTTCAATTTTAAAGCAAACCAATAAAACCATATGAGGGAGAACAAATTGCATTTTAATAGTGGCAGAACCCCTGTTGATGCTCAGTAGTATCATGTTTAAAATAAACCAATAACACGCAAGGGCAACAAGCATTGGCCAATATTAGATGTACATATTGGACATGTGAAATTCCCAACGTCTCGTTATCAATCCATCCTTTACACAAAATAGTCTACTTTTGTCTGCAACACTTGTTGAGTTACACTGTATGGTTGGGAGTCTGTTCATGAAATGGTGAATCTCCTTGTTGGGGCTGTACTTCAATTCTTTGGCAGCAGGGGTTTCTTTAGACCAACAGAAGTGTTACAAATGTGCACTTGTGGATTCTCACGGGGCTAGCTTGAGGTCTGTGGCTTAGCTGATGCTAAGCTGTGCAAATCCTATGAGTTTACCATCATCTGGAATATCGGAGCCCTCACTACCAGATGCCTGAGGATAAAACAAAGAAATAAATACAATATTACATTTCAAAATCAAGCTTCAAGTTTCTTTAAAAGAACTGATGAGGTCTTTACAAGCCACAATCAAAATCTGAAATTAGCAGATTTTATCGAAAATATTTGATCGAATTATTCATTTGATTGTTTTTAAGAGGTACAAATTGACCTTCTGTCAATTTTTTAGATTTACATTATATGACCTTCTTTAGGTTTATAATACCGTACAGGGGAGCAGTGGCTGCGGGAGTGTCCCCCACTTCCATTGGAATGATTGAGGGGGTATATGTCCAGGGAATCATTAAAATAGGGCATAGCAAGCAAACGTTCCTCTCCGTGGCGAAGGGGAAACACAGTATAAATGGGGCAATGGCACCCTTGTGTGGAATTCGTCATTTTTGACATGCTCAATGATTAACGGTTTTACCATCTACGTACAAACGGTAACTTCGAGCAATTCAATTTTGGTCAGGTCATCACAAACAAATTGTACGCGAACAAACAACCCAAATCCAAAATCTTACATTCACCGATACATGTTTACATCCTTACAATCGAACCGCCCTCAAAATTATCACACATCGTAATAATAGAAATGCAATTATCCAAACAGTTGTATTATCGAATAAAGAACAGTACGTAATTGAAATGCAACTCATATCTACCCCTCATAATGCACCCTATTATGCCAATTTAAGATTTGGTTTCTATTCAAAGGAAAAATCAAAGGCAATTGACATCATGAAACTTCCAATTTGATTTACCCCAAAGCAAATGTTGAAAACATATTAATCAAAACATCATGAAAACAATACAATGGAAGGATAAGGTATTGATCTCATACAACTCCATAGTAATCATCCAATTGAATTCAAAAGGATGAAAAGCTGAGGCTGCCAGACTTCAACATGCAGTCTATACAGAGTTGGTGATTGGCCCCTGAGCAAAATACATTTTATCAGTGGAAATGAAATAGTCTCAACATTTTATTTTATTGCCCATAGAACTGTCTAGCGGAGCATGGTGATGTTGGCGGTAAACAGAGAATTCTAAAGGCCCTTCTGTAAATAAGAGTTGTTATCCGATGTCAAAAACATCTAATCTGTACAAACCATCTTTCTCTTGGTGAGGTTGGGTGGAATGCATAAGACTCTGTGAAAGACACCATATTGCAAAACTAGTGTCAGACCTCTTCACCTTGGAAAAACATTCTTGGAAAACAACTGATGCAGCAGTGTCTCGTCCTTCAGCGAAGGTGTGTGTGTGTGCTTGTGCGCAACAAGTTCACTAATGGGGGCAAGAGACTAAACTGGACTGAAGCGGCAATGCCCTAAAGAAAAAAGCAATTTTGCAGTACTGGTGGTGGAGAATAGTTATAAATGCAAAGGTTCCCCATCGAGGGGAAAGGAAGCAGGTATCTGAGTACAGAATAGGTCAAAGCTGAAAGCAGGCAAACTGTTATCTGAAGTAACAGGTTTGGAGCCTCTGGTTCCAACAAGAAAATTAAATGTGATTTGTTCTCTGAGAGACTACAGCTTCTTTCATATTCCTGAAGCCAGAAGCAGCTGGGATATGAAATGACTGTACTCTGTGCATGCTTGCAGGATAAGGAAGGAAACGTCACATTCTCACACCGGCAAAATTCCCAAATCAAGATGTCATCTTGTTGTCTATCGCCATCTTGCAGCAGTGCCTCCTCGATCTTCGCAAGTGTCCATGGGACTGCCCCCAGTGCCACCTCAAATTACAGAAGGGAGACATGGAGGGTGAAACGCCAATTTAGGTATAAATGAAGAAACGGTGGGAGTAAGATGGCCCATTTACGGTACGTCTGCACATGAGCTCTATGCAGTGGCGGGCCAATTGCCACTGTGTATGATTGGCCAAGATAAATTGTGCAATTTTAACCATTACAATTGTTTGCACAAAAAAGATCTTGTAATTGGACATTTGTGAAAATAATGTAAAAATTGCATACCTCTCAGTAATGTTCTTTCTGATGGATTAGTCATACCTCACACAGATTCTTGAACTTAGATGTATCCTCTTCAATATCAGCTGTCTTTATAAACGTTTTCTGTCACCAAGGGACACAGTGCAACTTCATGTTGACTATGCTCAGAGCATGTGATGCTGAATTTGATGGTGTCAGTAGTGTCCCATTACCTTAGTTCTGCCCTTTTCCCTAGCATTCAGCAGCTCAGGAATCGCAGAACAGCAAGAGGTGAATGTGGATGGGGGGTAAGATAAGAGGGTGATGAGGAATCTGTGGGAGGAAGGACCAATCGTAACATCACTAGAGATTTGTTCTTCTAACAGATTTGTTCCTCTCAAAGATTCCTTATTTTAGATAGACTCCCAAAGTAGAAAATAACCTGGAGGAGGGCAAGAAACCACTATACCATCTACACCAGGAAACTAGGAAGCACTGCACAACCGAAGTGAACGTCCAGACTAGATCAAGAATCCAGGCAGAAGAGGTTGGTGAATGGGAGCAATATGGCCCACAAAGCTGCCCTACAGAGGGCCATAACAAGGACAACCTTCTGCAAGGCAGATGTAGCTATCTGGCCTAGATTACAACACTCCGAAACACAGAGGACGATCCACCTGGACAGGTCCTAGTTGGTAAAAGCCTTGTCGACATGAGGTCCAGCCCAAACAGCAGCTGGTCAACCTGCCTGATGTTCTTTGCATGTAAGACTACTCAGCTGAGAGCCCTCCTATGGACCAGCCAGTGAAACCACTCCATCTTTGATGAATGGAGGAGGGTAGACAAATTGAAGATTAATCTTCTGTGATATGGGAATTGGACACAATCTTTGGAAGGAAGGTCGGTCTTGTCCTCAGTCACTTTTTCCATGGAGAATACAAAATATGAAAAATTAACTTCATGGTGATCCATCTCTCCCTCCTTCAAAACTAGTTGGGAAAGCCGGCATAGGCAAACAGGCCGGAAAAGCTAGCTGGCTGCACTTTAAGAAATTTTGAAGGCGTGGGGCCTAGATCACGTGTGCGTCCCTACAAGCGGTGGGACCACACCTTACCCCTATGTCACCAACGTTCCACACCCAGGTCCTGTGGTTCCGCCGGTGGTGGAAGAATTTAAGTATATGCTTACTGTAGTGGATGGCTGGGTGGGTGTTGTGAAGGAGGGATAGCCTGGACTAAGAGAACCTGAATAACCATGAAAGACATTTTTCATTTATCTTTCGTCCTGGCTCTCCCTCTTTCCCAATTGGTTGGGACCAGACTAAAAAGTCTTAAAATAAGTAAGGGTGGAGGAGACAGCATGTACGGAATTCAGTCAAACAAGTTGTGGAGCACCTCTTGGCCGAATTTTGCATAATTTCTAGAAGATGTATCAATAGCATAGTGCTTGCAAAAGGCAAGCGGGGTAGCCCAGGTAGCTGCTTTATAGATTTCTACAATGGGAACATGTCTGGTGAAGGCTACAGATTCTGCTATGGCTCTAGTGGAATGAGCCAGAAGTCTCTGCGGCATGGTGAGCCTTTTCATATCATAAGCCCTGGAGATGCAGGAGACAACCCATCTGGCGACAGAAGCTTTAACTGCCTTATTGCCAGGAGAAGGACCCCCCCGTAAGTAATGAAGAGATTGTCTGCTTTTGTGAATGGTTTGGTCCTTTCTAGATAAAATTGTAGAGTTCTTACAACGTCTAGGTTATGTAATGTCTACTCGGCCGCGGAAGCATGCAGCCTAGGAAGAAAAACTGGAACACATATTTCCTGATTCAAATGAAAATCGGAAACCACCTTTGGTAGAAAGGAGGGGACCGTACAGACGACCGTTTATCCTTATGGAAAACTATACAAGGTTCCTTTGAGGAGAGCGCTTGGAGCTCTCCAATCCTTCTAGTCGAAGTAATGGCTACTAAGAATGCCGTTTTCCCATTTAGAAATTCTAATTCACATGAAGCCATAGGCTCGAATGGTTTCCGCCTT
Organism: Ambystoma mexicanum; assembly: GCF_040938575.1. Taxonomy (NCBI): domain Eukaryota; kingdom Metazoa; phylum Chordata; class Amphibia; order Caudata; family Ambystomatidae; genus Ambystoma; species Ambystoma mexicanum. The sequence goes on from NC_090924.1 coordinate 609,210,746, forward strand.
GGAGCTGACAAAACTACGCTGAGATCCCACTGAGGTGGAGGTTCACGAATAGGGAGATGTAAACGAAGAGGGCCCTCGAAGGGCCTGCGAATGGCTTTGTTCGAAAGAGAGAAGGACTTCTGTTTAGGTATGCTCCAATAGCCGATAAGTAATATTTGCAATCGTCTTCTTTGACACCTGTGCAAACTAGATAAGACATGAAGGATAGGACGTTATCACCAGAAGCCTCTAGAGGATAAAGGTCGTGGTCTAAGGCCCAGTGACAGAACCGTATGCCATTTCCTACGATATTGCTTCTTAGTAGAAGCTCTTCTGGAAGCTGACATGATGGTTATATTTTGCTCTGACAAATATAAGTGGGAGAAGGCTCGTTTTTTCAGAAACCAGGCCTTCAAGTTCAGGGGAGGGATGAAGAACTTGTCCTTTCGGTTGAGTCAAAAGATCTCTCGATGATGGGAGATCTAATTTGGAAGTCCCTGCTAAGTGTAGGAGATCTGGAAACCCAATCTGGCGAAGCCAGAACGGGGTTATAAGAATCATGGTTAGATTCTGTGACATTGAAACACTTGTGTATAAGCGCGTTATAAATGCCATATTATATGATATTTTGAATTTGAGCAATGTTTTGTTTATCAATGGGAGAGGGGGAAACCCATTAAGTGCTAGATTTGACCAATCCAGATGTAGAGCATCTCCAGGGGACTGAAGAATCTGACCTTGCCTTGATGTAAACTGAGGACCTAGAGAGTTGTGCTGTTTGGCAAACACGTTACTGATGGATGGCCCCACTTCTGAAATATCTTTGCTACAGACTGTTTCAGCTGCCACTTGTGCAGAGCAGACTAACCCGCTCAGTTTGTCTGCTAGGACGTTCTTCTTTCCCTTCAGATGGGACGACAACAAGACAATGTGATTCTGAATGGCCCAATACAAAATCATCTCTGCTAGGAGACACAAGGGAGCGGAAGGAGTACACCCCTGCTTGTCGATATAGAACATTGCAGTGGTATTTTCCGTTTAAATTTTCACCACCTTCCCTTGAAGTGAGGGAAGAAATTATTTTAGAGAGAAATATGGCTCTTAATACCAGGGCAGTTGTGTGGTCCTTTTCCTGAGAAGACCAAAGACTGTTTGCTGTTAGACTTAGGCAATGGGCTCCCCAACTGTACTCGGATGAGTCTGTTGTAATAAATATTTGGTGAAGAGGAGGCTGCAAAGGAGACCCGATTAACAGGTTCTATGGGGAACTCCACTAGATTACTGAGTCCTGAACAACTTGCTTTGGGATTTAAATCTTCATTTCCTGTTAATGCAACAGTCGGTCCCTGTTGCAGGCAAGATGCCACTGGACCGTTCTCATACAGAGCCTTGCAAAGGGAACTAGGTTTATATAAGAGGCCATTAGCCCTAAGAGCCTTTGAAACCACCACGCTGTAAGAATCTGATGTGTATTGAACTTTACGATGGTTTGTTGAGTTACTTAAACCTTTTCCCAGGGAGGAAAGGCTCTGTGTAGAGTAGTAGCTATGACTGCACCTAGGAATTGGATCCTTTGCGAAGGGATGAGCTTGGATTTTCCCACATTTATGGAAAACGCTAGGTTGAAAAGGGTGTGGCATGTTAATTGCATCTTTTGAAGTAAGGTCTAAGTGACTCCTTAGGGACGTGCGTAACATTATGGTGGAAGAAACCCTAATAGGACACATGCATAAGGCCCTGCCACTGTATTGTGACTGGATAAATATCAAACAATGGGTATTGGAAACAAAGGAAGGGGGTGGGGGATGTCCTGCTCCTGGCCAGAGCATGGCTCCCATAACAGAAACATGCCAGAAAAAATGTCCATCTTTTTAGCAGTAAAATATAAAGGGAAATGATTACAAAAAAAGAAAATTGATTCTAGATCTCTGGCGATTATTTGAGGATATGGAAGATCAGGAAGATGAAGAGAAATCCAGTGTCAGGGGATATACTCTGTAACGCCTAAATCTGCAGTAGGGTATACAAATCCAGTCTATAAGCCTCCAATAGTAGAGAGTTTCAACAACAGGATTATCAGGATCAGCAACTAGGGAGAGAACTCGAGTTTTTGCACCTCCATATAACCCATCCACAAGCGCTGACATGCCCGAACATCAGTGTACCTAAGGGGTCCACAAGCAGATATAAACAACTATTTAAGAGAGTTGCAGCAAAGGTTAGTCAGGGTACAGGAATCTGAAGTAGTATCACCAGACATAAGGGTACCAGTGCAGAAAATAGGGGATTGGAAGTCAGGAGATTTTTTGGTTATATTCAACCCTGGGGCAATAACAAATGTTTGTGTCGAAAAAGATGATGGCGAGAGGGTATGGACGGTCCTGGAACAAGAAGTAGAACAAGCAAGGGAAAATGAAGGGGACGATTAAGGTGGTAGAAATATTTAAGAGGCAGGGCAAGAAAGAGATCAAGGAGAAGAGGCGGCGAGAAGCCCGTTGTTAGGCAGAAACCTGTGCAGTTCCCTCTGGGACCACTGCAAAAGATTTAAGACTACAGGTGTTTGGCAGTAAACCCACTTGGTAGCAGTCTGTACCACACAGATTCACTTGGTAGCTGTGGCTGAGCAGTCAGACTTCCCTCAAGAAGAGTTAGGCAGTATGCAAAGTATACACAATAGGCACTCAGATACAATAGCACAAGCAAACACTGACCAGAGCTTTGGTATCAAGGTATATAAAACACTCCAGCCCTATTATTGTAAATCACTCTCAACACAGTTACTATTATTATATATACATCCCTTGTTCCTTATCAGACAAGTCTTAGTTAACACCACTTATTTCCAGACAGAGGTGAGCGCTTAACTATAGATGGCACTCCAATAAGTTAACGAAAAAGGGAGGGAAACAGGCAGAATGTAGGAAAATACACCACACTACTCTTTAGGAACTCTTAAGCAAGGCAGGAAAGTCAAAAGTTACTTGTGAGCCAAAGTCCATAGGCCGGGCCCACTCTTGGAGAGCAGGGCACAAATGCACCCAAGATCACACAATGACAACAGGCTTAAAAAGTCTTGCAGGGAGTTCAGAAAGGTTTTAGTTAGGCTCAGAAAAGTTTAGCCAGGGTGTCCCATGCTAACCCAGGTTCGAAAGCCGGGGGCTAAATGTACCCCGTACAGTCGGTTGCAAGGGAAGCCAGGCGGAACACGGTACCTTATGTGGAAAGGGTCCTCCAGCGGGGGCAGTTGTTCCTGGCAGCGGGTGCAAGTCGCGGCGTCGTCCAGAGGAAGAGAAGATCTCGACGTGGAGGAAAGATGAAGGTCGTTGCACTGCCAGGGAAGAAACCAGCCGCGGAGTTTTCCGGTTAAAGGTACTACCCTTTGATTCGCGGTAGTGGTAAAACATGGTATCCCGGTTGCCGGGGTGCTTGGCACAGGCAAGGCGGCCACGAGATGCTCCAGGAAGCGAAAAAGGAAGCAGACTGGTTATCCCCACCAGTCGAAGGAAGAAGACTCTCCGGGCTGGAGATCTCCTCTGTCGTTGGGAAAAGTGGTGAGACAGTCCAGCAGGGCTCCACCGGTGGTGTCGTAGCAGGTCGGCTCAGCTTCTCCCTCGTCGCATTCTTAGGTCCTGTGGCGACTTCTAAAGTTCCAGTCCCCAAAGCCCTGCTGTTATGCAGAAAACCCCCATTCACTCAGCATAGCTGTCACTCAAACATGCTAAGTGGTGAGCCGGCCGGCTCACCACTTGGGCCAATCAGGACGGAGTGCGACTTGAGTTGCCTAGGCAACTCAGTCCAGGGTGCCTAAATACCCCTCCACCCCTCCTAAGTACCCCAGACAGAGTGGCACCACTTTGGAGGGCTTCTGTGGAGAAGCCTGCCAAAAAGTGGAACAAAGGGCTCAACTTGGGTTGGAGTCACAGAAGCGAACACAAACGCCATTTTAGAACCGAGTTCTGGCAAAAAATACCAACCGGAGAATTAATATTAAATAAATAAACCGGCGGTATGTTCGAGGCTATAGAAATTAAATAATTAAAGTTGGTAGCCTCGAACAATGGGAAATCCCATAGAGATACATTTGCGGTCGAATATAAAAAGTAGTATCCACTGCCACCAGCCAAAACTCGATCAGCGGGGACGGAGACGTGCCCCCTCGACTAACAGACCCCGGGGCAATCGAATTGCCCCGGCCAGTACGTCCACAATATGATGGTTTGGATGGTTCTGGTCAGAATTTGAGACTAGTAAAGTCAATGGTGACTTTACATGCCCTGGGAGACAGTAGTCAGTCCCAGGGTATGGAGTCTATATTGGGGGGTCACTATGACACCCCTGTGTTACTGCACTGAGGGTGCTGTGTAACACACATCACAAAAACACATGAAGCCCTATGGAGTGAAAGACCCCATAGCCCAGTAAACACATCTAGAGTCAAAGAAACACACTCAAATCATGCCCAAGAATGAGGGTAAAAGAGTCTCACTCTTGGCAGGAGAAAAAAAATAAACCCCAAAAATCCAGCAAAGCTGCTGGGGGACTCACTACGTTAGGAAATTCAGCCTAAACAGAGAATTCTCCCTAACACCCGTCCCTGCCAAAAGAGGCAGTGAGAAGGGATAGACCAAGAAATAGACCAGATTTAATGGTGGCAGTGCAAGATCAGAAACATACTAAAAAGGGGATAGAAAACAAAATTGGCATACAGATGCCTCTTATACATAAGAGAGTAGGGATAACGCAATATGTGCCATGTCCTCAAATGGAAAAACAATTAGTTTAAAGCTCTCCTCCAGCTTACAGCCTGAGCCAGTAAATGGATCTATGAATTTGAAAAACGAACAGCAGGGCTAGCTTTAGCACTAGGAGATTTTAAGAGTTTACTGGTCGCCATAGTTGGGGACCAGGCTGGGGGCAATATGGGCAAGGGCTGGTTATCCTTGGATACGTCTTGCAGATAATGAACATGATGGAGTGGCCTTTAATGAAGTAAGGGCAAGGGATGCCCTACGAAGGATGTACCCAGATAGCCCTTACTTACATTCTTTAATGCAGTGCAAAATGGGTGATGGTGAGGACCCAGTTAGGTTTATTCTTAAGTTACAGGAAATGTGGAGAGTCGAGATAGGAATGGGACCACTCTGTACCATTGTACTATTTTATCGTAAAGAGGGGATTAACAAAAGAGGTCCAGAAGGAATTAAATAAAATTGTGGGAGTTGAAGCCAAAGGGTGGGCCGAGATACAAAGTATACTAATATGTAGTATAATAATCCACCATTGTAAGAGAATCAAGGAGCGGGACAGGGAGACAGCCCAGAAGTGGCAAACAGACAAGGCAAAACTAGTGGAAAAGAAACTAAATAAGGTTGTCATCCAAGCACCAGTGACGGCACTGGCTCAGGTGAAAGGGACATGAGACACTCGCCAAACTGTAAATTCCACAATTGCGGCACTATGAGGCAAAGGTGGAAAGGGACAATGGGGTGGGAGGGGGACAGTACCCCAAACCCCAGTGGCAGTATGAAGGAGCACCAAGGGGAAGAGGAGGATTTTGAGGTGCAAGAGCAGGAGGCTTTGGGGGGATAGGTCCCCAGGGAGGGGGATTGGGAATATCACAGTGCTGGTAACACGGGATATGGTGGTATTTTGCAAGGGAATGCAGGAACAGGCCTGGGATGGAATTTAGTTATGGGCCATCAACTTCACGGCAGGAATTCCAAGGGCCTCAAGGAATGGGACACCCGCAATTTGAGAGAGGGGGTCAAAATCAGGCAAGGTCACTGTGGGCAACCACCACAGCAGGGTGAGGGAACATAGTTTAACAGGATGGCAGGGGGAACAGGCGCCCCGTTCCAAGTAGTCACAATGGCTGGGGCGGCCCTTTTTCATTCCCCGGGACAAAGGCATATTTTGATTAAGAAAGCTCAAAGAGAGCCCTTGCATGTCCAATCCTTTCCTCCGACGGGACCTCCGTTCGAGCCTCTGCACTCAGCTCTGTTGAAGTTCTTGTCGTGGAAAACTGCATTTCTTGTGGCCATCACCTCCGCACGACGGGTGGGAGAGATCCAGGCCCTCTCCTGCAAGCCCCCGTACTTGACTTTTCACGACACGAGGGTAGTGCTCAGGACGCACCCCTCCTTCATGCCCAAGGTGCCGTCGGACTTCCACCTCAGCGAACCCTTGGTGTTGCCTGTTTTCTTCCCGTCGCCGGCTGAAAGGACTTTGCACTCGCTGAATGTGGCTAGAGTGCTGAAGTTCTACGTGGACCGCACAAAGAGTTTTCGGAAGACGTCACAACTTTTTGTGAACTTTGGACCTGTCAATCAGGGGAAGGCTCTCTCGAAGGCTTCCATTTCCAGATGGCTCTCTGGCTGTATCATTTACTGTAATCGGTTGGCAAACCGACCGCTGCCTGGCCATCCGAGAGCCCATTCCACCAGATCGATCGCAGCTACCACAGCGTTCCTATCTGGTGTGCCCTTGCTGGACATCTGCAGGGCTGCTACGTGGAGGTCGACGCACACCTTCACGAAATTCTACTGCGTCGATCGGGATTCCAGGGAGGAGTCCAGGGTCGGCCAAGCAGTGCTGTGCAACCTGTTCGCCTAAGGTGAGCCTGGTGAGGAGATAAGAATTGCTTAATGTTGAGTTTTGGATGTAATGCTTAATGTTGAGCCTTTGCCACCTCCCGTGGTTGTGCATGTGTGTACTGCTATGTATTCTTTTATTCATGAGCATGTGAATCCATGCCAGACCCCATGCTGGAGAAGGAACAAGTTACTTACCTGTAACTGTTGTTCTCCAGCATGGGTCTGGCATGGATTCACATGCGAACCCTCCCGCCTACCCCTCTGCGGCTCTTCACTTGGTCATACTGCCACTTCACGTGCTACCAAATCTGAAGATGGCTGCCCGAGGCGGGGCTTAGGGAGATGGCAGTCATTGGCTGTGGTCAGTATGACGCAGAGATCAGTGATTGGTTACTACTACGAAAGACAGATCAGAAACGAAACTGATACTGATTTTTCTTTACCGAGGATTCCCAGCCTGACGACAGGGAATATTCATGAGCATGTGAATCCATGCCAGACCCCATGCTGGAGAACTGTATCATTCACAGATCAAGGGGTAGTATGTTCCACTCCAGGGATGTGTGTAGCTCGAGCAATGGTAATAATCAATGTAATGTAATAGCAAGGGAGTTGGTAGTCCGAGGAATTTCTGTGGTCCCAGACGTATTTGTCAAGGTACTTCCAAATGCAGTGCCTCAAATTGCAACAAAATGTTGGCGAGTGCCCACAGATTTTATTTTCCGATCCAAGCTGCCAGGGACAATATTGTCATTAGATTTGCAAGTACTAGTAGTATCAGACAAAAGAGTAGTCCTGATTGCAACGGACCAGGACAAGTGTGAGTGGCGCGATAGACCCGACAGTACAATTGAAGGAAATAACTGACAAGTTATTTGTGGACAGGGAGCAAAATGGGGAGATTATTTTGGAAATCGGCATCATGGTGATATCATGGTGCAGTATAGAAAGGTACAGTGCCCCCTGATAGCAGTGGTGGCCCAGTCTTAATTTTTTGAGGAGGACATACGATATGCGTCAGCACAATTATGGACTCTTAAACCACATGATTGAGGGTTACTGAGAGATGTGACCATAGTACAGATTATGTTGAAGTCAGGAGCAGTACTCCCGAGGGTGCGGCAGTACCCGTTGTCAAGGGAAGCAGAGGAAGGGATAAAAGGCATTATCGTGCCATCCACGTCCCTGTGTAATTACGGCCATATACCCAGTCAAGAAAGCAACAGGGGGTAGTTGGAGGATGATCCAGGATCTACATCCTCTTAATGACGTGGTGCAGAAGGAGTTTCCGGTAGTTCCAAATCCGCCGACAATCCTATGTAGCATTCCCAAGACAACAGTGTACTTTACAGTGGTGTATCTGAAGAATGTGTTCTTCTCAATCTCACTCGACCTTGATTCATGGTATCTCACTGCGTTTACTATACTTGGGGCAACTTATTTCTGCAAACAGGAAAAAAATATTACCAGATAGGGCGGCGGCTGTACGCGACACCCCTAGGTCCAGTACCGTCAAGGATATGCAGCAGTTTTTGGGCTTATGTAATTATTGTAGGGCATGGCTCATAGACTATGCAGCCCGTATTACAAAGTCTCAGAGAAGGACAGAAGACAAAAAATTGTAAATTGGAATGGACTGAAGAAATTAATAGACGATTTGAGGACCTGAAAGAAGCAGTTTGCACGGACCCTGTTTTAGCAAGTCTGTATTATACAGAGGAGTTTAATTTATTTTCCCACTCATTGGACGGCTCATGACAGCAGTATTGACCCAAAAGACCACAATGGGCCACAAGCCATTGGATTATAGTGGGACGCTCGACTCAGTCATGCAGGGACAATTTGCATGCGAACAAGCATTCGTAGCAGCTACATTTGCGATAGAGAAAAGTTCCACGATTGTTATGGTGTGCTCCGTTACCTTGTTTGTGGAACATTCACTATTCATTTTGGAAAGTGCTAAATCGACCTTGATGACTCAGAGATCCTCAGCATATGACATTATAATATCCAAACCTCATATTCATACAGTAAAAGTGTAGGACAGTGAATCCCACCACATTTTTAACAGAGGCATCCACTGATGATGACCTAAAAACACATTACTGTGCTACATAGGAGGGTGAAGAGGAGGGTAAATCTAAAGCTAGAGACAATGCATTGACAGAAGGAGAAATACTATATGTTGATGGGTTATCAACAAATGACCAGGAGACGGGACGGAGGCACACATGGGCGGCAGTGGTGCGCGGTAAAGGGGGCGGGGGTGGAGCATGAAGTTCTGATCATAAAAAATAGAGCGGAACTTGTCGCTCTCATTGTGAGCCTCTCAAGGCAGTGTGTCACCATCTACTCAGACCTGGCATATGCCACAACAACAATGCATGCGGGTCTGTCTCGGAGGAGAGGAGAGAGTTTCAGGGGGCAGATGACTCTCCGGTACAGCATGCAAGACTGTTGGAAGAACTGATTGAAGCCTTACCATGGCCCTCCGCTGTGGCAGTCGTCAAATGTGCTGCCCAGACTAATGCCAGGGATGAAATCTCTAAAGGCTACACAGCTGCAGGCCATGTTGGCTGCCTAGCTCCCAGATACAATGTTAATAGAGTGTATAGTGACCATTCATGTAGAAAGCGAGACCACAGTTCCATACACAGCATTGCCCATATCGCAGGTTATGGAGCTGCAAGGGAAAGCGCCTCAGGAGGAAAAGGAGCCATGGTTGCGGAGGGGATGCAAACAGATTTATTGTGGAGGTGGAGGCAGAGGCAGGTGAGTTCTGGTAAGGTGGTGATGCTCCAAGAATTACTCTCTGTGGCATTTGAGCAACTACATTTCCCCTCACACAGCTCCAAACAACATATTACGGCAGATATTCAGGAGGACTGGTTTGTACCAAACCTCCAGTAGTGCATTTAGGAAAAAACAATACAGTGTCTGACATGCCAAAGTTTCAGCACAGCGATGACATTACGGACATTAAGAGGTACATTACCTCACCCGATGGGGCTGTTCCGTGGACTGCATATAGATTATGCAGATATGGGGGAAGGTACAATGGGTAGGTACCTTATTGTGGTGGTTTGCCCCTTTTCAAGGTGGGTGGAGGCAGGACCATGTGTACTCCCCGATGCGAAGTTTGCAGCACGGTTCCTGGTCAGAGAGGTGTTTCCATGATGGGGCATGTGCGAAGTATTAAGATCAGATAAGGGCACATATTTCTTTAATGCACTATTTTCAGCATGTTGCTGCGCTATTGGGCATACAACATTGAATTTGCTCAATTTACCACCCTCAGGCTAATGTTGTTGTGGGGAGGATCAATGGGATTTTGAAGGGTGAACTGTCAAAATTGTTTTCCACGTTGAAGAAAAACTGGGTACACTGTTTTCCCTTGGCACTCTTCAGTTTAGGCACATAGCCTAGTAAAGACCACCACTTGACACCACATGAAATAGTCACTGATTTTTCTTTTTTTATTTTATATCTTTTTTCATTTTTTTGAATTTTGAAGGTCTAGTACCCAGTCGGCCCTGGTGGGGGAGATATATATGTATATATATCACCTTTTTTCTCCTCTCCAGGAATAAGCAAGGATGCCTGACCGACCTGTTCAAACCTCTCTGTTATGAAGGGATAAGGTTAAAATTTATGTCATTTGTTCTAGGAATTATGTATTTTGCTTTTTAGGTATTGTATTGGTTTGTATGACACTGGTCATGGTTGTTGGAGTGTACAAAAGGTATGTTTGTTAGATGGGGTGGGAATATAAAGGGGGGATGGACAATTGGAAAACAATACTAGTATGAATATGTCTATGACGAATCAAACAATGTCTCACTTTTTTCCGCCACCACTAAAGGTTTTCTTAGACTAATAAAACGGGAAATACGAATGACGTGTGATTTATATCTGGGGTTAGGCTTAGACGCCATTTCTGACATTGAGTACTCAGAATCATCCAACAGCTGGTACTCCGAAATGCGTCCTGCAGGAAGAAATGTGGTAAATAAAAGCTGTTACGTATGTGCGCTCATCCCGCATGCATCAGGGGCTCCTAAGGTTTTAGTCCCACATCCAGGCCCAGTTACAGAGGCACAATGCCTGTTGCATTTGAACTATGTAGGATAAAGGACACATTCCAGGCATGCAGCGTGCAGTTGAGTATTGAACTAGAACCAGCACTATGCAATTGCAGTACGAAATAAAGCAAGTGTCTAAAAGCACCATATTTTTCCTTGGGAGGTCACTCGCATGTCAACGACAAATGGCCCAGCAGATGGACTGATGGAGTACAGCAAAGAAACAATAGCCCAAGTAGAGACTATGTGTGCGCAAATATGGTCCCAATACATCACAAGGCTGACATGGATTGCAACAATGGAGAAGCCAGTGCAAATACATAGAGACATGGACTACAAACTTTGTTTTAGCAATGAAGGAACAGTTCCTGTTGGTGCAAACACACAGTGCAACCACACTCTTGTGATCCCCGATATGACGAAAGGTACGGCAGCGGTGATGCATTGCTATTGGGTTTGTGGCTGACAAGCCTACTTGCACCTCTCACCATCCTGGAGGGGCAAGTGTTCAGTGGCCATACTGCACTCAGTACTAGTAATCCCAGAAGAACACCTGCAGGTAAAGGAAATGCCTGTCAAGGAGCTAACAGTCACTCCAGCACCTAAAGAAGCAGAAAGAAACTTGCAGATCACACAAGAATTTTGTATGCTGCCAGAAAAAGAATGATTTCAACAGCCGAGAAGAAAGAAGAGAACAAACAATGTCTCGAAAGACTCTTCTACACTGCTCAGTGGAAAACCTGACGAGTATCGACTTTTTAGCTCAGCAAAGACTTTCATTTCATCTTTTTTGGCTCCTTGGGTACAAGCAGCTGCTATCACCAAGTGGGTTCAGATCATCTGATGGGAGCTGGTCCAGCTGGCCAATGACACAGAGAATGGGTTCAACGCCACCAAAGTAGAGCTCCGTGCATTCAGACTCATGACAATGCAAAATCGCTACATGCTGGATTTGCTAACAGCCATAGGATGAGTGTGTTGAAAGCTGGGACACAGGTGCTGCACTTTTGTACCTCCGGAGGATGCTGAGAATGGGTCACTATGCCACGCCATCGAGGCGGTGCACAATCTAGGTGTTCACATGAAGAAAGGTGTAGTTCAGAACACGGATTGGCTATCGCTTGCCTTTGATTGGGTCCCACCATGGCTGGGGGCAGCAGTAAAAATACTGGTGCCCGTTAACATATTCTTCTTGGTCCTCTTCTGCATGTGCTAATTGGGGCTCTGATGTTGTGTCAATATAGTTCCTAATAGTGCAAAGATGATGGTATCAGTTGGGGGGGGGGGATCTAAAACACCTTGCCATACAATAAACCGCGATAATCAAAGTAATATTTCTGGGGTTGTAGAGATGTCGGGTGGGGATGAGTTTGTTACTGTAGAAGTAACGAAAGGGGGGAATGTTGGAAAGGAACCAGGGTCCTCCCGTACCTCCAAGCGCTTTAGAGTTAGGTAAGGCTTCTTTAAGGCGCTACAATGGATTAGGGGGGAAGGAGGGGCACTTGGAAGGTTCTTTTATACAGATATAATCACATACACAGACATGGGCAGGCACTAAAGAAGGACTTCGGCAGGTACTGAAAAAAAGGCAGTTATTGTTTAAATATAAAACACAAGTAATTGTTAGTTGTATAGATTTGTAATGTCTGACCCTTTGCATTTGTAAAATCTTACCACGGTAGATGCAAACTCTCTCCCGGAAAGAATGCAGCCTGTGCTAAAAATAAGACTACAGGCTTCCACTGTGTTTGTGCTACCACTAGCAGCACAAATTCACTCACCAGCTGTTTACTGTCCATCAAGGGTTCAGGCAAATGTAGTGGGGCAATTATTGGCTAGTGAGCCGGTGCCCCCGCCTTCTCTAGAAAACACGGAATAGGTAGGGATGAGGTTGCAGCGTACCTATGTGTAGAACTGAAATGTGCCAGGCATGCACCAGGTTCTCGGTAGGCAGCAAATAAATACAGAGCAAACATGTCCTGCAGAAGAAACATAAACGTGCCATGTTAAAACTGCACTAGCAGAGAACTCAGCTTGCTGCTTTAACAAAAGTCCAGTTGAGCGCGCTTGAACAAATCAGGGAAAATGCAGTAGCGGGCTCGATGGTGGCTGCCCAAAGGAATGTCAATGCCGAGCCTTTGCAGGAAGAGTACATGGCAGAATAAGATATTATTGTGTTCAGTCAGTTGTCAGATAAATCAAGTTGCAAAGACACAGCAAGTTTGTGGGAGGAAACTGGGCATCCCAGGAAATCCGGAGTTGACAGATAAATGTATTCTGCAACCAGCTAGGCATGAAGGGAAGACGCAGGAAATGGCTTAAGAAATAACAAAAAATGAAACGAAATCTTAGCAGGATGGCTCACAAAATCATTATTCGTACATCTGTCAAGAGAAGGATAGCGATCAGGGAATGCGGACAAAGCCTTGAGCCTTGGCACTCATGGCATGGGAGGCAAACATGGGCTAATGATTTATTTAAAATAAGGCGATGCCCTCATATCTCTCTCGCTCTCTCACCTACATAAAGGTGTCATCATGCAGCCAGTTCATGGATAGAGTGACTGCACTGTAACCAATTAGTACATGTCTTTTTTCATCGCAGAAGTAATTTAGGGCCTACCAATTAATTTGCAGATATGATGAGGTAGCACTTTTTAGGGGAAGGTCCATGGGTGGAATTTTAGGTAACGATTGTCCAATCCCTAGTTGTGCACATATAGGTTCCATATGTAGTTTAGTAGAGGGAGCCAATGATTAGGAGTGATAGGTTTTCATAACTGTGACATCACAATGACTCATTCATGTTACACAAACTCCTGTTTTCTATTCAAACGGTGGAGAATTCTGGGGTGAGCGCTTGGCTTTTAATCTTGATTTTTTTTCCCCCAGTATATTGCAATAAACTGGTTGCCTTGCATTTGGCATATCGCACTGTGTTGTCTCTTTTTAGAAAAATGCCAGTTAGAGGGCAATTTGACCTTTTTTGACCCTCTTATAACATGTTTTATGTGGACAAAAGGCAAGATGGGACAGATTATAAAAATAAATGTGTAAAACTACAAGGCCCAAATAACATTAGCAGGAGGAGTTAAGCATGCATAGAATGAATGAAAGGAACAAGTTACTTACCTGTAACTGTTGTTCTCCAGCATGGGTCTGGCATGGATTCACATGCTCATGAATATTCCCCGTCGTCAGGCTGGGAATCCTCGGTAAAGAAAAAACCAGTATCAGTTTCGTTTCTGATCTGTCTTTCGTAGTAATAACCAATCACTGGTCTCTGCGTCATACTGACCACAGCCAATGACTGCCCTCTACCTAAGCACCGCCTCTGGCAGCCATCTTCAGATTTGGAAGCACGTGAAGTGGCAGTATGACCAAGTGAAGAGCCGCAGAGGGGTAGGCGGGAGGGTTCGCATGTGAATCCATGCCAGACCCATGCTGGAGAACAACAGTTACAGGTAAGTAACTTGTTCCTTCTCCAGCATGGGGTCTGGCATGGATTCACATGCTCATGAATAAAGAATACATAGCAGTACACACATGCACAACCACGGGAGGTGGCAAAGGCTCAACATTAAGCATCACATAAACTCAACATTAAGCATCTTACCTCCTCACCAGGCTCACCTCAGGCGAACATGTTGCGCAGCACTGCTTGGCCGACCCTGGACTCCTCCCTGGAATCCCGGTCGACGCAGTAGAATTTCGTGAAGGTGTGCGTCGACCTCCACGTAGCAGCCCTGCATATGTCCAGCAGGGGCACACCAGATAGGAACGCCGTGGTAGCTGCGATCGCTCTGGTGGAATGGGCTCTCGGACGGCCAGGCAGCGGTCGGTTTGCCAACCGATGACAGTACATGATACAGCCGGAGAGCCATCTGGAAATGGAAGCCTTCGAGAGAGCCTTCCCCTGATTGACAGGTCCAAAGTTCACAAAGAGTTGTGACGTCTTCCGAAAACACTTCGTGCGGTCTACGTAGAACTTCAGCGCTCTAGCCACATCCAGCGAGTGCAAAGTCCTCTCAGCCGGCGACGAAGGCGACGGGAAGAACACAGGCAACACCAAGGGTTCGTTGAGATGGAAGTCCGACGGCACCTTGGGCATGAAGGAGGGGTGCGTCCTGAGCACTACCCTCGTGTCGTGGAAAGTCAAGTACGGGGCCTTGCAGGAAAGGGCCTGGATCTCTCCCACTCGTCGTGCGGAGGTGATGGCCACAAGAAAAGCTGTTTTCCACGATAGAAACTTCAACGGGGCCGAGTGTAGAGGCTCGAACGGAGGTCCCATGAGCTTGGTCAGCACCACGTTGAGCTCCCACGCCGGGGCCGGAGCCTTCACCGGCGGGAACGATCTGAACAGTCCCTTCATGAACTCTTTCACCAGACGATGAGACCACAAGGACGTCCGCCCCGTGGTTCTGGTGTATCGGGAGATCGCAGCAAGATGAATCTTGATGGACGCGTGTGCCAGACCAGCTTTGGCCAGCGTCAGCAGGTACGGCAGTACTCGGGGAGCCGTAATCCGTAGAGGGTTAATCTTCTGTGCGTGGCACCAGACAGAGAACCTCTTCCATTTGTGTCCGTAGCATTTAAGAGTCGAGGACGCCCTGGCCTTTGCAAGAACCTCTCTGCAATCGGCCGGTATGTCGTATCCTCCAAACTCTAGCGCTGCAGGAGCCAGGCCTGCAAGTTCAGCGACTTCGGGTCGTGGTGGAGGATGGCGCCTCCTTCCCTGGAGAGTAGATCCGCGTCCGCCGGCAGCTTGATCGGCGGGGACGCTGACAAGTCCAGAAGGTCCGGGAACCATATCTGCCTCGGCCACGCAGGTGCGACGAGGATCATCCTGCACCGTGACCTCTTGAGCTGGTTGACGAGCCGGATTAGCAGAGGCAAGGGAGGGAACGCGTAGAGGAACAGGCCCTCCCAGGGGAACGAGAAAGCATCGCCCATGCTCCTCGTCTGGGGAAACCTGCTGGCGAACCTCCGGCACTTGGTGTTCGTCGCCGTCGCGAACAGGTCGATCTGGGGTGTGCCCCACCGTCGGAAGAGGCGATCCACCAGATCCTGCCGTAGCTCCCACTCGTGGCATGAGCGCAGCTCCCTGCTGAGTGAGTCGGCGATGGTGTTTTTTATCCCTGCCAGATGAAACGGCACCAGAAAAATCCCTTGGGCGACGGCCCAATGCCACAGGTCCTGCGCCTCCTTGGACAGCGCTGGGGACCTGGTTCCGCCCTGTTTCCTGATGTAAAACATGGTGGTGGTGTTGTCGGTGAAGATCCTCACCACCTTGCCCTTGAGGGACGGAAGGAAGGACCTGAGGGCCCAAAACACTGCACGGAGCTCCAGGACGTTGATATGCAGGGACTTCTCCGTCGGGAGCCAGAGTCCCCTTGCGTGCAGATTTTCGGTGTGCGCTCCCCACCCTTCCAGGGAGGCATCCGTGGTCACAGTCTCCTGGTGGGCTGGGGTCTGGAAGTCCATGCCCGCCGTCAGATGCGCGCGGGTGCCCCACCACCGTATCGCTCGTCGGAAACTCTCGTCGAGCTTGATCCTTTCCTCGAAGCTGCCCGTCGTCTGGATCCAGCGCGCATCCAGGAATTCTTGCAACGGGCGCATCCGGAGCCTGCACATGGGAATGAGGTAGATGCAGGAAGACATCATCCCGAGGAGGGACTTGATGGACCTCACCTTGGCCGCGTCGGCCACCAACATCCGTTGCACCTTGCCCAAGATGGTCCTGGTCCTCTCCTCCGACGGGGAGGCCAGAAGGGACACTGTGTCGAGCCTCGCTCCCAGAAACAGTGCGACTTGCGCGGGCACCAGGTGGGATTTGGCGTAGTTCACGGAGAATCCCAGGTCCGTGAGGAGTTGGACGGTCCTTGCCGTGTGGACCACGGCAAGCTCCCTCGTCTTGGCGCGGATGAGCCAGTCGTCCAGGTAGGGGTAGACGTGAATCCCCTCGCGGCGCAGCTGCGCCGCCACCGGTGCGAGGCACTTGGTGAATACCCTGGGTGCCGACCGTAGTCCGAAGGGAAGGGCTTTGAACTGGTAATGACGCCCTTGGACCACGAATCTGAGGAATTTTCGGTGCCCCTTTAGGATGGGAATGTGGAAGTAGGCATCCTCCAAATCCAACGACGATAGGAAGTCTCCTTCCTCCAGCTGACCCAGGACGTGCTGGAGGGTGACCATCCGGAACTTCTGCGCCTTGATGAACTTGTTCAGACGTCGCAGGTCTAGGATGGGGCGCCATCCTCCCGTCTTCTTCTTCACGAGGAAGTATCGCGAGTAGACTCCGGAGCCCCGAAGCCTCTTTGGGACGAGTTCGATGGCGCCCTTTCTGAGCATCGCCTTTACCTCCAGGAGAAGTTGAGGGACGTGAAGTTCTTTCTTGGCCACGGGGGGGACGCGCGGGCACCTTCTTTGAAACTCGAGCGCGTGGCCCCGGGCCAGGGCGTCCAACACCCAACGGTCGGTGGAGATGGACTCCCACACGCTGACGAAGCCCGCCAGCCGGCCTCCCACCGGGGTGCTTCGGTGGGGGCCCGACCCCACGGCCGGTTCAATCCTGCTTGGACGCGGCCTTGCCGCCTTGACCTCCTTGGCGACGACGGCGGGGTCCGCTAGACTTGCCTCGTCCTCTGTAGGCCTCTTGCGACGACGAGCGGGCCGCTTGACGGTAGGAAGCGAAACCGCTGCCAGAACCTTTGGAGGCGCCCTTGCCTCCGCCGCTCCGAAAGGGCGTTCGTCGTTGCTGCAGGACTCCAAGGGCCCTGGCCGTCTCAGTATCCGCCTTGATGGCCTGAAGGGAATCGTCCACTGTCTTCCCAAACAGGTTGTTCCCGTCGAAGGGCATGTCCAGGACTCTGGTCTGGACGTCCTGCCGAAAGTCTGTAGCTTTGAGCCATCCACGACGTCGAAGGCAAACGCCGTTGCCCAGCTGGCGGAACCCAGTGTCGGCGATGTCCGTCGCCACGGTGATGGCGTGGTCCGACGCCACCTCACCTTCCTGCAGGATCTCAAGGGCCTCCGCCCTCTTGTCGTCCGGCAGAAAATCCAGCAGGGGAGCTATCTTGTACCAGAGCTCCCTGTCGTAGCGGGCCACGATAGCCAAGGCGTTGGCCGCTTTAATCGTCGTCGCTGCCGACGAGATGACTCTACGTCCCATAGCATCCAATTCCGGGACCCGGTACTTTTTCTCGTACCGGTCTCTTCTAGCTGGCGTCGTGGAAGGGTTCTTGAGGAGGGAAAGGCCCTCATCCCAAATGTCGTCCAACAGAGGCACTGCGAGGACCGTCTTCCTCTTGGCCTCGCGCCGCTGATAAAGGAAGCCTTCCTTTTTCTTCTCCTCAGGGCAGAGTTGGAAAAGCTCGGAAGCCCTGGAGATCATGGAGTGGAAAGATCCGATCTCGTCGGGCGGAGAAGCCCTGGTGGGAGGCGACGACGGAAAATCCTCGTCGTATGCCTCGTCGTCCGTACCCGTCGCTGCCGTGTCAGTCCCCGTATCACCCCCTCGGGTGGACGGGGAGGAGGGCTGGACGGGGCGCGACGGTTGAAAAGGAGGTGGTGGATGGATCCTTCTTCTCTTGGTGGGGGGAACACCAGAAGGACCCGGTTCTGGATCCCCCGACGGGAGAGGTTCCTCCGTCGGTAACGGTAGCCTCGTCCTCATCTCGGAGCATAAGGACTGTATGGCCAACAAAATGGCCGCCGAGTTGTCTTGCGGCGCTGGCAGAGGGGAATCCGACGGGCGAGCAGGGGCCCCGTCGGTATCCTCGACGATGTCGTCGTCGTCACCTGCGTCGGGGTCCATTCCGACGGGCTGGCCTTCTTCCACGCCTAGGCCGTGGCTTAAGACCTCGATCAGCTCCTCTTCTGAGGTTGAGGCCGAATCTATGACGACGCCCTGCCCCCCCTTCTTCCCCACGGAGGGTTTCACGGGGGTCCTATCGATGGGCACTAAGGAAGACTCCCTCCGCGGAGGCAGGGAGATTCTGGGCCCTGAGGTCGCCACCACTGGCTGAGCCAGGGCCGCCGCGACCGTTTCGATAGAGGGCTTGGTCGGATGGATCAAGGCCTTCACCACCTTAGGTGCGCTCACCGCCTTATCCTTGAGGGAGGGGGCACTGCCACGCTCCTCCTCTGCCTTAGAGCTCGACCGGGGCCTCTCCAGGAGCTTCGCCGGGTGCTCGGCCTTCCTCTTACCCGACCCAGAGCGTTGGCTCGTGGTTGATGGTGCCGGGGAGGGTGCGCCCTGCCTGGCGCCCGTAGAGCCCGACCGTTCGGCGCTCCCGGTGCCAGCGGACTCGCGGTGCTTGGCCTTATGTTGGGCCCCCGTCGCCGGGGCGCCCTCAAAGGTCTTAGAAGACCGCTCGGATTTCTTCTTCTTCTCGCCAGACGGGCTCTTACCCTCCAGCCAGTTGGCGAGACGTTGATGGCGGTCCTTCATGGTCCGTTCCGACATGTTGCCGCAAAACGCACAGTCCTTCTCCACGTGCGTCTTGTCCTCATGAAGGCAGTAAAGGCAGAAAGAGTGTTCGTCCTCCTTGAAGACGTTCTGCAGCTGGCATCCAGGGCAGACCCTGAACAGCTTTCCGGGCGTCGAGCTTCCCTTCTCCTGGGCCATCTCCGAGACGGGGCCTGAGAAGCTTCTGGAGTCCTCCGAAGTGTAGCTCGACGAAATCTTCACCCTTGAGAGGCACAGATGAATCCGACACGGGTCCCCGTTGATCGGATGTAGGATCGGTGGAGCTTGAGGCTCTTTTGACCGAAAGAATCGAAGTTTTTTGTGAAAAAGCGCGAAAAATAGCACTAACGCTCGAGAGCAATAGCACGAGGATCCCAACACATGAACGTGCGGTAAAAATCTGAAGATGGCTGCCAGAGGCGGTGCTTAGGTAGAGGGCAGTCAATGGCTGTGGTCAGTATGACGCAGAGACCAGTGATTGGTTATTACTACGAAAGACAGATCAGAAACGAAACTGATACTGGTTTTTTCTTTACCGAGGATTCCCAGCCTGACGACGGGGAATATTCATGAGCATGTGAATCCATGCCAGACCCCATGCTGGAGAAATCGTGTATACACGTTTTAAAGTTTTTCCTGGGGCTAGGCCTCAAGGTTTGTAAAGGTCTGCAGAGCTGCAGTGCGTTTCTATGTAAGGTAGCAAAATGTAGAGCAGCATGTTCTCACAGAAACCGCTGACAATCGAGAAAGGAAGGCTTTGGAGCATCCCTTGTATGGAAGAAGGATGGATTGGGATGGAGCCATGGGCCGTATCCAGTGACACAACTACAGCAAGACTGGACTATAAAAACTCCTGCCTAGCACCAGTTTGGCAGGAGAAAGGAACAGATGAGGGATAGGAAAAGACCGTTCAGGCAGCAGAGTCCTTTGCTAACATCCTCATTTTTGTAAGATTAAACTTGTTATCCTTACAAGATAGACTCTTGGCCTTATTTCCCTAGGGAGATGTATTTATTCTGGTGTGAGCGTAATTAGGGACACCCTTATAATCAGTGCCACCCCTACAGAGCCCGACAGGAAGGAGGCTGATATTCAAGAGGGGTCTGAGTCCAGAAGAGGGAGACCCATGGGTGAAGAATTGTCCCCTCAAGTGTAATACGAAAGGAACTTTTTGCTTATTAAATTGTGGGACCTATCAGGCCCTCGGAAGCACGAAAAATTAAAACCTGAAGGTCCTGATATCAATAGGAACTGTTTTGGGATCCATGCCCGGAAGAGGGGGATCCAGGGATGAAGAGTCCTCACCCAACGTATACATTTGAAAGGAACATTTTGTTATTTTGGAGCCTATCAGGTCCTCGGAGGCCAAGTACTTTTTGTAGAAAAGAGACTTAACACCGACGTCCCTGATACCGGAAGCAGAACTGTCTCGTGCTAGGAAAGCTCGAGCATGTGCTGTGCCGAGAAGTCTCTCCTTGCCTCATGTTCAAAACGCGGGGAAGAGAGACCACCCAGCTACTGCATCCTGACTTATTATTTGTGAACACTTTTCTTTTTCGTGAATCCTTTCCCACACTCTTTTTGGTATTTAGTTGTAAGGATTGGCAATAGGTTTTTTAGTATGCCCTTTTATTTTCAACAAGACACCACTAAGATTGAATTATTTTGATTTGGTCGTAGCTTGCTTCCATCTTAGATTTAGGTTTAGATTAGGTGTTTTCCCACCCTACCTATACAGTTTAATAAACATTGTTGAATTGTGATCACTTGTGTCCGTGTATTCTTGATACCATGCCTTCCTTACAGTTGTTTCACCGAAATTGAGCTAAGGGTTTTGGCGGCTTTGACACTGGCCTTACATTTCTGAACAACCTAATCAGTGGATAGATCAAACAGTGTCTTGCCATCCAACGGAAGGTCCAGCATCTTCTCCTGGATATCTTTTGAAGGGAAGAGGCTGACAAATATGCATGTCTATGCATGCAGACTGCACTAGTGACTGCTCTTGCTAGTGTGTCAATGAGTTCTTTAACCACTTGAAGCAGCTGGATAGCCGCTTCTCTACCTTCTGAAATCCAAAAGGAAAACTCATCAGCGGCATCCTGAGGGAGCATGTCTGCAAAGCAATCGAGATTCTCCCAATTAAGGATATTAAATCCTACCAAAACTGTAGCAGTGTTTACTTGCCTGAGTTGTAAGGTAGTGTTAGTGTAAGACTTCTTACTCCGAGATTCCCATGCTTTTGTCTTGTCAAGAACTGAAGCTGTAGAAGGACCTTTTCCCTTCGTGCCTGGGGCAGCTGAAACTACAGCTGATTGTGCAGGAAGATTGCCCATAAGTATGAAAGGTTCCTCCTTAGTCAGTGTACTTTTTGTCTAGAGCTTTAGAGATGTGTGGGTCTAAATGAGGCTTACCCCAACGAGCTAATTCTTGCTCTAAAACCGACAATTCCATGGGAAGTGGATTCTTTGACCGCTGAAATGGCAGTCTTCCAGAAACACACGCCATTTCAGGCTTATCCT
This sequence comes from Ambystoma mexicanum, assembly GCF_040938575.1. Classification (NCBI taxonomy): domain Eukaryota; kingdom Metazoa; phylum Chordata; class Amphibia; order Caudata; family Ambystomatidae; genus Ambystoma; species Ambystoma mexicanum. The sequence continues at coordinate 609,232,391 of NC_090924.1, forward strand.
TAGGAAGGATTTCTAGTGCCTGCATGGCTTTTGTCATGAAACACCTTAGATGGTGACTGAGTGGTGTTGTCATCCAAATCTGTGTAAGACTTAACATTTTTTGTTTCTTGAGGGGAGGAGCCAATTTCTCGTTGTCTGCTGATACAGTGATTGGCTCAGGGATAGGATCGGTGGGCACTGATCCCCAGGGTGTAGTAAGTGATATTTTGACTTTAATGCTTTGAGCCAGGACTTCTAAGAAGGGCTCAGAAAGCATGGTTTCCAGCACTCTATTGGTTATGTCATTTGCCATTTGACAAGGGCTATGTTGGGGCTCTTCTAACCTGAAAGCCCTGTTAGGCAGCTGGTTTGGATTGTAGATGTTAAAATCAACAGGTATAAGCTCTTGGATATTGGTTAAAACCAGCTGTCGTCCAGATTGTGCTGGGACCTGGGTTGGCCGAGCCGAATTGTCCTCAGACTGAGGAGAAAATTGTGGCAAAATCCAAGGTAAATTTACTCACAGGAGTGCTGAATAATTGTTCCAGTGGAACTGTAAAAAATGTGTAAGCATCAAAATCTTCCGAGTCAGAAACAAGAATGGAATGATCTTTCGGACTCTCTGGTACCGAATCAGAGACAGATGCAACGGGAGATTTGTTTCGCTTGTGCTTCCTTGGAGAAGTCGGTAACGGACTGGATCTCGAGTGAGAAGGTTTATGCCTATTGTGCGAGGACGTATGTGATTTCCTCGGTACCAAGGAGCTTGAGGGCTCAACTGCAGTTATATAGGATAAGACTTTGTCTTTCGGTACTGAAGTACCAGAAGTTTTACATGTAGTTGCCGACTTGGCTTTAGTAGATACAGGGGAATCTGAATGGACCGAGTCAAGCCCGGAGGAGTTGGCTTCTTTGCAAGAACCCTTGCCGGTTTGTTTTATTGAGGCATTAGAGGGTTGCACCGGTACCGCCGTTATTTTGTCTGGTGTAAATAACTCTTCCGGTATCAGGTAGATCTTCTCAGACCCTTACCCACCTAGGGGTATTAACACTTTCCCACCTGGAGGTACTAGTGCTTTCCCACCCAGAGGTACTCAGGTGAACACACCCAGGGTTTTCCCCTGAACGGTCCCCTGATAACCCCATAACTGAGGAGGCAATCTTCCCTTGGGTACCGAAGGCCAGTGCCGAAACCCGTACCTCACCTGAAGGTACGGTCCCCCTCTTACCAATGTCAGCCTCCCTCCTGCTCTGAACGAAGTCTTTGGTCACCTTCGGTACGGTTCCAGCTGTGACATGGAGACAAGACAAGTCCCCAGAGACCTCGGTTGAATCCCACAGCAAAAGACGCAGGTACGCACTAGGTGATGTATACCCAAACAACGGACGCAGGCATGATGGGGATCGGCTGCAGAGAAATGCTTCCGGAAATGGATGCACTGCTTAAATCCTGTCACATACGGCACACGTAGAGGGAGGCACCACAAACTTAAAATAAAAAGTGAAGTTAGTAGAATAGTGTCTACTAGCCTGGAACATCAAGGAACAGACCAGTCACCCTAGTGTACACCATGTTCTTGAGCTCAATTGGGAAAACCATTGGGTTCCAGAGATTTGCTTCATTGGAGAGCGGTCAAGGCAGATGACGGCTCCTCTTCCTCATTTCAGAATCTAAATCCATCTGTTGGAACAAAATAGTGGGCAAATTTAGTTCCTCTAGAAGGTTAGAGAACCCTGGCCATGCTACATCTGTCAGTGCTGCATAGAGACTATAATAGTCTGCAACAACTCTGCATAGATTAGTATTGATATGTTTGTTTGCCCTCAGCATCTTTTATCGCGTGCACACAGCTCGGGACGATTCCTGTTTTTCCAACCATGTAAAAATCTTTCCGGCCTGATTCCAGCCTCATATATACAAGCCTAGGAGGCAAGATGGGACTGGCAAGCAGTATCGATTGCAAAGCTGTGCCGTGTCTGCATCAACATTTGTTGTGTTGCTGCAGCTTGGCCAGCAAAACATTTTGTTTCCAGGCAGATAAGCTAAAGTTCCAAAGTATTATGTTTCTCTTTCCTTTCCCTTGCTGCAAGGATCAAAATCTCCTCTCCACGTAACAGTTTTATAACCCTCCCACAATACTGTCAGCCACCAAAAGGTAATTTAGCTAAAAATATTCTGCAGTCTTATAAGTGAGCCCAAATAGTATGAATTTAGACGTCAATTGACCGCAGTAGATAAGCACGACCGAGCCAGGGATAACATTAGTGGGGAATAATGTCAAAGGCATGACAAAGTAATCAATTTGTGATAGTGACGAGTACACCCAGAGTAGAACTAATAGCCTTGTTTTTGAGGGCACATGTGTGCCATACGTCTATCACACCTCCTGCCCTCACAAATTCATGGAGTCTGGTTGAGGAACAAACACAAGGTGTTCTAAGGATTGATTCATTACATTGTTTAAGTCGCCCTCTACCAACGACCAATCAGCATGTTTAATCAGCATGTCTTGCAACCATCAGCAAGTCATTGTTTAGCGTAGGGGGAGCATAAACATTAAACAATCCATTTCAACAACTCATCAGTTGGGAAATCAAGATTACAGATCACCATCATGTAATCACATCTTACATGCATAGACGTGTGCTGGTCAAAGATCCAAATACAGAGTTTGTTCCGCTGTCAGGTGGGCGGACTACGTTAGTTATGTTTATTGTTGCTTATGTGTGGAATAGTGATTGGATCAGTTCACGCCAGGCTGATAGAGCATCATTGCTATTATCGCTGTTCTTCCGTTTATAGCTGTACCATGCATTGGTTGCAGAAAGTGGCCATTTCCTGAAATGGCAATTCTGTGTTTAGTTAAAGTGCACCAAGTCGATTAACTTAGTTATGTGTTTTGTATTTCTTGGTCTCGGATATAATCTTAGTATGCATGTCTCAGTGACCATACAAAATTAGAAATAACCACATTCATCACTTTCTGGTGTACAGCCCCCACATTTGTTGTATAGTAGGGCAATCCCAAAATTCATGCATCAGGTCTGCCTTCTTGTGGCTGCATCTATTAAACTTAGCAGGCTTTGTAGTGGAGAATTAACATGTTTTGTATGGAGTCAGGTATGTCCTGTGTAGAAAATGTAGTTGTATAAGTTGATGTTTGGTATTTCGGAACACCGTTTGGGTATACGTTAAGGCCCTTTCCTACTTTCCATCCTCCAAATTTGCCCCAATGTCTCGCTCCTACTTAGTCTTTACTTTAAGCTCTTTGTTATGTGTCATTAAGAAACCTCCTATAAATCTGCATTACCATTTTTTTACCCTAAACTATCTCATAGTACCGTGAGTGTGCCGCCAGTTTCTATGGGAAGGATCGTCCAGTGTTCCTCAGCTTTTGTGTCAGGAATACTTATGCCAGGAATTGGCCGACATGTAGGTCGCATCTGGTCATAAGTACCATTCACAAATAAATCACCCCATGTAGCCAAACCCTTATTTTCTCAGGTTCTTTTTCGCTTCATAGCATTTTGTATCTTGGGTTATGTTGAACATTATGGGGACGTTGGTGGAGTATGGGGCATGTATTCCAGCCATTTCGAGAAATCTGTGCCATCATTTCTTGCCGTTCAGAAGCTATTTATGCTCACACCATAGAGCCTCATCACGTATTGATGTACAGCTTTTTGCATTACCTCAGTTTCTAGGCTACATTCATCAGATAGCCATAGGGATACAAACTGTACCTTTATTTTTAAGGCTTTATGCAGAGACCATCAATTGCCCGCAAACTCCTTAAAGTCCAATATAGAAGACTTTAATGGCACAAAGGAAGAATACTACATCTTTCACTAAAGGAGGTGTGCATTACGCATCAATCCCTTATGAGAAGCCAATGTGCATTTGGCACCAGAGCTGCTCAAGAAAGGTTGATCTGAATAGCAAGGGTATCGGCTCATGAACTGGGGCAGGAGCTAATCGGTCAAGTAGTGTCAGTCAAAAATATCCAGGAACTTAAAAGTAGTACAAAAAGAGTGTCAAGAAGGCGTTGAGTAAATGGCTGCTAGCCTCTTATTCAAATGAACAAAGATAAGGGACTATAGTGCAATTCCCAGGGAGAAGGTATAAGGCAGAAATGGATGTAGGCTCCTCAGGCATGTAGGGCAGGCTCTGCGCGAGTCAGCAAGAGAGAAGAGGTACACGCACAGGATACCCACTTTGAAGCAAATCAGATGTGGCATGCAATGAAGCCCTGGCTGGGAAATTATAAGTTACTAACTGTAGCGACTAACGTACTAGTTCATAGTCTCCTTTCCTCCATACTGTTTAGGGGCGTCCCTTGCTAGGGACGGGAGACAGAACCTTGTTCACCAGAAAAATCATCTTTGCCTTTAAATTTAGATGCGTGCGGGGGCATGGCCCTGGGAGCATGCGCTCCCCTGGCTCGGCCCACCAGCGCCATTCCTCAGTCCCCTTTGATGCGTCGACAATAATAGCATTGCCTAATGACACTAGATCTATTAGGGGGAGGATGGTGGGATGTATGGAGGAAAGGGGACTATGGACTACGATTATGTTAGTCAATACAGTGAGTAACTTATAATTACTCCCACGTCCCGTCCCCTTTCGTCCATACTGTATGGCCGATTACAACAATGTAACCCCAGGGTGGAGAGTAGCCCCTCTTAAGAAAACAAGTTCCTCAACACTGCCTGGCCAAATGCTGCGTCTGACCTGGCGCCAGCATCCAAGCACTAGGTAGTGCTTGCAGAAGGCTGAGGGAGTAACCCACGTAGACGCTTTGCTGAAAACCTGCCACGGAAGCTACCGCCGTGGCCTTAGCTCGGATGGCGTGGAATGCATGTTTGCTGGCAATGGCTTGTGCTGCTCCTCATACTCCTCCTTGATGGCCATAACCATCACCTTGCTATGGAAGCCTTGGAGGCCTGACAGCCTGGTTTTGATCGCCCAAAAGGTGATGAAGAGGGTGTCTGATTTATGGAAGCTCTCGGTTCTATCAGGTAAAATCGCACGTCAATACCCTCCAAGCCTCATCCTTAGGGTCCATGTAGTACTATCTCCTCATTCAGGTGAAAAGAGGAGATGACCTTAGGTAGAAATACAGAGTGTGTTCAGAGCACCACCTTGTCCTTGTGAAATGTAGTACATTGGCTCTGAAGCCACCAGCGCCTGGAGTTCGCTGATTCGGCGTGCCGAGGTAAGGCCCAATAGAAGGGCCGTCTTGATGGTAACTAGACCAATTTCTGCAGATGCTGTAGGTACAAATGGTTTATGCGCCAGGGTGCCCAGGACCACATTAAGGTCCCACACCAGGTGTGGTTTCTTGATAGGTGGATACAGTCTAGTCAGACCCCGCCAAGTGCCTCTTAACCACCGGATTCGAGGATGAAAAGACCTCCTCGCCGAGTTCTTGTAGGCCCCAATGGCTACCAGACACGTGTTGTGGTACTGTCTGAATTAGAATAGACTTGCCGGTGACCATGGGGAGGAAGGTTTTGAGGGCAAGCCAGATAGCCATCATCTCGAGCCAGTTGATGTGCGCCAGCTGCTCCTGACGTGACCATACTCCATGGACACTCTGGCTGTCCAGGGTAGCACTCCCATCCCTCTAGGGATGAGTCTGTGGTAATGGTGACCTGAGGTACCAGCCGCCGGAATGCTTGCCTATCCGCAGGTTAATGCCTGTACCCAACCAAACTAGGTCCTGGTGAAGATGTTGTGGTATGCTGACCTCCTCCGCCTGAGATCCCTTCTCTTGATTCTAGGAGGCTGAGAAGTGCAGCTGCAGCCTCATTTTGAGCCTCGTATGTGGTACTGCGAGGAGACATGCGGCAATGACTCCCACCAGGTGTTGGTACCACCACACTGAGGTCATTGCTCTGCTGAGAAAATGTCCAGTGACACTCTTGATAGCTGAGATCTTGTCCGGTGATCGGAAAATCCTCACGGACCTCGTGTCCCACATAAGACCCAGGAAGGCCAGACTCTGCCTGGGCAGCAACTGACTTTTTGAGATAGATAGAAAATCCCAGGTTGTATATAGTGTATCCATGAGGACGGAGGCTGTGTGCTGGACCGCCTCCGGAGATCTCGCCTTGACTAGCCAGTCATCTAGATATGGATAAATGTGATGGCCCTGTGCCCTGAGAAGGGCTGCCACTGCGTTCATTAGCCTTGTAAAGACCCTGCGGGCCGAATGGAGTCCAAAGGGTAGAACCCTGCATTGAAAGTGAAAACCCATGACCCTGAACCTCAGAAAGGATCGATTGGGATCCCAGATCGGGACATGTAGGTAGGCATCCTTGAGATCCAGGGAGCACATCCAGTCTCCCCCACACAATGTCTCTGCTATGAAGGCTGGGGTAACCATCTTGAAAATTTGGAGGGGAAGGGAAAGGTTCAAGGAAGAAAGGTCCAACACAACTCTCAAGCCAGCCTGGTTCTTTTTGTGTGTGGCGAAAAATCTGTGAATGGAAACCCAGGCTGCGCTGCGAGGCTGGGACTTCCTCCAGTGCCCGGCTCGCAGCGAGTGAGCGGTTTTCCGCCAGCAGGGTTGCTGCACCAATCTTCGGGAGCTGAGGGGAGGAAGGAGAAGGAGTAATCTGGAGCCAGAAGCCTGTGGATACTACAGAGAGGATCCATCGGGCCGTGAAATGTGTCCACCAGCAGTGTACGTGAAGGGCAAGCCTGCCCCCACCAGAGCCTGTCACATCTTCTTCCCCTCTAAGGCTGGAGCTGAGGAGGGGGACTGGAAAAACCATTGCTAGCCGTCTTGTGCTGTTTGCGCCTGTGCTGGCTAGGGGATCTGTCCGGTTGTCTGGACCGTCTCTCCTGGAAGCCCCTAAAGCCTCCAAAGGACCAACCTTTGTCCGAGCGCTAGTGCGTTTGGCTCTAGGTCTTGGGTGTGGACTTAGTAGGAATAGATAAAGAATTTGGCCGTCTGGGGGCGATTCATTTTCTTCTCAAGTTCATCATCCGTTGTTGAATGGAACAGGTCGTCCCCCTCGAAAGGCAGGCCTAGTATGCGTGCCTGCACATCTGGGTTGAATTTTGTCGCCTTGAGCCAAGCCATCCTCCTCATGTCCGTGGAAATACAAATGGCTCAGCCTGATGCGTCAATGTGGGCCACCGTGGACTCCATTATTTCTTGTGCCACGATTTTGGCCTCCGCCAGCCCAGCTTGATGCAAGCCTGGCTGTGGGTGGGGAGCTTAGGAAGGAAATCTGCAAATTCCCGCCACAACTTTTGGTTGACAGCTGCTAAAATGGCATCAGCATTGGCCTGGAGCAGATGAAGAGTGGTGTTGGAGTACATTTTCTTGCCGAACGCCTCCAAGAGCTTTTCCTCCCTGCCCAGGAGTGCAGACGGCGAAGTCGCCAAGGAGGAGGAGGATTGTGGATTAGAGTATAGTGATGCTGCCGCTATCACTGAGGAGTGTGGTTGGGGGTGCGCCGACAATAGGAAGGTGTCCCCTTCTGTTTGCCTGTACTTCGCGTCGAGACGCCTGTTGGTAGGCTGGGTAGAGTGTGGCTTCAGCCAACCTTTTTTGGCTAATGCTTCGACATTCTTTTGTGGAATTGCAATTCTAGTACAATGACATAGCATAAGAACTTCAACCAGTAGCACTGCCTCCGGTTGTTCCACCTGTGGCTGCGGAATTCCTAGGTACTCATCCAAGCCTGCAAGTTGCTCATGAAAAGCTTTGGCTGACGATGGGGAGTCTGGGTCTTCCTCCTCGTCTGTGTCCACTGTTGTGCCCTGCGGATCAAGGGGAGCCACAGTAGTGCTGGGCGCAGGCAGCTGTGGCATGCTGATTATTGGTGCCGAAGGCTGCAGAGGGGGCATAGCCGGAGTTGCCGGGATTGGTACAGGCATGGGAGACAGGGGCTGAGCTGGCCCCAGGGGCGGTACCGCTGTGGGTGCTTGGAGTTGTAAAGGAGGGAGCATGTCCCCGATTATGTCCCTGAGGATGGTACCCATCTGTGATGATCTCATGAGGGCAAGGAAATTCTCGAAAAACCTGTCTTCACAAGCCGGAGGTGTGCCTGATGGGATAGGCATAGGAGTAGGGCCCAGAGGCTGCTGTGTCCTGGGCGTGCCCTCTCTCACTAAATTGGCCGCTGTCTACCTGCCCTGCGAAGTGGAGGGATAGGATGTGGACCAGGTAACATACATTGCCCAATCCCACCTGGAAGCACCCTCCCCTGCCTGATCTCCAAAGGGAAAGGGCGTCGGGTGACCGCCATTTTGTCAGGCCCAACTGCCATTTTGTTTTCTCCACACCACATGCCTGAGTCGGGGTACTTGTTGAGCTGGGACCAGCCTCGACCAATACGCTGAGCGTTGGTGGTTGCGACCTTCCCTGTACCTCAGGTCGAGGCCTGGTAGGCAGAGTGCCCTCAGCCATGGTGCCGGTTGTGCTGCGTGCAGGCACCCCCTCAGACATGGGTCAGGTATTAGGGCGTAGGACATCGGGTTGGGACCTGGTAATAGAGCTTCATGCAGCCCCTCAGGGGTAGCACCAGTAGGATCTTGCGATCCCTCAGCCTGGGGGCCGGTAGCTGGAGCCGCCTCGATATTCCTGCTGGTTTTAGGACCTGAAAGGTCCCTTCCGCTTGGGCGCCTCCCAGGGAAGGAATCACCCTTGAGGGATGCGTAGGAGAACAGGGCACCTACTTTGGGCCTGGTCTTGTGTTTCACAAATGCTTTAAGTTCCTGTGGAGGCGATCTTCCGAAGAGCTCCCGCCACATGGCTATTCAATTCTGGAGTGCGCGCAGAGTCAAGGTGTTGCATGCGGTACAGCCGTCCCAGCCGTGGTCTGGGCCAAGGCAACAGAGGCAGAGGGTGTGGGGGTTAGATGTTGGGAAGGGACCCTCACAGGTTGGATACCTGCTGAAGCCCTCTGTCTTCATGCACCGGGGAGGAGCGTGGCGCCAGAGGACAGAGCAGTACCTAACAATTGACCGAAAAAAAGAAGACAAGAATACTTCTCCGGTGAAGAGCAAGTGGAATTACAAAGCCGGAGGGCTATCCCAGAAGTGCTGGAGAAATCGGTCTGACGATGTGGAAAAGAGGACTGAGGAGTGGTGCTGGTGGGCAGAGTCAGAGTAGCGCACGCTCTCAGGGCTGTGTCACCACGCGCATCTAAAATTAAAGGGGAAGATGATTTTTCTGGTGAAAAAGGTTCCGTCTCCCTTCCCTAGTGAGGGACGCCTCTATACAGTAAGGAGGAAAGGGGACGGGACGTAGGAGTAGTAGGGATGTTAAGATTTTCAATTTAAAAAATGTTTGGGGGGAGATTCCCCCCCCCGCACTTGTTCCTCAAATCAATTATAATGGTTATCCAAAAAGAAGGCAGGGATCCCCAAGATTGAGAACCATACAGACCAATTTCCCAATCAAATGTAGATGTGAAAATCTTAACTAAAATACTTGCTACTTAATTGAGTGGAGCCCTACCCAGTTTGGTCCACCTCAATCAGGTGGGCAACAGGGCGCATATAATGTTTGCAAAGCAATTCATTTAATACACTAAGCTTGGAACACAAAGGGGCACCCAGTGGTCCTCTCGTTAGATGCAGGAAAAGCGCTCAACAGAGTTGAAGGGATATTCCTGGGTGGATTTACAGAAGCTTTTGGTTTCGGACCAAACTGAAAAAGTTGGATTCAGGAGCTGTACTCTGATCTGTGAGCAGTAGTTGGAGGGAATGGGATAATTTCATGTGGGTTTCAGTCATGCAGGGGTACACTTCAAGGATGTCCGTTGTTCTCTACTAGTATTTGCCCTGGTTTTAGAGGACTTAGTGGAAAGAATAAGAGAAACAAGAGGAATCAGGGGGATTTTGGTTTAGGGGCAATAATATAAAGATGGCCTTTTTCGCAGATGACTTGTTTCTTTTCATTTCTGAACTGATATCTTTGCATTAAGTCCTAGTAGAGGAAGTAGAGATATGGAGAATTGTCGGGCTATAAAATTGATAAACACGTTGCATCGCCTACCATTGGACTCAGATAGAGGATATAAGGAAGAACAGATGGATGCCCCCTTAAGGTATGCAAAAAGGATTTAAATATTGATGAGCAGTAAAGTTGGGGAAAGAGGTGAACACATTGTTCGACCTCCATTCATCAAAGTTGTGGGAACAACTACAATTGGACATAGGTAGATGGAGCATGCTGTGTTTGGAATGAAAGGTAAGAATGATAATGAATGTCTTAGCAAGGCTACTCTTTGTTAGGTACAATTTCACTTACTGCCATTTTAGCTCTATTTGTGGACCCCCCAACCTTTTGCTTTTGTTTCAACCTGTCCTGACTTTCTGCCAGTGAAGCACAGCCGTCAGCTGTGCTCCACTGGGCTTTTGCTCATCGTTATGGGGAAACTGACCCGTCCTTCTGACAGTCAGTACTGGGAAACATTTTTTCCCTTAGTTTTATGACTTTGTTGCCACTTTTGGCAACTGCATTTCAGTGCACCATGTACATTACAGTACAGCTAACTGGGGTCCTTGCATTTTCGTGCCCTAGACATCCCTTAAGGATTTGTTGGTAACTGTACAATGGGCCTAGGAGTAGATTGGTGGCAGCAGAAGCTTTTTATATTATTTATATTTTTATTACCTTTTACAGAGCCATACCACGCTTACCGCGTGTGGCTCATGACTGTGGCTAGTGTATGTCATGGCCGTGCCACAAGGTCTTTTGTCTTCTCTTTTGGTTATTTTGGCCGTTGTCCTACTTGCTCTTTCTTACCCGGGAGTTCTTATTTGGGCATGCATTCACCCGTGGATGCCCGTGCCTTTCGCAGGCTAATGCATGTCACATGGGTGGGTACCCAGGAAGTGGGCTGGGACTGTCTAGTCCCAATCCACACTACTGGTGCCAAAATGTCTGGTGTCCCTGTGTATGTGAGAGCGAGTTGTCCCTGATTGGACTACTGCTGGCAGGCAAATTTCATTGGCCAGCTGGGTTTTAAGCCCGCCCTGGACTTTTAGGATATGAGGAGGGGCTCCGAGTGCAGACCTGCAGATCACCCTTGGGTTCGAATCGACCTATACACGGAGCCAAGTATCCTGCGAAACAAAGCAGATCTAAGGACTGTCCAGAACTGCACAGTGAGGGTTTGGCACCCTGAGCCTGCTGTTGTCCCTGAAGAGCCCTGCTTTGTTTCAACCCTTTGGAGTGGTGGCACCAATCACTATCAATGCCTCCTTGGCCCCCTGCAAACGAGCCTTCTAGGAAGCGTTCCTGGGCCCTCCAGTGGACTGACAAGCTCGTACCTTCGCACCCGTGCTGGAGTGTTGCTACGAGTTTTCGCTTGAGCTTTGGGAGAACCCTAGTTCGCACTGCAAAGCCTCCTCTTGACAAATCTTGTCCCTACTGCTCTGGGCCGTGCAAGATAAGTGTGGGTAAGTCTGCAAGACTTGGGTGCTCCTGCATCACTGTGTAACAGTGGCGGTCGCTGCTGGTGACTTTCCCACATTTCATCAAGTGTCCTGAGACCAGCTGCATCAGTGCTTTCTTTGTCCTGCATTCGGGATAAGAGATCCAGCTCCCGATATAAATCGGGCCTGCATCCACACACGCAGTGCCTGTGCACTCTGAAGCGTAACCAAGGAGGGGATTTCGTAGTCCAGGCGACCTTCTTCAAACCTGCCAAGTTTGGACCTGGAGTGAGGGAAGGGCGGTGAGTAATCATACACTTACCTGTGGCCCCTAGTTCATCCATCGCGTTTTTAAGCACAAAGGATCCCTTGTGGTCCTTGTCTTGACTTGGGTGGCTCTTGCTTCCTATAGTCATCGGAAAATTGGGGACAGAGTTGTTCTCCGTAGCAGACTCCCCTCTTACTCTTGGAACTGAATTCCTCACACTCCAGTGTCCTCTTCTCACTTTTCCTTCCCATTGAAGTTTGTCCTTTGTGAGCTTTATGGATCAACAAGTGTTTCTACGCACAAACAGAACACACAAGGCTCCAATCTTCGTAGGGCTTGACATTTTAAGTTAGCTATATTCATTTCTGGAGTTGGCCTTTGTGTTAAGAGTTTGTTTGCTTCCCCTCCTCACAGGTTTTGGCAGGAATCCGGACTTTACTGCATTGACCGAAAAGTGACTTTACATATATTTTACCTAGTGTGTGTTTAAGTAGTAGTATTACTGTGTTCTTCACTATTCACTTGTGTTTCTTCTGGGCCGAATAAATTGTATAATTTTGATATACTACTGACTAAGCGTAATTCTTGTTGTTCCGACTGTGTGCTCATCCAAGACCTCCGATCACCCCCACTACTCCTGAGACTTAGCCTTAACTGCTCTCCAAGCTACCTTGAATTGTCCTGGCTAACTTCACAGAAGTGTTCCCTGTTTCACTAAACAAGGGTGGCCATGAGGGCGCTAGAGAGCCCAACCAAGATGGAAGCTCCCCTGAAAGCTCCCTCCCCAGAAATCCTGAGTTAAATCATGCCTAAGGTGCCTAAATCATGCCCAAACTGAACGCGGAAGCTGCCTAAAGTGCCCCCAACACCCAGGAGTCGTTTTTCAGGCACTGACGAGCCCACATCTGCAAGTCTGCTGAAACGGCACAAGAGTGGGAACCCAGCCTCTGCTCTAGTGTAAGGTCGGCGGCAAGTCCGAAGAAGGCTGTGGCCCCAACCCCCACCCGGAAGAAACCACTTGATATCCTTAGTAGTGGGGAAAAAGCAAAAGGATCCGGAGGAGAGTGTGTCAAGGCATTCGGCACCTCGGAGTACAACGGTAACGCAGCTTTGGCGGACCTTATCCGGAGTGCAGGCACCACGTGGAACATTACGTGGCTGACAGCCTTCCGATATGGCAGTGGCAGAGGGGAGACAGGGCACGGCTGAAAGCATTGCGTCGGACCAGAACCCCCAGGGCAACACCTACACATACGACATCCCAAGCAACGTGCCCGGACGAATCGGTGGTGAAAAACAACGCCTGTTGACACTCGGGAAGAGAGAGGCCCGCTCCGGGGTTTGACCGCCGCATTAAAAAACATCAAAGCACCAGATCTGCACCCCCTAGCCACGGCAAGAACTTACAGAGGGCGAAGAGGTTCCTCTGAACAGCCCGACACTTGAGCGGTGGAGGCAGCAACAACATCTCCTGTAAGGCCGGCTCCCCAAAGGAACACAGTCCAACGTAGGCACGAACCACAAGGAGCGGTAGAGGCAGCAAGACAAGGATTGCAGAAGACGTCGTATCATGAGAGGATAGACTGAGCAACTACCCACAAGCTTAAAACAGAGAGAAGAAGCCCATGAATAGCACAAACTTGCAGGTCTGATCTCACGTGTAGAAACAGGGAACCCAGGTCGAGAGCAACCGAGGCATTAACGGGCAGGATATCCAAAGCCCTCGAGAGACCAGTTACTTGGTTCACTCTGCCAGTGTCAAACCTGCCACTGAGACTGGTCCCATCATCCTTCTCGAAAACCACTTGTACATTGTCACAAACTAACATCAAAAATGGGAAAATCTGATAAATCCCAAAGGAAGCTGAATTTTGAAGCAGCATCCGCTATCAAAACCCCAAAGTACACACACACATCCAGCACAAGAAGGTGGGGCAGACCCCGTCCCAGACAACTACATACGTGAAATCCTGCTGGATCTTAAGGCTGGCATTGGGAACCTAGATTCTAACTGTACAATCTATCCTTGAAAGTCGACCTGCTACAACACAGACTAGACAAGCACGGGGACAGGCATGATGCAGCAGAGCAAAGAGTGTTGGACCTGGAGGACAGAAGTATGGCACTGAATACCAGAGTAGCCATCCAGTTCCAGGGGCACCCCTGCGCCCCGTTTTCGTGCGCTTTCTGAATTACAGAGACCGTGACACAATCCTACGGATCGCCAGGGAGAAAGGTGAACTACACTAAGACGGAGACCAGATACAATTTTACCCAGACTTTTCGCAAGCAGTCCAAGCATTGCGCAGATCCTTCAAAGAAGTAAAAAAAAACACCTGAGAGACAATCAAATCCAGTACTCCATGATCTTTCTGGAAAAACTCTGGAGTTCAACATGCCGGGAAAAAAACAGTTCTTCACTTCGCCCGAAGCTGTGAGCGGCTTCTTAGACGAGGCTGGCTGCCGACCCTCCAACTACAACCGAAGAACGGCAAGAGATGGCCGAGACAGGAGAGACCCGAGCTGAAAACCCATGGTATGTGAGAACTGCAGACCATAACTATCAATGAGTATTATGAACTAGTTAAACGACATACACTTGAAAGGTAACACAAGAAGTCGCCCCAATCTTTCTTTAATAGGCCACACACCACAAATAGCACGCTTGGGCAGAACTAAAGACACCACCAGATGTGAGCCAGCGGACTTGGCTGGGCAATGGCGCCTGAGCGCAGCAATGTTTTGAAGTTAATGGGTCAGGGGGAGGGAGTTTTCTGACAGGCGAGTTGTGGGCTGCCTGCGAAAGAGAGACAAGGGGGGGGAGGGTACTCCGCTGCAAGTTCACCGGAGTGGAGAGCATTGGCTAGGGAAAGAGGAACATATGGGAAACGGCGCCAAGTGTGGGCTCGGCTCCCGCTGACAGATCCCGCAGTCAAACTTCAGCAATCAAAAATCAAAAAAGACATGTACATACCAATAAGCCCATACAGAAGGAAAGAGAACATAACCTGGGTAAAAATTAAACAAGCCAAAACCATTCAAGTTAGCAACATGCAACATAAGAAGCCGGAATAAAACAGCTAAGACCCGAAAGGCATCTCAATACCTGAGAAGACAATAAGGATATTGCCTTCATTCAGGAGACTTACCTCCTTCCGTCCTCAGAGCTGATGGGCCTCCAATTGGGGAAGCCACAGATCCTATGCCTCCTTCATATCCTAGGCCAGTGGGGTAGCCATATTGATAAGAGTAGACTTCAGATTAGAGTCAGTGGGTGAGACAATAAGGGTAGAATGCTAATGGTCCATGGGGTGCTTGATGGCACTGCAGCGGTCCTAGTGAACACATACGGGTCAAACATATACAGCACCAACTCCTCTGACCGGGTGATGACACTTACTGGGGGTTGACAGCACCACGATCATATGAACACCACACTGGACCGTGAATGGGACAAATCACGCAAAGCCACCAACACACCCAATAAAGCAAGCCTCCAAATACATGAAATTTGCAAGGCCTACAACCTGATAGATGTGTGGAGATGCATCACAGGGATGTTTGGGAATTCACCTTCTACTCATGGATTCACGGCACCAGCTCGCGACTAGATTGTTTACTAGTGTCTGAGGCGGGGGGATTCCAGTGAGGAGAGTGTCAGATACTCCCGAGAACACTTTCCGACCATTCCCCAGTCACTCTGGTGTGCACTCCCTCGGGTGACAGAATGAATAGCCACAGCTGGAAATTCAAGTCTGGAGCACTCCAAGATCTGGTGTTTGCCCAGGAGCTCCGAGAGGAGATTACAGCTTTTCTTACCGTTTACCAAGAGTCAGTAACATTGAACGGGACCCTGTGGGAAACATTAAAATGCTACACGAGGGGAATATGTATGACCAAAGAGAATGGGTTTCTGAAAACCATTAGAAAGGAACTCGCAGATAACGAAACTCGATTAAAGGAACTAGCAGATAACGAAACTCGATTAAAGGAACTAGAGCATACATACACTGACTTGAAATATCCTCAAACACTAGCCCTCCTCAGGGAGGAACTTGATAAATTCAGAACCAACACCAACCGCGAGGGCCGATATTTGGCACAAGGCAATCAGATTCGTCAGTAGTACGGCGAAGGCCAAAAGCCGGGAGCTCTCCTGGCCCGGCTGCTAGCTGCAGATAGAAAACCTCCACAAGTAGAATGTGTACGCGACCCCCAGGGAAAATTAGTCTACACCGAATGTGAAATAGTGGAAACATTTCGAGCCTTCTACCACGACCTGTATAGTTCCAAGGTCCCAAACAATCCAGAGCCTCTTCGTGGGTACTTGAACAACATAGAACTGTACTGGGTGGAGGGTGAAATGAGGGACGTCCTGAACAGACCAATCACACTCAAAGAGGTCCAGGCAGCAAGTAGAGAGCTACCGGGGACCAAATCACCAGGCCCCGATGGTCTTACAGGAGAATTTTTTTTTGCCAAAATCTTTTTATTGAAACATTGATCAAACACTGAATTCATCAAAAAAAAAAAATCAGAGTCAGTGGCAATATTACTTAATCACATGAGTCACAAATCAACAGTCAATTCCGCCTCTTTGTAACTCATCTATTGTATCGACTTTAGCTACATGTCCATAAAGGCTACAATTCATCATTTGTCACAGCGATTACAACATTAATTAATCTCTTAAAACAATGCATCAATTTCATTTTAGCATCTTTATAATTCATCTAGTAAATATATTTCATGAACATCCTCTGGGAGTAGGGTAATTTAGCTTATTATCCTGTAGCACTCTTAACTAAGGAAAAGTGGGAGAGAAGGAGAAAAAAAAAAAAACACCAATGTTACCAATAGCTCACAGCATTGCCCTCTGGGGAACTTTAGCTCTCCCCCGTATTGATTTCAATCTAATGGGTACCTCCCCCGTTTCAGAAGCATGTCAGGGCTGGAGAAGATATTTAACCAATCTAGGCTGGAAAAACATGTTCTTTCTCTGCAACATGGTCCAAGAATAGGCCCCAGATGTTTGTGAATTTGGCTGTCCTATTTTCCATTGCCGCCGTTAGTTTGTCTACTCCAAGGAGTTCCCAGACCTTAACCCACCAGTAAGCTATGTGGGGACCTTCTAGTTCTTTCCAAAATCGAGCTCACGTAAGACGGGCCGCCATAAGTAATTGTGTGGTTAGCCGAGCTCTAGGGCCAGACTGCGGATAGGACCCATCATCTGGTGTGTCACCCAATAACATTACTAACGGGTCCATGGGAGGAGGGTTCCGCATATGACCTTAATCTATGACCTGATCTCCAGCCAGAAGGGTTAGATGACCAGACAGTGCCACCACAGGTGCCCCAGGTCTCCCTTTGCCCGACATCCATACATCAGGGTAGTCCAAGTTCATTGCGTGTAACCTCTGTGGGGAGAAATACCACCTGTAGCATATCTTAAGTGCGCATTCCCTGACTGCCGTGCATCTAGAGGACCTGTGAGCTCTATCCCAGATTCTCTGCCGAGACATCTCTAACCCCATCTCTCTCTCCCATGCCAACATATAAGAGAGTTTCTCATCTTCTGGGACGTTTTCTAGGAGGTGATAGCAAGTCACTACTCTGTTATCTCTAAGCCTGAGGGGGGCCTAGTGGCATCCTTTTTGTCGGCCGGGTTGGTGGTCCAATGCCTGAGCTGTATATATCTAAATCTCTCCGTCTCTGGGAGGTTACATTTCTCCTTGCACTGGGCGAAGGTCAGTGGGACGTTGTCGGCATAGAGCTCCTGCAGTCTCAGAGGTCCCGTTCTCGACCAGTTTTGGTAAGAACTGGGTTGGAGCCCTGGAGTAAAGGCTGGATTCCGTGTGATTGGGGAAGAGGGGGCTCAGTCCTGGGGGAATTCCCTTTAGCATGCAATGCCTGTCCCAGCAACGAAGTGTAGATCCCGTGGTCGGAAGGAGGGGCCTCTGGCAGACCCGCGCCTCTCGTGGTAGGAAGTGGAGGTGAGAGAGGGGAGCCCCAGAGAAAAGTTGTTCAATGTCTCGCCATTTGGAGGGGGGGTCAGCAGGATTAGCCCATCCCAGTATAAGGGCAATTTGGGTTGCTCTGTAATATCTCGAGATGGAGGGGAGCCCAAGACCTCCCAGCTGCCTACTTCGAGTGAGAATCTTACACTGAATTCTAGGTGTTCTCCGCTGCCAGCTAAAGTGGCTTATTTCTTTCTGCAAATCCAGTAAGTCTCGCTCTGGAATTTGGACAGGAAGCGCTTGGAATGTGTAAAGGAGCCGGGGGAGCAAGGTCATTTTAACTGCACTTATGCGCCCCAACCATGATATCTCCTGGAGGGCCCATTTTTGTAAAGACTCCTTCGAGTCTTTCAGCAGTGGTGGAATTTTGGCTCTCAACAGGCCCGAATAGGTCGGGGTCAGGTGCACCCCGAGATATGTAATCTTGGAATTTCCCCAGCTAAGGGATAAGGTGTTCTGTAAGGCTTTAGCACCTGTGGTGCCCCATACAAATTCAGGCCGCTCGATTTGGTTGTGTTTATTGTGAAGCCCGAAATCAGCACGTACGGTCAAGCAGACCCATAAGCGAGGGAATCGATGCTTGAGCCTCTCTTAAGAAACCGAGCACCTCGTCCGCATAAAGCGCGACTTTGTGGCACTGGTCTCCCACCTCGAACCCCTGAATTTCCAGATGGAGACGGATATGTTGGGCCAAGTGTTCCATCGCTAGTGCGAAGACCAGTGGTGATAGGGGACACCCCTGCCTGGTCCCCCTACCAAGCGGTATCTGAGGAGTCCATTGGGCGTTGACTTGTATTCGGATGGAGGGGATCCGGAAATTAGACAGGACCAATTTAGAGAATTCTGGGATGAACCCAAAGCCCTTCAGGACTAATTCAATGACATATTATCGAATGCCCTAAGGGCGTCTAGGGATAGCAGTGAAAGGGGATCTGGGATGGAACGAGCTAGAGCTATTAGATCTATTGCTCTACAAATGTTGTCATGGGCCGCTCGGCCCTGGATAAAGCTGGTCTGATCTCATTCTATTAGTGTAGGTAAGACCTCCCCCAGTTGCCGCGCTATAATCTTACTAAACAGCTTAGCATCAGTATTGAGCAAGGCTATGGGCCGGTAGGATGCACATTCTGCCGGGTCTTTTCTGGGTTTTAGAAGTAGGGTTGTATTCAATTCAGCCATAGATTGTGTAACGGAACCAGTTTGCCATAAAACATTGAATAGCTTTGTGAGGTGTGGTGCGAGTTCTTTACTGAAGGTTTTATAAAACTTGTTTGTGAATCCGTCTGGGCCTGGAACCTTGCCAATAGGGAGGGATTTGATGGCTAATTCAACTTCCTCAGCCGATATTGTGGCTTCTAAGGGTTCTTGTAAGGATTGTGGCAGCTGTGGGAGATCAGCCTTGGTTATGCAGGGCCACGTGTTCCCTGAATAATTCCTCCACAATACGGCATTTGCCCTCTTCGGAGGAGGTTCCTTTGCCGGACTTGTCCCGCAGAAAATCTATCCTATTTTTCTTTGTCTGCTTACCCAGTTTGGCTGCTAGTAATTTGTTAGCCTTATTTCCCTTTGTGTAATAAAATTGCTTAGTATGCATCATGCAGTAGGCCGCCCTAAACATGTGGTGTGCTTCAAGTGCTTTTTTCGCCGTCCGCAGGTCTCTCTCAATGAGCACCGGGAGGGTTTCTTCTTGTGCACTTCCTCTAGTCTACGGGTTTCTCCCTCCAGGCGTTCCTGGAGGGGTCTCCTAGGCTTCCCCCGTTGCACAGCCTGCTCTATCAAGTGTCCCCTAATTGCTGCTTTGCTTGCCTCCCAAACCGCACTGCAGCTCACAGATCGCCAGTATCATTCTCTCTATAGTATAGTTCATTGGATTCTCTAATGTGGGCACAGATCACTGGGTCATATTACAGGAAGTAATTCAGTCTCCAGGGGGGTTTCGTGGGAGGGATAGCTCGGGGAGGGGCTATGGTCAATAAAACCGGGGAATGGTCTGCAAGCGCTTCAGGGATTATATCCAATTCTAGTACATTCTGTATGAGCGAGTCTCAGGTGAAAAACATGTCCATCCTTGAAAATCCCCCATGCACTGCTGAGAAATAAGTGTAGTTCCTCTCTTCTTGATGACAGCATCTCCACACTTAGATTGGAGAGTGTTCCTTCAGCAATGAAGTAAGAGCCCTGAAGTTGTTCCTATCATTTAGTGTTGGCGGTAGCGTTTTGTCAACCAGAGGGTTAATCACTGCATTAAAACCCCCACCCAAGATCACTTCCCCCTCCGCATGGTCAAGTAGGCTTTAAAAATTTCATGAAAAACAGGTCTGTTTTAGTCTTTGGGGCGTAGATGGAAACCAGAGTGATCTTACGGCCATCCAGTGTGGCATTGACCAGCAGGAACCTCCCCTCCTCATCTCGGACCACTCCCAATGTCTTAAGGGAAACCCCCTTGCGCACCAAGATGGCAACCCCTCGTTTCTTCAACCCACTTGAGGCAAAGAATCTGGTGGGATAGAGCTTATCGTTTAGGCGGAATTCATCGGCCGATTGTAGGTGGGTCTCCTGAAGGAATAGGAATGATGCATCTAGGGATTTCAATCTATGGAGGAGTGCTTTACGTTTCAGGGGGGAGTTCAGGCCTTGCACTTTAAAGGAGATAAACCTATAACTCTGGTTTGCCAGGGTATAGTCGCTCAGGTTTTCGCTTTAAGTAGGCCTGCCTAAAGAAACCAGGGGTAGGATACTTCCGCTGACAAATCATTGCGGTGCAACACAGATAAGGTCTGTGGTGAGTTGAAACATAACACCAACCTAATGGCTTCGGGTTAAACTCAAGAAAATGGTCAAGGTAAAAACATATGAAACCAAATAAACAAGCTACTTTCATCAAAAATGTAGTTATTCCTAGTCCCAGAGGCAACTTTAACCAGGTGAGAAATATGTCGGGTGCCATCCACTCAGGCGGCGAAGTCGGCTACTGAACAGAACTTTCTCTAGCCCTGAGGTACAGCTAAACAGGTATTCAGGAGCAGTGGGGAATTGCAGTACTTTCAAATGCACGTTGGTTGAGATGGGCTAATCCCCTTCCGGTTCCTCTGTACCGCCGGTGAAGCGCCTTTTGGTGCAGTTCGGGAGAGAGAAAGAGGCATAGACAGCCGTCCAGGGTCTCCCGCCCAGCCAGGGAAAATCCTCTTCGTCAGAGCATCGGGGGCCGAACGGAGATCCGAAAGGTGGCTGTTCCTCCTCATTGAAGGTTATTTTTCTCGGCAGCGGTCACATCAGGTTGCCGCCCAGCCCTCTCTCTCTGACTGGGTTGGGGGCTGTAGTTGCTTTCTCTAGATCAGATTACTGGCGTGGGTTTGCTGCGGATTGGGGTCGGCGCCGGGTCTTCCCACGCCTGGCCCTCGCCGGGGTGTGTGAAGTAGTCCCATTCACCTCCTGGGCCTGCAGGTTTGGGTCATCGTTATCAGGTGCCTCCGACATCAGACTTCTTGCTTCATCTTCAGAGATTATATAGTGCTGATCATAGAGGTCAAAAAACAACTTGCATGGAAACCCCCAGCGATAGCAGATCTTTCGGGCCCTCAACCAAGATGTTACCTTTTGCAGTCGCCTTCTAGACGCCAGGGTATATGGGGCCAGGTCCTGCAAGAGTTGTTTGTACCTTTATGCCTGGGAATTGTATTGAGTCCGAGTTCCTGACTGCTGCCATGATCTCTTCTTTCTGGCGATAAAAGTGGACCCGTGTGAGCACATCCGGAAGTAGGTTTTTCCTCAGTTGGGCTGAAGAGTATACCCGGTGGGTTCTGTAGAGCTTTATATCTTCATTTGGTGGGAGGTTAAGGAGGGCCCTGAACAGTGTTACTACATATGCCAGGTATCGGTCGGGGCTCTGCGGAGGACACCACAGAGGCGCACATTATTTCGTCTTGACCTGTTTTCTAAATCGGCCTGTTTTGCCCATATGTCCTCAAGGTGCTCCTCAATGGCTTTCACCCTTCCCGCCAGAGCTTCATTGTCGTGGGAATGCACACAGGTTACATTTTCCAGGTCATTAACCCTAGACTCCAACCCCCCCCCCCCCCCTCCTCCACCCGAGATGGGATGTGAGGTCTGCGAGAGATTGGACCAGCAAGTCCTTGGAGGTCTTAATTTCTTTTTTAATCTGTTTGGTGTTGTCCTGTTCGAAGGACTTTCGCATTCCATCCAAATCTTCTTTGGACATAGCCATATTTCAGGCCAGCTTTGGGGATGGAGCAGGGTGGATTTCAGCTGTGATAGTGTGTGTAAGGGGTGGGTCCACAGGCTGTGGTGCTAAGTAGGCCTGTATCCCGTGTGCTTTCTTTTTAGCCGCTATTTTGGGAATCACTTGGAGTGATCGCAGGGATCGCCTACTTATGTTCACAAGGTAGCTGGGAGCACTCGAGGAGAGAAGCCTGCAGGGGCTCAACACGTGTGCTTTAATGTTCATTGGAGCCCTATGTAACATAAAAGGCTTCCGCAATATTATTGTGCTATCCCGTTCCCAGGCCGTTGGGATCTCCCTCCAAGTCTCACTTGATAATGAAGTGGCTTCTCTGTTGGGAACCGCAGTCCCCGCCCTGTGTCCCCGGGCCCCCTAGACTCCCCAGGGCTTTACTTTGTGCAGGCTCCGCTCTCCTGTCCGCCGCTTCCTGTGCTTCTATATGAGGGTCTTGTTCTTATTCCCTTGACAGATCCCCTCTCCCCCCCACCCCCGTACCGCTCACAATGAATGTCAATACTGATACTCCAATGGGATCAAGGCTTCCCAGTCAGTGCCCCAGGCCCCTTCAGCACTCACCCGCCAGCAGTCGACCGGGCTCTAGGGATCTTGCGTAGGGTCTGTGTTCAGGGTCACCCAGATCTCCAGCGATAGACCCAATTTGAGCGGGTGTCTACCAGGCGGGGACCAACCGGGCACCAACACCCGCTCTCTCCGGCACCTCGGCACTCCTGGTGCCCCTCCGCCCGAGCTCCGGCCAAGCGATGGGGGTCCATGCACCACAGCTCCAGGTGACGCTGCGGGCGGCGGGCGCCCAGACCCCTGTTCTGCACCTCCTCACAGCTGCCAGGCGACGGGAAGCTCCACTTGGCTTGAGCCTCACAGGCCCCCAGAGAGCTCTAGCAGGGGATGCCGAGGCCTCCTCCTCCACACCGCACAGCCAGTGGGCCTCCACTCCGACTCCCGCCTGCCCGGGCCGGAGCGCTGGCCCAAGTGGGTGTCCGGGGGCGGGTGTCCAATGGGCGGGAATAGGCAGGGCGGGATCCCCACACACGCCCCAGCGCCCCTCACGCTCCGCTACTTCAGCTCCGGCAACAGGGAAGATCCCCTCCCTGTAGTCCTGGGGATCGCTGTCAGGCGGCGGGCGCTCGAATCTCTGACCCGCCTCTCCCTCACATTCGCCAGTCAGCAGGGCGCTCCACTCTCGGTGAGCCCCTCAGGCCCCACATAGCCCCAGCAGGGGACGGCAGGATACTCCACTCCTCACCGTCAAGAACCCGAACTACCAGGTCACGGTATCAGTGTAGTGCGGCCAGCGACATTATGTACCAACAGTTGCTCCAGTTGGCGCGGACCACCATTTTGTTCTCTGATCCCGCCGTGCTGCTTCCCCAAGACAGTTCCAAGTTCGGGGTGTGTTAGCCTCATAAACCTTCGATCTTTAATGCCGCTCCCTCGATCTCG
Source organism: Ambystoma mexicanum (assembly GCF_040938575.1). NCBI lineage: Eukaryota > Metazoa > Chordata > Amphibia > Caudata > Ambystomatidae > Ambystoma > Ambystoma mexicanum. The sequence goes on from NC_090924.1 coordinate 609,255,760, forward strand.
CCTCGGGGATGAAAATCGGGGAAAAAGTTCTGTTTTAAGGCATCAGAATCACGTGACTTGGGCACCTTGTCGCGCAGCTCAGGGCAAACACAGCCGCATGGCATGCTGCTTAGCCACGCCCCCCCTTACAGGAGTATTTTATAAAGCGTTCGCCCCGATCTTAGCGCCGATATGGTTATCGGTATATGAAGAGGCGTTAGAGAAAGAATGTCTACCCCCCACATTAAGGCAAATGTCATCCTGCTTCACAAACAGGGGAAGTCCCCGGAAGAATGCACCTCGTATAGACCGGTGTCACTGATAAATGTTGATGAAAAAAATCCTGGCTAAGGTGCCTACCTCTCGACTGCTTCCAGTGATGCAAGGCCTGGTGATCGCAGACCAGGCAGATTCATACCGAGGTGGAATACGACATTTAGAATCCGACGGCTCTCTGGTATCATGGAAGCGTTGGAACCATCGCCCCATGCAGTGGCAGTCCTACTGGATGCCGAAAAGGCCTTCGACTCTGTTGAAAGGCCATACCTCTTTGCAGTATTTAAGAAACTATGCCTGGGGAACTACTTCTTAAAGCTGGTCTCACTCCTCTATAAAGATCCCTTAACAACGATTACACTGGGGAAAACAAAATCAACACACATAGAACTAAAAAGAGGGACTAGACAGGGCTACCTCCATCAGCCCTCCTGTTTGCGCTTTCAATGGAGCCACTGGCTGCAAGCCTCAGAACCAGACAAATAGAGAAAGGCCTCACCTTAGGAACCCACAAACTGCTTTCATCCCTCTATGCTGATGATGTGGCCCTTTCTATCACCGACCCAGAGACAGATCTGAATAATGAGAGAAGTGCTCAAGTGCTTCCACTCTTCCCTCTGCCTTTAAACACACAATCATTATTCCTATCTTGAAGAAACCCACAGCAAATCCTCTTGTGTCAAATGTTCATCCTATATCCCTCCTACCCTTTCTTTCTAAGCTCCTTGAGCGACTTCTTTACTCCCAAATCTCAACATTCGTCTCTGATCTCTCTCTTCTTCCCCCTACTCAATCTGGTTTCCGGCCCAGTCATTCTATTGAAACAGCCCTGACCTCTGTACTTCACTCTCTTCACAGCTTGTAATTCCAAACACTCTTCTGTTCTCATTCTTCTTGACTTATCTGCTGCCTTCGACATGGTGGATCATTCCTTGCTCCTTGACAATCTCGCCTCTTGGTTTCCGTGGATCTCTTCTATAATGTTATTTGTCCTACCTATCTAACTGTACTTTCGCCGTATCCTGGAGCGGCAATATCTCTCCTTCCTTTCCTCTCGCTCACGGAGTTCTTCAAGGGTCAGTCCTTGGCCCTTTTCTATTCTTTTTGCACACCTCCTTTCTTGCTCCTATTTCTTCTTTTGGAGTTTCACACCACCGATATGCTGATGTTACTCGGCTCTTTCTTTCTCATCTTTCACCCCTGATATTCATCACACTCTTTCATCTAGTCTCACTGCTATTAAATCCTGGTTGACCTCTCACTTTCTCACTCTAAATGCTTGAAAGACTGAAGTCCTATTCTTTCCCGCTAATGTTCTCCCATCACCTGTCTCTTCCTCCTCCTATTTTCTTTCCTCCCTCCTATCTCCCCCACAGCAATCTTAGACTCTACTTTGACGCTAATCTTTCCTTTGCGCTCATCACATCTCTTACCTCGTTCGCCTGTCGATTTCATCTTTACAACATACGTAAAATTCATCCTTTTCTTACTTTTCATGCCACAAAACTTCTTGCATCTTCATTAGTTTTTTCTCGACTCTTCTACTGCTCTGTTCTATTCTTTGGTCTTCCCTGCTCACGTCCTGCTCCTCTTAAATCAATCTACCATTCTACTATTCACTCACTTTGTCTTCTCTCTTATTGGGCCCCAATTTCTTCGTCTCTTGCCTCACTTGGATGGCTTTCTTTTTATTCCTAGCTCAAGTACAATTTCCTTTATTTAGTCTTCAAATCTCTTCACGGTCTTGCCCCCAATTATTTTGCAAGTCTCCTCTCATTCTATTCTCCTTCTCATTCTCTCCGCTCTGCTGGTCTTTTTCGACTTAAAGTTCCTCGTGCCCCCTGTGCACAATACAGTTTTCAATCCTTCCAACTTCTTGCTCCCCCTCCACTGGAACTTTCTTCCTCCATCTCTCCAATCTATTCTCGCTTCCATTCTTTAAAAACTCACTCCCCAGGGCCATAGATCTGCAGGATGAGTTGGCGTAAGCCTCGGGGTTCCACATCCACTAGCCCAAATCTAAGGCACTTAACATCACAGAGGCTTTGGAGCATGCGTCAGAATGGGAGAGGCGCTATCCTTTGAAATGGGAACGGAAAGCTATAAAATACTTAGGTGTTCACCTGACCCCCACCTATGATAGACTATATGGGGCTAATATTCCAGGCCTCCTGAATTCACTGACGCAAGATCTTAAGCGATGGGATTTGCAGGAACTGTCATGGCTGGCACGAATTACAGCTGCTTCCCAGGTTCCTCTACGTGACTGGCGCTCTGCGGATACGTATGCCAAACCCGACAATCAAAAAACTACAGGGAGAGGTGAAGTCTTATTTGGAGGGGAAAGAAACCAAGGGTCCCCAAGAAAGTGCTATTTAGACGACAAGCTCTGAGGGGTTTGGGGGTGCCGGAATTCAGCAGATACTGATGGGCAGCACAGGTGGCGCCTCTGCTACAATCGTCAACCCGGGACAACCAGAACCGCTGGGTGATCCTGGAAAAGGAGGCATCTAAGATACCCCTGGAAAGTCTAGGGTTTCTTGCAGCTCGCCATAGAGGCAAAGAGGGCGCACTATTGGAAGCTTCTAAGGCCACCCTATGGTATTGGGACACAGCCCTAAGGGGAAATAAGGTGGGGGTGGGCCCACTTGCACCGGTAGCCCACAATCCGGACCTTACGCCAGGATTGCAGCCAAGTTTTTGGACGCATTGGGGAGGGGGGGGGGGAGTTGCAAAGCCAAATTTCAGGTCCCGGAGAGGGAACACTTCCACTATATACAACTCAGGCATTGGATCACTAACACAAGGGTTGAGAGGGAGCAACTAGGGCCCCTACAGGGCTGGAGCTTACGGTGCAAGAGGGAAGGGTTGAGAAAGGGGTATCAAGATTGTACCGGCTGATAAGGGAAGCGGACCCACAGGAAATTCTCCCATATATGCAAAAATGGGCTTTGGGGTGGGAAGACCCATCTCAGGGGAGTCATGGGGTCGCATATGGCACCGCACCGCCAGGGGCTCTAGATGCACTTCTATTAAAGAGGGGGGTACAAGCTTTGCTTACGCTGGTACATGAGACCACGACAAATGCACTCCATCAATCCGGACTATCCCATGCAATGCTGGAGGGGCTGTGGACAACCCGGGGACTTAATCCATATGTGGTTTACGTGTCCCATGGTGGAGATCTATTGGAAGGCGGTTCTAAGCCATTTAAAAGAGATAACGGGGTACAACTGCCGCTCGATCCGGTGGTGGTGTTGCTAGGTGAAGCAGTGGAAGGGAGAGATGCCAACTCCGGATGCAGAGCTATCCTTATTACACACATGCTGAGCGCTGCAAGAATCACCCTATTGCAGGCATGGAAGAATAAACAGGGGCCGGTAGTAGCCGCATGGTGGGTGAGACTCTGGGGGGTCATGGCAACGGAGAAGGCGACCGCAATGGCCTACGGCTCCTACTCGAAATATGTTACCACCTGGAAGCCGTTTTAGGAGTTTATGGATGACAGGGAACAGATGTATTTCAATCCTAAATTACTGCACAATGTTTCTATCTCATGACTGGGGGGACTTGAATTGCGAGGACTGCACCCAAAAGGACCTCCTGGAAGGTCGGAAGAAGATGCTATACTCCACCCAAATGTTGAGATATTATTGTGGCGGGAGGTGTTTCGGGGTGGGTGGGGGATTAGGGGGGGAATTGTAATAGTTACATTTCAGCAGCAGACAGCACCCCTGATGGGGGCAAATGGCAGGAAGGAAAATGGCGATATTATGGTTTGGTGTTCCTTAAAGCATGAATGTTTGAAACTTATGCTGCTGAGAAATAAATACAGTTGATTAAAAAAAACTCACTTACTTCAGTCTGTTTGATACTGGTTGACTCTGAACACCGATTTCTATTGCTGATTTTAATGTATAGTTAATTGCTCTCTGTAAAGTGCTTTGGTTAAAGGCGCTATATAAGTGTAATAAAATACAAATACATTTTGGATTCCTTTCTGGACTAAAAATCAATCACACGAAATTGGTTGTATTCCCCTTAGCGGCCTGCACAACATAGCTCAAAGACGATTTCGAGTTTAAATGGGAGTCCACATGATTCAGGTATCTAGGAATCATGCTAGCCAGAAATTATGAAGACCTCTACCGGGACAACTATGGGAGAGTGATAAAAGACACCTACCACTCACATTATGGGGCGAGTCTCGATAGTGAAAATGATCATACTGCCTAAATTACTATATTTGTTCACAAACTTACGATTCTATTATCAAGGAAAGTCTTCCAATGCCTGCGGAGCCTAATCCTTGAGTTAATATGGGCAGGCAAACCAGCGAGAGTAGCCCATACAACACTAATTCAACCAATAACAATGGGCGCATTAGCACTGCCCGATCTAGAATGCTACTACTGGGCCGCATAAGCCCAATTCCTAGGTCACTGGTAGGCAACCCAATTCATCCGTCCACAGGTCCGAATTGAGTGAGCCTGGATAACCTCCAACCTTCTGCAAGCAGCCATCATAGGTCACCTCCACGTACCCCCAAAAACTCTGGATATAGTACTGACCACATACGAAATGTGGAAATGAATTGCACATAAATGTGGGGTCGAGGTCAGGTTCCCCCCATTCTTCTGGTGAGATTCATGCCAGGGATACCACTCACAACCGAAAAGTATACCTACAATGTGGGGGAGAAGTTAAAGATTGGCACTCTAAATGACTGGTTCGTGGACGGAAATGTTCTAACTGTCCAACAAGCACGAGAACAGGGAGACATCTTTGTATACTTCCGACACATGCTTAAATCACTGCTCCCTACATTCCCAAAACAACCACCCACATGGCAACTCCTACACAGGGGGGATCCAAACACAAGGAGAAGGCAGAGGAGTGTCTAATATCTACAAAGACCTACTGACAAATATCACAAAGCAGCCGACAGCTCCAAAAGAGAGATGGGAAAGAGCACTAGGAGACACGATAGCGGAGGAAGACTGGACATGCATACTGTGGCAAACGCAAAAGGTGTCCCTAAATTCAAGGTATAAGCTGATTCATTTCAACTTTGTACATCAGGTATATCACACGCCAGGCAGATTGCAGAGACACAGCCTATCCGAATCAGCAGCCTGCGAAAGATGCGGTGAATCCCACGCAGGATTTCTAAACTTAGTCTGGGAATGTCAGTTGATCAGATAATTCTGGAACAATGTACTAGACAAGACCTCAGCGATACTAGGAGAATATCTTGAACATATGGCAGTGATGCTAGGGTACACTAAAAACCTGCAATCCGCAGTGAGGAAATTAGTAGGACTTCTGCTGGTACTGGCACAACGATTTATAGCCATGACATGGGGGAAGGGTCGTCCTCCTACCTTAAAATTGTGGCTACAAGATATGGTGTATTGTCACGATATGGAGAACTCTACCCCTTCACACAAGACCTATGGATATTTGGGGTCTCTACATCTACCATTTGTTAACGACAACAGACTGAACTCTGCCAACTTGCCACTGATACACATGGTAATCCATTTCTAGAACCTTTCCCATCTGTAAAAACAGTGTATTAATTGGGGTATAAAGCATGTCGAACAGTGTTTTTCTTGGGCATTCATGGGGGGGGAGGCGGGAGATCGGGCAACAAACAATTAAGCGATATAATGTGTTGTAAGGATTATTGTTATCACTCAAAATGAGAAAAAATAAAAGTTAAAAAAAAAAAAGGGTGGTCATCTGGTCACCAGAGAAGAGTTTAGAAATCCATTCTAACACTCTTTGTCTTCCATATGGTACCAGTAACAATCTCAAAATATTTTCTGGGGAGATCAAAATTGCTACACTTACATTCCTTTGGGAAGAAGGGCTTGTGACAATTTCATAAAAATAAATTGATATTGCCAAAGAGGAAAGAGGTCTGTGAAGCCGGTGACTGTTGGAGAATGGTTGTGGGGTTTTAAAAAAAGCATGTTTCCCGAAAAGAGTACATACCCGCAGCTAGGTCCTCTCCGGGAGATTTGTCAAGAAAATAAAGTGCCAGAGTTACTGTCAATCCCACATTCATATCAAGAGAGAGAGAGATAGACAGACAGACAGGCTCACTAGCCGCAAAAGCAGCAGTTTTGCTGGGCAAGCGCATGTCCTTCTAAAGACTTTATAGACCTAAAAAGGCAGGAAGGCGGCCAAACTACAATATGGCCAAAGAAAAATCAAAAATCACGTGGCACAGAATTTAGGGCACTAGCCACGTTTAGTATCCATATGCTGTAAACGAGAATGAGCAAACCAAAAATAATGCAAAAATGGTAAAACTGTAACTGTCACCAGTGTGTCTTTAGGCACTGGTGGATCAGAAGGAGGACGCATACCCTGTAAGAAAACTTTTAAGTGTTTAAGAATAGAAAAAGCCCATCTTTCCCCTATCACTAAAGGGTGTGCCCTGCATGCTTTACAAACTGCTTTACGAACTAAGTGTTTACCAGTCAGGGGAATGACTCCCTTCTGCTGAATACCAGGTCTTGGCCCAGATGCTTTCTTGACTGTAATTTTCTTTTTCATAGACCATATGTAAATAGTCTGACTTGTTAAATTAATTTCTGTAACTCCATCAGGGGGTGGTCCATTTCTCATTCCCTTCTCTTAAGTGGTTTCTTGGTCCTAGTAAGATTCCTTCCCTCAGTCTTAAAGGACTCAAAGTTCTCTGGTATATTTTCCATCTCTCTTGGTTGGCGATTGATTCTCAAATACTTATCATTCACCTATTCCCAAAGTGTTCTTTTATATGTACGATTTATCCTTGTGACCCCACTGGGTCTTGGCTCCCAAATGCGTCTCTGATATCTCCTTCTGTTTATTGCTTTGGTACTGGGTAATCTTCCCCCTTTCCCACTGTAATAGAGTTCCAGTTCTATTACTCTCACTCTGATTTTTATATTTCTCTGTATCTCGTTGACAGTTTTAAATTATCACCATGTTTCCCACTCTTCTCTCATGATTAATGGGATGAATTTATCTCTGCTTATAAGAACTCCCTCTCAGAGTTCCCATAGACCTGTTCCCGTTATTACCTTCAACACTGTGGGTGTAATGCTTCTGGTACCCGTAGGGGTTTTCTTTCTTCCTACGTGGCTCATCTCTGCAGCATCTGCTTCATACGCCGTCAACTCCACTGCTGAGTTGGATCTGTTCAGGAGTTACTTTCTCCCAATGGTAGTGTCTGCGTCGTTGCAAAGGCTGGTTGCCCACCCCGGTTCTTGCATGGTCATGCCACCACCAAGCTCTCTACTCGGGGGCACTTGGTTTTCTCCTCTTCTCGCACGCCGGCCTCCCAGCGTCTCTCGTCCTGTCTCAGAGCCATTTTGAATTACACAGGATCCGCCTCCTTCAGCTGTATCCCCCTGTCGTTCTCGGCACTCTGCTCCCCTTCTCAGTGTCTCTAAAGGGGGGAGTCTCTCCCATTTGCCTCGACCCCTAGGGAGAGTACTGCAGAGCGGGCTCACCTCATTAGCCTTACAGGGGAGAGGGGTGGGGGGGGGACTCGCACGTTGGGAGAAGGAACAAATGCCCTTGGATTTGTCACAGCACATATAAAAGTAGCCAAAAATCCTTGATGTAAAAAGCTAGGGTGATACCAAAGTACCCCCATTGTAATGCACTGCAAGATGCTGTGGGCAATGTTAAAAATACAAGAATTGAAAAGGTAAACAATGTTTCCCAGTACTGATAGTCTGCAGGACTGATCAGTTTCCCCATAACATGAGCGCAAAAGACAAGGGAGGTGAAGCTGAAAGCTTTACTTCTTTTCAAAAAGAACCATTCATAGGAAGCTATGGAGGGAAAGTTATAAAAAGAAAATCTTTCCTATCAGCCACTAAGCTCCCTTTGGGAGCCACCAATGTGGAGGAATATTAGGATCTGGAGAGATTTCAACCCTGGTTGGTTTGACAGTGGGCCTGAAAGAGCAGGGCAAGACTGGAGGGGGGTGAAATGTACAGATCTAGCTACATAGGAAAGGGCAATGGGAATTTGGAAGATACCAGTGTTTCTATTTATTCACACAATTGAAGGGTGTCCTATCGCAAGAGCAACATTTGCATCTACTCAGTAAGGTTACTAATAACAATGCCCCTGTGATACTGCTAGGTGATTTCAATTTGTGGGCCAATATTCCCTCCGACAGGGTTGCACAATCATTGTTGGCTGCCCTGTCTGCTATAGGCTACACTCAACAAATCACTGAGCCCACACATGGTGGGGTAACACTCTCGATTAGGTTTTGTTCCACGAAATCACTACCTCAAGCCCTATTATCAGTACCTTATGTCCCTGGTCTGATCACTTTCGGCTTACTGCTCTTATTACGATGCCTGTCGCCTCTCCCAGAGTAAACGTCACACCCAGACTACCTGTCACATCTAGATCTTTCAAAAAGCTTACCCCTGACAGACTGTCTCTGGAACTTGAAAGCAGATGAGGCAACATGTCAAACTTTGAAAGCGCCTCTGCCATCTCAGCGCATATCAAAAGTACACTTCACCAAATCATTGATGATCTTGCCCCAATTAGCACTAGGCTCATTAAACCCGAAACACTATCTATGCAATGGTACAACAATCTCTCCCTCAGGCATCTCAGGCGCGCCACAGTGTGTGCTTGGAGGAAACCGCCCTCTCCCACTTTGCTTGCTGAATATAAACGTGCGGTCAAGAATTTGAAAACCGCCGTCATGCCGGCTAAATCCATCTACTATAGTAATCGCATCTGTCAAGCTCGATCCAATTCAAAGGAGCTCTTTTCCATTCTCCGGGAACTCAACAACAATACAACTAGTGTTCAGGTTCCACACTTGGTGTCAAACCATCCATGATGCCTTTACTGCCAAAGTTGCCTCTCACTTGGAAGTGAGTGCCCTACCACCTACGTTCCTCCCACCCAGTCCTTCCTTGAGGGCTCCAGCTCTAATATCACCCCCATGTCTCCTGAGCCTTCCACTCTTTGGCCATCACCATTTGTAGCAGCTGTAACGCTCACCTGGTATCCTCGGGGACGTCACTCAGCCTGTTGTGACCTCTTACAACCTCGAACCCTTCCCTGGAGTCTACTCGACTGGAGACTGGGCCTGAAACACAGGATTAGTAAAGTTTAACTCCCTGTTGCCTCTGTGTGCTTGAACCCCTTCTTCCCCGGGGTCCAACCCTTCCCTTTGATCCACAGCTCACTTTGTTTTCTTGGAAAGTGTGCTCTCCGTCCTGCTTTCAGCGCAGGGGCACGTTGATTGATGCAGGCTCGTTGCAGCCTAGTTACTTCACTAGCAAGAGTCCGGCAGTTAAGTATAATGAGTCTTTTGAACAGTTCTCCAACTTTGTTCCTTTCCTTCCTTAGATGATGGCCGGCGTCCGGGGATGGCGACGTGCTGCTGAGATGAGTAGCGCTGAAGGTGAGTGAGAGCGCGATGCGACTCTTTCGTATTTGTATTGAACCGAGTTCTTTTTCTGTGTCTTTTAGGTGCCGCAACGTTTTCAGCGTGGATGCCGGTTATGAAGAAGAAATGCGGTGAGTAAGCGCGGTATGCGGCGCCTCTAGATTTTTCCACGCTAACCCGGAGTCTCTTTTCCCTCTTGCAGGTGGATGAGAAGTTCCGGAGACTGAGTTCCCCCAGAGCGGCTGGGATTCAGGGAAGCGTTTGAAGCTCGTACAGTCTTTAAACATAAGCGAAGATTTGCTGAATGCTTACTAATGCCTTTTTTCTGTTCTTTTCCCTTTTCCTTAGGAAGCGGCGTGCCGGGATGGGAATGACACCGCGAAGATGCCCATAGAACAGAAGGATGAATGATGGGCAGAAGCGCCGCAAGGTAAGGCTGTTCCTAACGGTGTTCTTGCAGGAGTTGAGCGGAGAAGAAAGATGCAGGCCTACTGGAGACCGATCTGAACACGGTGAGTGTCACGCTGCAGTTGCAGAAAACACAAAGCATGTTTCTTAGCCTGGGCATGGCTTAAATAGTCTCTGGGTATCCCAGGTGTCTCTGGGCTGAACCACACCCAAAAGACTACACTGCACATGCAGTTCTGGGAACCGAAATAGGTGGGGGCATCCATCTTGTCCCCATCAATGCACTACAAGTCCAATCCCCAATGTTATCCTATGGGAGTGAGTGAGTGAGTCTGGTGCCACAAGCGCGAAGTCTGACTCCCAAGTGGGTCTTTGGAGGGATGGAGAGGCCCTTGAGGGCCATGTAGGGGATTGTGGCCTGGCTCCAGCCTGACATCTTGGAGGGCTGGGGACATGAGGGGCAGGAATCATGACAGCAGCTCAGTTCCAGCCCCATGCTACCATCTTCCTCAACATTGCTGCCATGTCTAGATGACAGCATCAAAACCAACAAACCTTCCTTTTCCCCTTGAACTGTATCCGAGGTGAACAAGATTATTCTGGGCATGAAACCTACCTCATGCAAGGGTGACGCTTGTCGATCAAAACTGTTGGTCCAGTGTCTAAATACCATTGGACCTTGGATTACCAACCTGATTAATCAGTCCTTTCTCAAGGGTCGTGTACCCACCGATCTCAAGGAGGCGTGGATCACCCTCTTGCTCAAGAAAGCCAATCTTGACCCACTCATGCCCAAGCACTATCGGCCAATAACAAATGTTCCATTCTTACTGAAGGTAATGGATCGAGTGGCATACCTTCAACTACATAAATTCATCGAAGACCGTGCCATACTTGGTCCCCATAAATCAGGCTATCATGCACGCCGTGGCACGGAAACGGCCATGCTCGATTTAAAATCTAATCTGCCCTCTATTATCGATTGCCGCCACCCAGCTCTTCTGATGCGGTTAGATCTTTCTGCCGGGTTCCATTTAGTCGACCACAAGCTCATGGCCGCCAGGCTGCAATCTCTTGTAGGCTGTACCGAGTTAACCACTCAACGGTTAGTCTCCTTCTTCGGACCTCGCGTTGCTCGGTTGCCATTCATAATTCCTCATCCACTCCATCTCTGCTGGCGTGAGACGTCCCTCAAGGATCTTTTCTCTCTCCCACCCTCTTTAACATTTACATACTCCCTCTTCTTCTGTTGCTTGATGACCTGGGTATCGTGTACACTAACTACGCTGATGACACCCAGGCCATCCTTGAACTTACTGGTTCCTACCCTACTGATGCCAAGGCCATTTCGGCTCAATCATCCACTCTTGGATGGCTCATAACGTAATGGCACTAAATGCTGATAAGACCGAGCTTCTTATCGCTGCCTCCAGTTACATGCTAAAGAACCTCCCGTCGAATATGCCTCATTTTGTATTGCCAATGTCTGCATCCCTGTTGTCCAAAGCGTCAAGACGCTCGGGGTCACTATTGATGCTGAACTCTATACGTCCACATGTGGCTGGAGCAACAAACCGCTCTGTTCACTACGCCATTTGCTACCCGTCAACTTGATGTCCCTTCTGGCCTTGGCCCTTATCAATTCAAGGCTAGACTACTGCAATAGCCTTCTGGCCAGCACGTCTTCCGCTAACATCGCAGCTCTTCAGACCACTCAAAACAGCGCGCTACGTGCCGTACTTGGCCTACCACGACGGCATTCCATTACTGAAGCCCGGAAAAAACTACACTGGCTTCCTATCTCGCATAGGGTTTCTTTCAAGATACTCACTCGGATAAAAATGCTTGAATGACATTGCACCCAGTTACCTCTCAGCACAGATTCGTTACATTCCAGGACGCTCTCTCAGGTTATTGGAACAGTCCAGACTCTCTCAGCCCCGCTGCCATCTTGCCAAATTTGGCAAAACAACCTTTGATGTTCTCGCCCCAGTTTGGTCGAACTTGATTACACTTGACCTCAAGTCCTCCACCTCCTTATCTGACTTTAAAAAGAATCCGAAGAACTTCCTTTTTGCTGCTCCATGGTTCTGTGCTTTTTTCCCTGATCCGATTCTGATTTCTGTCACTCTCACTGTCTGTCTTGTTTCATGTGCACTGTGAGGCCTGCAGGCGATTTGACACTATCAAGAATTAAAATAAATAAAATGGATGGTTAAGATATTGAAAACTTTGAGACACGATTTGAGAAGATATTAAGACACATTCCAAAGTTGTAGGGTATTAATATCAGAAATGTATGCATTTTTCATGAGAGGCTGTGAGGCATGCTCAAGTGAACTGAAGGAAAGATTGGAAAAAAGACTTGCAGCTCCCCTTGTCAGATGAGGTTTGGTCATTAATGTGTACTAAAGCATGTAAAGCCTTGAGATCCATGCAGTTTAAATGACAAACTGCTACATAAATGGCAAACCGCTCCGATTAAGTTTGCTAAGGTGTACTCTGGGTGCTCCAATTTTTGTTGGAGAGGCTGTGGAGAGATTGGGACATTTATACATGTGAGGTGGAAATGCAGGTTAGTCGTTTCATGGATTAAGGAAAGGAAAAACCAATGGATCACTTTCAACCCATTATCCATTTTATCTGGCATCACGCAGATGGAAGATAAACCACAAACACTCTCCCACATGGTGAATCATCTACTTCTTACGGCCAGGGCTTGTGTTGCACAGGCCTAGAAGAGAACACACCTGCCAAATAAACATGAATGGATAAAAGAAAAAAATCCAAATAATGATTCCAAATGGAAAAGATCACAGAATAGTTAAAGGACCCAGACAACCTGGAAAAGAAATGGTTTCGCTTTTCTCAAAACATCAGAAGTGAACATAATATTCAAAAACTGATAGAGAGTAGATGTTAAAGGCAGAGGAAGCCAGAACTTACTATGGAAGAACAACATTATGATGTCTATGTAGAAAGAGTGACTTAGGAGTTTATGATGTGATCAATACATTGTGAAAGGGTTGGTAGGGGGGACTAACATGGGGGATGGGACAAGGGATGCTACATAGGTATGATTTTAAGGATAATGGGGGGGGGAACTTACAGATATGAACATTTACATCTATGCTCATACAATGAACATTTGTTCTCTAAAAACAAAAAAGCAATATAGTACTATTGGACAAAAAAAGATTTTTTTTAAAACACAATTGACTGCAAATGTTCATAAACTATAAAAAGCATGCAAGGTAAAAACGCAACATGCTGAAAAGGAACAAGGCCTTCCCCGTTAAAAATAATCACAAGAGAACATATAAGTTAAACAAAACCACAAAAACAAATAAAGAATGCAATGAGCCGTTCTCCGGCCCGACCTCTAAGCAGAGAAAAAGGACATAGCAGTTGGGCCACTGAGGTTAGATAGATCAGGAAGCAGGCAGTCCTCAAATATTCTTTAAAATCTTGCTTGACCTGCAGGTCTACTAACTTTGTTGACCTGCTTGACCCAAGAGAAATGCACTCGACCCATGGGGACTGGTGACAAAAATGTTACCAGTGAGGTCTTTAAAATGATGCATGTCACCATAAGCCTACTTCTTGATGTCACCATAAGCCTACTTCTTGTTTGTCACGCTGCCACCAGCTAGGCGTTTACATTTTTATTTGACATTTACTGCCAACAAATGTTGTCGGAACTAATTGTCAAATAAGTCTCAAACTTTCATTGTACTCACCTGAGAGGTCGAGTACCAGGTCAGTGGTAATAGACATTCATAAAAACTCCTCATCTAAGCAAGTGAATGAGTAGATTTTGCGAACCCTGGCAGAATACATGATCATGTAGTGGAGGGTTTGGCATTAGGTCTCCACACTTCTTTACCGCAATGTGCATCATCTTTTGAACAGTTATCCAGCCTGGCCTGTGACAAGAAGATTTTGCAGTAGGTTTGTAAGGAGCCACGCTACAAGGATGAAAAATGTATTTTATGCAAGTAAAGACCTTCTGAAAGTCGATTCAGACTTAAGTCAGAGATTACAGCCACACCCAACAAATATTCTCTGATAGAAATAAAGTTTGTAGGAATTATTAGCTGTTGTCAGTCTTTGATTATCAAACCCAGCACAGGTTAGAATTGAGAGTGCTTCTGAAGATCGGTCCCAAGGTTGTGCCTTATGGGAACATTCTGAAGCCCATAAAACAGGACAATTGTGTGTTCGATAATTTCTGCGAAACCACTGTTCCTTTTAATGAGTCATTTAAAATATACATTGCTAGTGAGTAATCTGCACTAGGACAGTGGTGCTGCATTTCAGTGACATCAGCAGATGGCGTCAATCTTCCAAGACAAAGGTTGAATCCTTGCTGTTATCTAAACTGGAGGCACCAGAGGCTTTGGGGAAGTGGAGAACATCACCCCCTCAGTCATGCTTTGAATTAACATTTTTTCAAGTCTTAGAAGAGAATTGGGGCTTGGTCAGAGTCCGGTCAACCTTACAGGATAAACACATAGCTTCAGAACCTCCCAGAAACCAATTGGACGATACCTAACCATCTTGAAAGCAACCAGTACAATCAAAGAATGAGGATTTGATAGATTCTGTAGCACATCAAATAAATACAGAGAAGAGACCTCGGAAATTGCTGGTCCACAGTCCGATGGCATGAACAGGAATTGACAATTAAGTGCACCCACTCCATTACCAATTACTTCTTATTGTAAGAACTGCCTATCCAAATATTCAGCATTCCCTGTCAAAGAAGACATGTTAACCAGGCTTAGGTTCCCCAACCAGAAGCAGTAGACCTTCATCCAGGTGCGGAGCTCTACAGCCCACATAACAAACGTGTGGTTAAGCTGAATAATGTGGTTTCAGCCAGAAAACCAAGATGACGGGTAGAAAAAGGGAGTTTTATTGTGGAAGATGAAACCATCAAAAAGAAAAAATGTAAGAAGATGGGACATCAATCGAATTCCCAGTCCTCATGGGTTAGCGCAAAAGAAAACAAGACGGTAGGTCATACTACAGAGACGGGCATGCATGCAACCTCAAACTTTTTTTTTTTTTTTTTAAACAGGTAGAAATTTGTATTCCTTGCCCAAAATAACAAGTTCTCCACAGTTGAGCATATAAAGGAAGCCATACATGTCAATGTTTGTTTTACCCAAAAAGCATCCATTTGAGGAAAAGTTTAAAACCAAGAAAACATACATACCAGTTTGAAAGTGACTGATTTATTCGTATGAGGATCATCCACAATTTTTTGCAAATTTGCTGCAACTAAAGAGAACAACATTTTAAAGACCCCTTTCAAAAACTGAGATGAAACAAGCATTCTAAAGTTATACTTCAAACCACAGTCCCTCTTTGCAGGAATGCAAATTTCAACTCTAAAGTAAAACTATGTACATTGTTTAAACATGCCATTAGCACTTGAATACACATTGCTCCATTGAGTACCAAAATGTTATTTCACCCAACTAATTTCATCATGCACATGTAAAAAATGTTATACTGTGCCAGTCCTTTGATACGACCGACAAAGGAGTAGGACAAGAAGACCTGTTTTAACTGTGTCCATTTTTTTAAAGAAAAGAATGTCTCTCCAGTCCCTACTGCTATCTACAAGGAAGGTTTCCCTAATCTCAAAGGAAAATAAACTAGTGCTAGTCAGGATGCCTTACACAAAATCCGTCCTCTGTGCTAACCTAATCAAAGCAAACATCTGCCTGTACCACTAATAATAAAAGGTTACAAACTTGGCATAGGAAGAGTGTTCCCCCGCCCTTTCCAGTTTTCTAGTGGTGGTTGGTTCTCCCAAAGAGTTAATGGTTCTCTTGCAGGCCACAGTTCAAAATGGTCCTCTAAATCTTTCTCGCTTCCTGGTGGTACTTAGTCCGGGGCCCCATCCAAATGTTCTTCTGCTTTCTCCTGGGCAATCTGCTTGGTAGGCACTTCAGTTAAACAATAATTAAAATCTTGTATCTCGCAACGCTTCAGGCGTATCTCTTGCTCACCCCTATTTGGGTTGTTGGGTTTCTCACCCTGTGGAGGGATATCTGTGTTCTTGGCCTGGCTTGGGCTACCAAGCCCTTCTGAAGTTATCAATGCTCTCACCCCCTCGTGGGGTACCTCGATGGACAGCCCAAGGGAGGCCTGCGGTGGGGGCGGGGAGGGTTTCTTGCTTCTCAGCTCTTCTGGGACTATCAGCCCCACGTGAGCTATCTTGTTTCTCAGTCCGGCATGGGCTGACTCGTGGCCATACTACCCCTCCTCCGTCTATGCTGCCCGCGTTCCTGGTTCTTGGCAGCTGTGCTCCTTGGGGGCAGAGGGAGTAAGTGTCTCAGGCCTGCGTGGAACCGCAATGCCGACATCTTTCCGTTCTTCACTGTCGGCTCTCATTCCTTCTGTCCCTGCGGGACAGGACTTTGGCTTTGGTTCTGGAGGACGTCGGTATGCCGCTTTTGGGGCGGCTTCGACTGCCCTCTCTTCGGCAGCTCCAAGCTCCTTAGGTTCCACATCTTTCTGGAGGTGGCAGCGCTCCATGGGCCTTTGTGTCCCACCGCCCATCACAGAGATGTTCCCTCTTTTGCATTTCTACATGGTCTTGCTTCATTGACCTTCTGGTTCGCTCGCCGTGGTACTGTGACCTTTACGTTCCTCCCTGGAATGAGATGGGATAATCCATTGGTTCCGTTCTTCAGGCACGGATAGCAATATACACAGGCCAGAACCCAAACCATCCACTTTAAATGGCTCAGTACAATACTGCCCTGCTCAAATTGCATATAGCCAAAAAACACCTGGGATGCTTTGTTAAAGGGAGGTAGAGCTAAACCCTTGCGTGGGGATTCCTTGTCCCCCAAGGGTAGGGATCATCCCAGTTGGATCTCACTTGCCCTGTCCCTTAGGGTGTGTTAAGCAATGCAGGCTCGCCCTCCCTAGTGCCAAAAGGTGAATTAGTCAGTATACACTAGTAGTTTAACAGCTTTTAGACTCGTCTGAAAGAGGTTGTGAATTGTGCGACTTCTAGGGGTTTCGAGAGGGCTGAAAAGTGGGGAAAAAGGAACGAAAGTAGTAGACCATTAATAGAAGACCAAAAGCAGAAGGTAAAAGGAGACGGGTAATGTTTGTGAAACCTTGGATTTGTGGTTATCCATTAAGATTACAACACGAAAAACGCACGCAGGCAGGTGGTTAAAGGATTCAACAGTGGCTGCATAAAGGAAAAGAGATCTAACTGAGGGCAACTGTGCTGTCTAAAGTTATAATCTGGTGAATGGACTTGTGACAGATTCAAGATGTGCTCAAATGAAAACTTGAAACCTGGAGGCATTTTCCTGTCGGAGAAAGCATTGGCCTTTTCCAGCTATACAAATGATAGACCGTGTGAACAGTTCAATGTGCAAAAGAGAACATGTGGAATAGGAGAGGGTAGAAGGAAATCCATGTTTTGTGAGAATTTGCAAAGCCTTGGCAACCAACAGAATAACTATTTGATCTTCTGATTCTCAAAGCAACACCTGACTAAATGGATTCATGAGGGATCCTAACATTTTCAAAAACTGAGGGAATTTCTAAACTACCTTGCATGTAACAAAGTAACAAAACTACTTGAGGATTATCTGAAACACCTAGAACCTACCGAAACCTACATCCACATGCAGGACTAAGTGTTGAATTCCTATTGTAATGTGGATGGAATAGAAAAGCCCAACATCATGACTGTCTAATTTGTGGTCATGAGCGTGAGCATTATTGGGCATGAAGGATAGATGTTTGGTACTCATTGCAAGCAATCAAAAGTGAGGCTCGAAGTTTAAGAATATTTCCATTAAGTGCTTAGTGTAATGTCAGACATTAGCCATGGCTTGAAAGAGATTGAGGCACACGGATGGAATACAACACTGGGAAGTTACAATGTTTTAGGGTAACATTTAACCTATCGGCTAAAGCCTCTTGTCCTGCAGTGGGTAGTACATCTAATCATATACTGGCATGCCTAATTTTTAGTGTAACAAGCATCGAACATGAAAGAAGAAATAAGAAAAAGGGCATATCATTAGCATATTCAACAGATATATTGATCGTCAATGAGGCCATAAAGTTCTCAAGCAAGTGTACAGAGCATTTCATTGAGTTTGTTTTAAAAACAAGTCCTCCATTAAAACAAATGAATTTAGCATCTCAACCTCTAATTCATCGTCTCATTCTAAGCTAGCAAGTGTGGGATATAGTTCACAACGGTTTGAGAGTAGAATGAAACTGTTCCTTCTATGTAAAGCACCTAGACAAAGCTTTGGCAAGAAACAGACCGTTGGGTTGAATTGGGAGGGAGAGATCTGGAGAAAAGGGGATGAATATGTAAAGAGTCTGGTTTGAATAGCTTTCTTGAATGCTGGAATTTCTTCAGTGGATCTAATTTCATAATGTAGCGAGTTTCACATTTGTGGAGCTATGGCAGAATTGGAGGAACATTTGTGAAGTTAATCTACGTGTTCTGTTGGGAAAACGCCTGTAAAATGCAGATCCTATCCAGTGAAATGAGTTGTAAATAAATTATAAGTTACTCACCGTGACTAACGTCCTTAGACCCCTTTCCTCCATACTGCATGGGCATCCCTTCCAAGGGACAGGAGACGGAACCTTTTTCACCAGAAAAAAACGTCTTCCCCTGTAAAGTTAGAGGCCCGCGGGGCTGCAGCCCTGGGAGCATGTGCTGCCCTCACTCCGCCCTCCGGCGCCACACCTCAGTCCCCATTGACGCGTTGGCAATAGATTAACATTGCCTAATGACACCAGAACTATTAGGGGGAGGATGGTGGGACGTATGGAGGAAACGGGACTAGGGACGAACAGTACGTTAATCACTACGGTGAGTAACCTATAATTACTGTTACGTCCTGTCCGCTTTCCTCCATACTGCATGGGCGATTACAACTGAATGTAGCCCCAGGGTGGAGAGGAGACCTTCCTTAAGCAAATAGGTTCCTGAGAATCGCCTGTCCGAAAGCCGCATCAGATTTAGAGCCGGCATCTAAACAGTAATGCTTGCAGAAAGTCGAGGGAGTGGCCCAAGTGGCTGCCCTGCTTATGACATAGGGCGCTGGAATGCGATGGCCGTTCACATGGCCATGATTACGTGGGCGTGCAGGTTTGCGGGAAGCGGCTTGTGCTGGCCCTCGTATGCTTCTTTGATGGTTGAGAGCATCCAGAGGGATATGGAGGCCTTGGAGGCCTGCTGGCCTGGTCTTGCACCTCCGAAAGTGACAAAGAGTGCGTCTGATTTGCAGAAGCCCTTGTTCCTGTCAAGGTAGAATTTCAGGGCACGCCCGACATCAAGGCACTGCAGAACTCTCTGTGCCTCATACTTAGGCTCGACAAAAAACATAGGAAGGACTATTACCTTGTTCAAATGGAAAGAAGACAGCACTTTAGGACTACCTTGTCCCCGTGAAAGGTACCATATGGTTCTGAGGCGACCAGTGCCTGGATTTCGCGGACTCTGCAAGCCGAGGTGCGGCCGACAAGTAAGGCTTTCTTAACGGTGACAAGCTCGATGTCAGCGGATGCCATTAGCTCAAATGGTTTGTGTGCCAGGGCACCCAGGACTATGTTCAGGTCCCACACAGGATGTGGCTTCCTGATGGGCGGGTAAAGCTTTGCGAGCCCCGTCAAATGTTTCTTGACAATTGGATTGGAGGAGGAGAAGACCACCCCCTCCTCCAAGTTCCTGTGAGCCCCGAGGGCTGTGCGACAGGTGTCCAGCTGTACGCCAGAGTGGGCGAGGTGCGCCGAAAAGTTGTGCACGTCGTTCAGAGTACATGCAGGGGGTCGATTCCCTTGGAGTCTGCCCAGTGGCAGAATCTGGCCCATTTGCTTTTGTTCTGGGCCCTGGTAGCCTTGCTCCTGGCACCCAGTATGATCTCCAGATTGGCCTGTGAGAGGCTGAGGTGCTGCAGAGTTGCGTTACCTGCTCAGGTACCACCCTGTGAGGGCTAGTTTCCTTGGCGCAGGGTGGACAACTCTGCCCCCTTTCTATGCCAGAAGATGTGCTGGGCCCGTCGGGAGGTGAATCAGGGGCACTTCCGAGAGACTGAGCAGCTCCGAAAACCATAGCCTGGCCGGCCACCGAGGAGCTATTAGAAAGATGAGGAGTTGGCGAGCCTCCTTGATTTTGCAAATTACTCTGTGAATCAGGCGTGGGCGGAAAAGCATAGGCCTTCATGCCGGTCCACTGGAGGTGAAACGCGTCTCCCAGAGAGCCGGGGCCCGGACCTTGCCAAGATGCGAACTGGGGACACTTCTTGTTGTGCCAGGTGGCAAAGAGATCCACCTGGGGGTGACCCCACGTGTTGAAGATCTCCTGAATAACGAGGTTGTTTAGCTGCCACTCATAATTGTCTGCTCCCAGCCTCCTGAGCCTGTCCGCTTCCAGGTTGGATTCCCCCGGGAGGTGGACTGCCGGAAGGTAAATGTCATTTTCCAGGGCCCACTCCGACATGCTGATCGCCAGTATGCACAGAGGAGGGGGACCTGGTGCCTCCTTGCTTGTTGACGTAGTACATGCTGGTCGAGTTGTCGGTCTATATGAGGACAGCCTTGCCCCTTAGAAGTGGTAGGAATGCTTTGAGCGCCAGTCAGATGGTGTTCCGCTCTAGCCAATTGATGTGGTATTCCTGCTGCTGAGGAGTCCAGGTGCTGTGGACAGAGAGAGCGTCCAGGGTGGCTCCCCAGCCCTCGAGCGAGGAATACGTGGTGAGAGTGGCCTGTGGAGTGGGCGACTGAAAGGGCTTGCCCATCCGTAGGTTGCAGTCTCTGGACCACCAAGTTAGGTCCGGGTGGAGAGATGGAGGAACTTAGATCATATTGGATTGAGAGCCCCGCTCCTGATTCCATGAGGCTGCGAAGTGTAGCTGAATCCTCCTCATCCTTAGTATCGTTTGCAGGACAGGTAATAGGATCGCTGCCATTAGCCCCAGGAGATGTAGGTACCACCATGCCAAAGTCACTTCTCTGTTGAGGAAGTGGGCAGTGGAAATACCTTCTGGGAACCAGTGTCCCAGATGAGGCCCAGAAATGTCAGAGTCTGTGACGTCTTGAAATTGAGCGAGAAGCCCAGATCGTGCAGAGTGTTCATAAGGGCATGGGAAGAGTGGTAAACAGCTTCCGGAGATGTAGCCTTGCCAGTCATCGAGGTATGGGTAGATGTGGAGGTCCTGCGCTCAGAGGTGGGCCGCCACTGTATTCTTGGTGTAAAGACCCTGGGGGCCAAGTTGAGGCCTTCTGGGGGGCGAAAATCCTGGAGTAAAGCCAAAGCCTCGCTGGGAGGTTGGGACTTCTTCCACTTCCTGGCTCTCTACGAGCGACCGGATCTCCACCAAAAGAGTTGCTGTGCCAACCTGTGGGAGTGGAGGGGAGGAAAAGCTGGGATAGGAAGGCGGTACCCTGTGGATACTACGGAGAGGATCCAAGGGTCTGCGAAATTCTGGCGCCAGAAATGTGCATGGAGAGCAACCCTGCCCCCCACCGGAGACACGTGGACCCGAAGGGGCGTGTCATGCCTTCTTTCCCTCGGAGGCTGTTGCGGAGGAAAAAGCCCTTACTCTCCCCCCCCCCCCCCCCCCCCCCACACCACACCACTTTTTTGTTGCTTGGCCAGTTCTGAGACGGCGAGCAGCCGGCTGCCTGGATCTACGTTCCTGGAAGCCTCGGAACACTCAATACGTACAACCCCTCTCGAAGCTCTGCTGAGATTTTGTGTACGCTTTGGGCATGGTCTTTGTAGGGATGGATACAAACTTGGTGGCCATTTGTAAGCCGTTTTTCTTTTGTCCAGCTCCTCGTCCGTGGAGGAGTGGAACAGGTACCACCCCCTCGAACGGCAGATCTAGTATACGTTCCTGGACACCTGGGTTAAACTTTGTTGCCCGGTGCCAGACCGTCCTTCTCATGTCCGTGGCAATGCAGATGGCAGATGGCCAGAGGTGTCGATATGGCCCACTGTGGATTCCATGAGATTGTGCGCAACCAGCTTAGCCTCGACTAGTCCCGCCTTAAAACGTGATTGGCTCTGGAAGGGGAGTTCCGGAAGGAATTCTGCAATTTCCCACCATAATCTTTGGTTGGCGGCAGCCAGCATGGCATCTGGCTGGCCTGACTAAGACGCATGGATGCGTTGGAATAGAGTTTCTTGCCGTACGCCCCCAAGATCTTCTCCTTGCCTAGCAGCGCCACAGAGGAGGCGGCTGAGGAGGACTGAGGCTTGGAGTATAGTGATGCTGCAGCTATCTCCGAGGACTGCGGCTGAGGATGGGCCGAGAGCAAGAGGGTATCCTACTCTATCTGCCTGTACTTGCCGTCCAGGCGTCGATTGACCGGCTGGGCCGAGTGGGGTTTGAGCCAGCCCTTCTTGGCCAGGGAGACTACATCGGTCTGCATAGGAATCCCCGATTTGGCAGAGGGGCGTCGTGTGAGGACTTCAGCCAGAAGCCCCTCTGCCGGCTGCTTGACCTCGGGTTGGGGTAGGCCCAGATATTCTGCCAAACCAGCAAGACATTTGCGTAAGGCCCGGGCTGAGGATGGCGTGTCCGGATCCTCCTCCTCATCCGTATCCTGCAGATCTGGGGGATCCTGTGGAGGAGGAGGAGTAGTTGGCAGAGGTTGAGTCGGCTGGGGAGCCGGAGGAGGCGGCTGCGCCAGAGCCAGGGGCACCGATGGAGGAGTCTGTGGTGCCGCTAGCATGGCGGGAATGACTTCCCTGATGGCGTCTTTGAGGATAACGCTCATCCGAGTTGACTTCATGAGGCCGAGGAACCTCACTAAGTAAACCTCTTTGCTGACTGAAGCGGTGGCAGGGGGTGCTGATGGGGTAGTGGGAGGCAGCTGTGGCCGCTGCATACCCTGTCCACACGGATGCAAAGGAAAGCTGCCCTGCGCATAAGAGGGGTAGACTGTAGGCCATGTACCTGGTTAAAGCCGGTCCCACCTTGACACTCCTTCGCCGAATTCCTCTAATGGTGTCGGACGGGTGCCTCTTTCTGGCGCGGTGACCATTTTGTCAGGCTGTCTGCCACGTGCCTGCGACGTGTTGCTCGGCCCGCTAGGCCCAGCCTCCTCCAAGACTCTTGCGTGTGGATCACGAGGCCTACCCTGCTCCTCAGGCCTAGGTCCGGTAGGTGAAACCCTCGACCCGGGGGTCGGTTGAGCTGCGTTTAGGCGCCACCTCGGACGTATTGCCAGTATTAGGCCCTAGCCCCTCAGCCATGGTGCCGGTATAAGGGTGAAGACCCAGTAACACTGACACCGGGACCATCCACGGATCCCTCAGCCCGGGGGCCGGTAGCAGTAGCAGCCTCCGTGCACGTGCTGGTAGAAGGACCTGAGCGGTCCCTCCCACGCAGGAGAGTCCCAGGGAAGGAGTTGCCCTTGCGAGGTGCGATGGAGAATATTGGCCGTACTTTGGGCCTGTTTCGATGTTTCACGAAGTTCTTGAAGTGCTCTGGAGGCGACCTTTGGAAAAGCTCCCTCCACTTGGCTAGTCTGTTCTTCAGCGCTTTTGAGGACAGCGAGTCACACGCTGAGCAAGATTGACAACCGTGGTATGGGACAAGGCAATGTAGGCAGGGGGCATGGGGGTCTGAGATAGGGAGAGCCCGTTGCAGGATGGACACCTGCTGAACCCCGTAGCAGTCGACACGTGCCGGGGAGGAGCGCGACGCCTGAGGACAGAGTTCCTGAACGAGAAAAAGACAAAAAAGAAGATCAAGAGAAGTATCCGTGTGTGGAAATACATGACCCTGGAGCACTGGTGAATTTGCCCGTTCCCGTCAACACGGAAAAGGGGACTGAGGTGTGGCGGCGGAGTCAGGGCAGCGCATGCTCCCTGGGTCGCAACCCCTGCGTGCCTCTAAATTTAAAGAGAAAGAAGGTTTTTTTCTGGTGAAAAAGGTTCTGTCTCCCGTCCCTTGGAGGGGACGCCCATACAGTATGGAGGAAAGGGGACGGGACGTAAGAGTATGAGAGAGCAAGAGGAGGCGGCAGAGGAGGCAAGTTTGAAGGAGAGCTGCGTGTCATCCGCATAACACTGGAAGTTAGGAGAGAAAGTGGAGATCAGATGGGCTAGAGGGGCCAGGTGGATGTTGAAAAGGCCAAAGCAAGAGGATAGAGCCACGAGGGACACCGCAGGTGGAGAGAGAGATGGAGGCGAGAAAAGGTCAGGGAAGGTCAGAGGGGAAGGACTTCAACTAGTCCAGAGCCAGGTCTGTGATGCAGAGGGTATGAGAGCCGATTTTGGCATGATTGTCCGCAACAAAAGCAGTGGAAAGGTCAAGAAGGATGAGAACGGAAGGAGTGTTGGAATCAAGATTAGAGAGCAAGTCTTCACAGGTTTTCAGGAGAGCAGTTTCCATGCCTCTGGCAGCTCTGAAGCCAGACTGGTGGTCGTGGAGACAACCAACAGATTCAGTGTGGTGGATAAGCTGGGAGATAGGGCAGTAGTTAGCCAGATAGGAAGGGTCGGCAGAATGCTTTTTGAGGAGAGGGTGCAGAAGGGAGTGCTTGAGGAGTGAGGGGAAGGATCTACTGGCAAAGGAGTGATTGCAGAAATTAGTCCAGGCTGGAGCAAGGGAGACAATGTTGTCCTTGATGGTTCTAGAGGAGCAGGCGAGCACCTTCATAGAGCAGACTTGCCAAGTAACCTCATCAGGTGATGTGGGAGAGAAAGAGGAGAGTAGGGGGAGAGGGGAGGGAGGCCAGAGAGCGCATGAGCGAGAAAGGAGTGGAGTCAAGGAGAGCGAGGACAGGATGTTCTGAGTTTTAGTGGTGCAGTGAGAGGCCAGTGCAGTGCAGAGGGCCATGGAAGGCAGAGGAGAAAAGGAGGCTGTATAGAATTAGTGAGCTTGTTCCAGATTTTGACAATTTTAGCTGTGTTAGTGGCCACATAGGTGAGGTCTTAGATACAGGCCCCCTTAGAGCAGATGGAGTCTGTATTGCGTTTGGAGCAAGCAGCAGGCCAGTTTGTCAGAGGATGTGCTCAAGGCCTGCCACTTTTGCTCAGCAGCTCTGCATTTGAGAGAGGCCAGGTCAGAGTCGTACCAGAAGTTGCGCTTGGAGGCAGGCTTCATGCAGATCCTTATGACGGGGGCAACGATGCCAAGAGTATTCGAGATGGGGAGATGGAGAGTTGAAGAATAGTAAGGGCTGTGTCAGAGTGATAGTCAGAGGAAGAAGTTGGGGCGAGGGGGGAACAAAGGTCGCGCCAAAATCAGCAACTGACTCACGCTTCATAGGTCGAATGAGAGCGAAGGAGACTGGCAGTGCAGGTGGGGGCTTAGCCGGGGGACCAAGGTGAGAGGGCAGGAGAGTGTGGTCAGACCAGGAGAGAGGGGCAGTGAGAGGGTTGGAGATGGGAATGTCAACAGAGATGAGAGCATCTAAGGTGTGTCTGGTAGAGTGCATTTGACCGGCGGGAAGAATGGTGAGGGAAAGTGTCACAGAGGTTACAGAAGATTCCAGAGGCCGCATTGGGGGAGTTGAGGGGGTCAGGGCCAGGTGGCCTGTAAATTGTGGCAAGGGTCAGCAAGAGGATAGGAGACACCAAGCCTGCCGACGAGGCATTCAAAGGAGGAGTAGGACTGAGCGGGTATGATAGTAGCAGGCACCCATTCAGGGAAGATCAGGGCCACTCTGCCCCCAGTCCGGTTAGGCCTGGCCTTGGAGCGGATCTTGTAGCCCTCAGGGAGGACAGTGTCACAACCCGTGACAGAGCTGGCCATGCACCACATTTCGGTGAGAGCGAGGGTGTTGAGGTTGAGTTCCTCAAGGAGGTGGCAGATGTCAGAGGAGTGTTTGATGGTAGAGGGAGAGTTGAAGGTAGCTAGGTGGAGCTCATTGCAACTTTTAAAGTTCTTCCGAGGAGGGGTACAGAAATGTGGTACACCCGTCGGTGGGGCCAGAGGGTAGGCAGAAGGTGGCATGGCAGGAGAATGGAGGAAGTTGATGAGAAATGGAAAAAGCCCATCAAGAAGAAGGAGGTTGGGCTGAGTTTCCTGGACCACGACAGTGCCTTTTAGGTAGACATTAATGATGGCCTTTCAGGAAAGGAAGTATGCCAAGAGTACTTCCCAAGGGGTGTCACCATTAATGGGAGAGGAAGAGAAAGGCGAGAGCACAGAGACCATATGGGAAGTCCAAAGGTCTGGATAAGGAACAACAAAGAGGATGTCAGTGACAGTCTGCCTGGAAGAAGCATTGACATAGGTGTCAGCGATGGGCAGGCCTGCATTGGAGACTAGCAGTTCTTTCTTGAACTTTTCCTTTCAGACTTCGAAAGAGAGATAGGATAGGTGATAGTGTAACAGAGAAGATAGGTGAGATTTAAAGCACCATAGAGGGTGGGCACGTAGAGAGGGGATGGGGGGGAGAAGAGGGAGCACTGCTGTGCACAAGACCAAACTAAAGCACAAACAGAGTAACAATCAAGAATTAAGTGTGCAGGAAAAGGCAAAGCCGAGGTTACAGCAACAACAGAAAAAACAAGACTAATAGAAACAAGTGATCTGGATAGAGGGAAGAGATATTTGCTAGACGGATGGAGGGAAAAGCCTAATTCCCACACAAAAACAAGGCAAAAACAGTCAGATGTGACTTTCCTAGATAGAGGAAAAAGCCTAATTTACAACACAATGGTAAATGCAGAAACTCTAGATAGAAGGAAACAGGCTTCAATAGCTAGCTACGGCAATTCACCTAATGACAGATATGGAAACATAACAGTGATGTGCAGCAGACAGCAGTTTAGCAATAGGAGTAAGGAGAGAGGGGGGACAATTAAGTAAGTAGGGAGCAGTAACGGCTTCCCCCCCGCCATCTGCACCTGTCTTACTGTGACAGTCGCTGCTGGCTGATGGCTGCGTTGCATGCTCCCACGGCAAACACCAGCAAACACCAACTGGAGCTGCTAAGCTGGAGCTGCCCTTTGCCTCTGGCCCTTTGCCGCAAGGGGCTGCAAGGGAAGTGGGGCTGCCCTGCAGAGATCCATTTAGTAAGGCAACAGGCCCATTTAGGGGTCAGAGATGGGGAGGGAAAGGGAAAAACAGGAAGGGAATGGGCTCAACAAACCGCAAAGCGGCAAATGCACAATAAGATTACAGGCACACAGAGGATATTATATTAGCAGTTGCACAGGAGCACAAAAGTTAAGTAGCTCACCCAAAGCCCAACCGCAGAGGAACAGCTGAGAGTTGCGGTCTGAATCAGTATAGAGTACTTGTATCCATTGTGAAGAGTAGGGAATTGATGGCTGTGATACTGGCATAAGCAGCGACACACTGCTGTCCTCACCAGCTGGATGGCAGGGAAATCCATGACTGAAGACAAAGGTAGTTAGAGGTAAAAGAGCAGCCAGAGTAGTGATAATCGAAGGGAATAGACCATGCAGAATGGAATTCAGTAAAGGCAAGTTCAAGGGAATATGCAAATGGGGGGGAGCAAGCATGAACACGATATTGACTTGGGCGGGGTAGGGTACCATACAGTCTTGCTTGAACTCACATTTGGTGATGGATAATGGTGGGAGATGTAAGAGTGGGGAAGGAATGTAGAGGATGAAGTGAAAGTGAACAGATGGGGAAGGATCAATGGGTTGAAGACAGGGGTATGCCATTGAGTGAGTTGCATTGGATGTGGTGTGAAACATTATGGGCCTCATCACAAGTTGGGCAGTACCCCAGCAATAAATCTGTCAGAATACCGCCCAACGCAATCGGTGTTAGCGCCACTTGGTCCGACAGTATTAACGCCATATTACAAGTGGCAGTGTAAGTCTCCATTTCTTTTAGTCCATAGGACTCAATGGGGCATTTTCGGTGCAATTACTGTGACGGTAATTGTGTCGCGCTAATTGCGCTGCAGTAATTGGGCGGAAAGTCCGCAGAATTTACCTCCAGCTCAAAGCTGGAGGTAAATCCTCCAACTTTCCCCAAAACTCATAATTGGGTGGTGTGGTAATGCGGCGGTAACACCATTACCGCCGCATTTTTACTGCACCACCCAACTCGTGTTGAGGCCCCTATGAAGGCTGACAAGTGAGCTGTCAGTGGAATCGAGATGGAGCTGGTGAGCCTTCGTCGTATTGCGAGAGGTTGAGGTCACTCATCATGATTGTGATAATAAGCGGGTAAGAGAAAGAGCAGTTGGACCGAGACATGCTCAAAGCAGGAGGGAGTGAAATCAAAGACAGGAAGAGGTGGCAATGGTGTATCCTTGCTTATCACGACAGCAACAAGGTTGCCTTTTTTGACAAGATGAGGGGAGTGAGAGAAAGAAGTAATATCTACTTTAAGAAAGGGTATATTATTCACATGGATTTGAGGTGGCCAAAGTGTTGTCGAGCTACCGCTGCGATCTGGGTTCCCAGTCAGTTCTGATTCCATCACAGCTCCAAAGTTCTTCACAATGGAAGAAGGCACAAGCAAAAGTGAATTCTGTAGGTCCAATCAAAACACAGGGCAAAAGGAGTGGCTGCCCATAATTATGTTTTTTCCAGGTTAAGGGCTGGTGGCCATCCACTGGTCAATCTGGAAGATACAATCAATAATTTTGGTCTAATGGAGTTTCAAGATTAGCTGACTGATTGCCGTAATTGAAGTAGGAGAGGGGTTAAGAAATGTCAGTAACGTGTGGAGTGGGGACACATTGAGGTTAAACAGAAGAGAAGATAGCAAAGAGCCCTATGATACACCAAAATAAACATTGTTTGGATTCAGAGAAAAAGGGTTTGATCATTACCCATTATGACTGGGGTGTTTGGGAGGAAATAATCCATTCCAGTGCAAGATACCTTTTTGCCTAGATTGAATAATTAGGATCACAGAATTTCACGGTGCAATCAGTCAAAGGCCACAGAGGTCAATCATTTAGTATCCATCTTGAAGGAGCCAAGCTCCCATTGTTTGACCTTGCTGCTTAATTGAAACCTTATTCCATGTGCTTAATACGGTACGCTGCTTGTGAAAACATTTTGTATGCTCTGACAATTATCCATGCTTTTCCGTGACAAACTGTATGTGAGAGCATAGTGAGATTTGAACCTCACTGTTTGTAGAAGGAGAAAATACTCACCTTAATGATCTTCCCATAGATTCTTCTCCCGCAGATTCCTCATCTTGATAGATATCCATCATCCAGCTCTGCTGCTCAGAATCTTTTCGCCAGGGGCAGTAGGGGACGTCGATTCGGCTGTCGATCCATCTTGCCTGGCTCTCGATCTTCGGCTCCGGAGGTGACGTAAGGCGTTGTGCATATATAGCACATCACTAAGCCTCATGCTTCAGTTCCTCCCTTTTTATCCGCCGCGCATGAACGCTGCAGAAGGAAAAACCACATGAGGAGGCTAATTGGCCGGTAAAAAAAAAAAGGATACATACCAACAGGGTGGCCCCATACAACAATGATTGAAAATATATATCCTGTTTATTGAATGAGACAGACATGGTCATATAAGAGCCATCACCAGATGTCTTCTCATTTGGACAGAAGCAGCAAGCCACAGAACTTTGAGCGGGATGGATGGGAAGGCCGATGAGGAATCTGCAGAGAAGAATCCATAGAAAGATTATGTTGAGTCATTTCCTCTTCAATGGATTGCCTTTCTCCTGCAGAATCCTCATCTTGATAGACTGCCCAAGCAGTTAGAATAACAGAGTAGGGCAGAAAGTTTTAAACAAGTAGATTCTGTGGAACTGCCTTACCAAACCATGCATCAGCTCCCCGTGTAACATCCAAGGCATAGAGCTTGCTGAATGCAAATAAGGAGGACCAAGTGGCTGCCCGACACATGTCCCTAACAGGAACCTCTCTTTGGAGCACTGTCGAGGCCAAAACCCCTCTGGTTGAGTGAGCCCTGATGCCCGCTGGAAGCTCCCTGCCTGCCGATTGGTAACACTCCGACAGGAACAAAATAATCCAACAGGACAGGGTGTGTTTGGTTATGGCAAGAACTTTGAGACAAACAACGAGCCACAAACAACCGGTCTGACTTCCGAAACTCGGATGTGCAAGCAACATAGAAGCTTAACGCTCCATTGGGGTCAAGACGGTGGAACCGCTCTTCCTCTTTCGAGGGATGTGGAGGAGGGTAAAAAATAGGCAAATCTATAGACTGACAGGTGAAACCCTGAAACCACCTTAGGGAGGAACCCGTGCCAGACTTTGAGAGAGACTTTCTCATGAAAGAACCCTAGAAAAGGAGATTTGCAGCACAAAGTTTGCAGCTCGCTAACCCTCCTTGCAGAAGTGATTGCAACCAAGAAGGCTGTCTTAATGGATAACAGCCGTAAAGAATATGAGTGCATAGGGTCAAACGGAGCCGCCATCAAGTAGGTCAAAAACGGATGAAGATCCCAATCTGTGACGACAAAATGGGTTGGCGCAAACTTATTGAGAAGGCCCTTCAGGTAATGGGCCATGACCGGAATAGTAAAGAAGGAACCTTGGTCTGCGGACTTCTTGAACACAGACAGGGGCGCCAAATACCCTTTCACTGTGGTAACAGGAAGAGGTCAGTGACAGAAGGAACTCCATCACTTGGGGTGGGGCAAGAGATCAGGTCAATCTCGCCTTCAGTCTTCTCCGCCTGCACTCGTACAGAGATCTTGTAGAAGGTCTGTGTGCAACCAGCAACAACTCATGTATTTCCTCTGAGAGGTCGCAATCATCATATCTCATTCTCTCAAGAGCCACGCATGTAGGTTGAGGGAATCTGGGGTCGGGTTGAACCCTCAACCCTCAGACTGGGTTAGGAGATCCAGACGCTGAGGCAACCATTGAGGCGGACAGATAGTCAGAACCAAGAGTTCGGAGTACCAAGTACCATGCCCTTCTCGCCCAATACAGGGCGATCAAGATCATGGTCGCTCAAAATTCAACTGCATGAGAACCCACGCGAATCGGGGTGGGGGGAGGCGTAGTGGAGGGGGAAGGTCCAATCCAGCAGAAACGCGTCCCCCAGTGGGATGTTCACTGGGAATTCCCTCAAGCAAAACTGTTTGCACTTCCTGTTGGACGCCGTGGCAAACAGATCCAATGCTGGGGTACACCAGAGCGCAAAGAACTCCTCTAGGACTTCCTGGCACCTTTCCCACTCGTGTGAGACCATGTTGTGCCTGCTCAGAGTATCCGCCAATGTGCTATCTGTCGCCGCCAGATGAACTGTCGAGACAGATGTGGTTCTCCCAGAACCACAGCTGTATCGCCTCTGTGCAGAGGGGACGGGAGTGCACACCACCGAGCTTGTTGAGGTAATGCATGGCCACTGTGTTGTCCGTCAGTACGAGGACATGCTTCCCTCCGAGACACGGGGCAAAAGCCCTCAGGGCTAACCTGATGGCCCACAACTCCAGCCTGTTGATGTTCCACCTAGCGTCCAATGGATGCAAGGGTCACTCAACTGCAAATCCTCTCAGTGGGTTCCCCAACCCTTCAGAGACTGATCTGTGACAACTCAGGGCTGAGGCCAGATGGGCTCCCCCACCATGAGATTGCAGCGCGTGTTCCACCAGCCGAGTTTGCGGACTACCTGGCTGGACACAGAGGTGATCTGTGAGTGCTCCCAGATACTGAGACCACTGGTTCCTCGGGAGCCACTGAAGGGATCTCATGCGCAGCCTGGCCTCTGGCACTAGAAAAATACAGGAGGCCATGAGACCCAAAACGTGCTGGAAGGAAGCGTGGTTCTGAAACAAATGCACCATATTGGCTATTTTACCAAATTTCTGTTTAGGAGGAAAAGCCTCCCCTGCCCGAGTGTCTAGGACTGTGCCGATTAACTGGAGCCACTGAACTGGTGTCTAAATAGGGCTTCAAGTTGAGGGAGAAGCCCAGCCTGTGCATTAGTAGGCAGGTGTCTTCCAGATGAGACTAGACTAGCAGACTTCCCTGGATCAGCCAGGTACTGGAAGGCATGGCCGCTGGATCTCCTGAGGTGAGCCGCGACTACCGCCATGAGTTTGCTTAAGACCCTTGGAGGGGAGGTCAACCCAAAGGGCAGCACCTTGAACTGATAGTGCTTGTCCCTTATGAGGAACCTTAGGAACTTCCTGTGCTTTTGGTGTATTGGCACATGGAAATAAGTATCCTGCAGGTCCATTTACACCAACCAGCCCAAAAATTCAAGAGCTGGAGAATTTCTCTCAACGTTACCATCCTGAATTTGTCTTTCCTCAGGAACTTGTTTAGAGCCCTGAGGTCCAGAATGGGACAGAGACCTCCTCCCTTCTTGGGTACCAGAAAATTCTGGGAAATTCTGGGAATACCAGCCAGATCGTTGTTAAGGGGGTACCTCTTCCACAGCACCCTTTGAGAATAGGGCTCTCAGTTCTTCCTGGAGCTTGTGTTCCGGTTGGATTAGGGGCTGTGAGGGTCTGTCCGGTGTTTTTTTTATAGAAAGGGCAAACAATAACCCTACCGAATCAACTGCAGGGCCCAGGCGTCGGGAGGTTATCTCCTGCCACTGGGGCCAATGCTGTGCCAATCGTCCACCAACCGGTGTATATTGGGAGGGGCAATCAAAGCGGCTTAGAGGGCGCAGACACCCCCGCTGCTGTTGCTGCTTGTTGGCCTCTAGAAGCCCCTCTGCCCCTTCCAGGATGCGAGAAGCACCTCTACCCCTGTCTGGCTTGCGGCAGCTGCGCCTTCCTGCCATAGGGTATGTAACGCCTATAAGCCTCTGCCTCTGGAGGCAAAGCTGAAGGCAGGTTTGGCCGGCAACGCCGATAGGCCCAGTGATTTAGCAGCCAACTTGGATTCTTTAAAGTTATCCAAGGATTTGTCAGCTTTCTGACCGAAAAGCATGTCTCCCTCAAAGGGCATGTCCAGCAACCTGTTCTGAACATTTGAGGAGAAGCCAGAAGTTTTCAGGTAGGCCTGCCACCTCATAACCACTGCTGAACTAATTGATTGGCCAACGCAGTCCTCTATATGTCCAGGCCCATTTGCAATGACTGCTTGGCTACCTGCTTCCTATCCTCCACCAGCTGTAACAATCTGTCCCACATGGCACCCTCAGGGACATATTCAGCAGCATGTTCCACAGCTTTCCACAAGCCGAAGGAGTATATTGCGAATCCGCAGGCTATGTTTGTGGCTTGGAGAGCCATGCTGCCAGAGGTGAACACCTTTCTGGTCAATGCATCCGATTTCTTTCCCTCTCTGTCCGGAAGCAGATTGGAAGTATACTGCTTGTCTGGTGGAAATAGTGGCAGCCTGTATAACCAGCCCTTCCAGGGAAGGGTGTGTGGCAAGGAAAGAAGGGCCTCCTCTTGCCGGCCTATATTTTCCTGTAAAATTGGCGTTTACAGGGGGAATAGTGCAAGGGTGCTGCCATAAGGGGGATAAAGGGTACGCAATGGCTTGGTTAAATGGCACCTTATGCTCAACTGTGGGACGCTCGTCCAAGATACTCTTGAAGAGGTGTGGAAACTACCTGAACCCAAGGGTGTCAACAACTCTGTCAACCAGAGCCCAGAACTTGAAATGATCATGAGCATAGGTCTGGTTATGTTGCAACTCAAGGCCTCGAAGTATCTAGGCCACTAGTGTCCTTGTAGACTTAACCAGGGCCAATAAATCGGCCTGCTCGTCGAAAATAATCGATGCCACCGGCTCCCGTGTAAACGGGTTCGACTTGATTATCGGGGTCATCGTTGCCGAAAAAATTGACTGCATTGAGTCAAAAAACCCAGCTCTTGACAACGGTACAAACGAAGCATCACTGACTGTTGGCGCTGAGGGCTTGACCACTGACAAAATAGGTTTTGAAGCCAAGTCGGCTTTCGGTGCCGATGGTTCTTTTGGTGCTGAGGGACGCTTGGACAACCGATCGACGCCGTGAGCCTCGTCCTTGCGGCCTTCCGATAATTTATGCCTAGTGGGCGTGACGCCCGAAAGCGTTCGACATAGTCAACGGAGTGGCTGACTTGGGGTCGGGAGCACCAAGCGCCGCTTTCACTGCCAAAGGTTGCTGGTCAGGGACCAGAGCCGCACCTACACAGCAGCTTGCTGTCTAAACATTTCAAGCACAAAAGTTTTAAAACGTTCCCATCTTCCCGAGTTGTTTTCCCTCTGAGGGCTTACCTCGTTTCGACAAGCTGGACTCAAGTTGATGACTGTGGTGCCGCTTTTTCTTCTGTGATGAAGATGATGTGGAATGGATCCTGAAATGGGACAGTTTCTTTTTGCAATGTTTTTCTTTCCCCTTCTCGGGGGTGGGATCCTCAGTCTCGGAAGACTGGACGAGAAAGTGCCCCAGAGATTTTGCAGACGGTCGACCCAAGGCCAGTTTCACAGCCCTCTCACATAGGGATTTCGGCTGCATTTGAGCATGACACGCAAGCCTATGTGTCGCGATAAACACCTAGAAACCACAGACACTCATTGTGGGGGTCAGTTACGGACATTTGGGCATAGCAAACGCAGCATTGCTTGGAGCCTGGTGAGATGACATTGCGTCAAGGTTTTCCGGGGAAAACAACAATTTTGAAAAAAACATTGAGATAACTCAGTCGTGCACCAGATGCAGCATGCGGAAAAAAGGAACAAGCATGGGGCAAGACAGATCGACGGCCAAGTCGAGGTCCACTATGCCCCGAGGCAAAAGGTTTCCGAGCAGCAGAGCTGGTTGATGGATATCTATCAAGATGAGGAATCTGCGGGAGAAAAGGAATCCATTGAAAGTTCATTCATAGGCATTATCTAGATTTGAATTTCTAATAGTCTGCTAGATTTGTACTATTTCGTATTGTGCTAAACTGAAAAAACATTACCTGAAAGCTGCAGTGCCTCTAATTCTGAGTGTCTAAATTCATTGGAGCCCTCTTTACTCTGTGTGGCTAGTATGTGTTACTTTTGTTTGCATCCCGTAATGAAGACCAGGCAGGAACTACACTTCCCACAGGCCGCAGCATTACATTAAACTGGTGACCAGGCGCACTGGCGCACTAGCAACAAGCCGGTCTTCGTCAGTGCTAGGCATATCTCTGTGTGCAAGGCAATTCCATCTATAATTCACAGGGTAAATTCAAATACACACACTTTGAGTGCCTTTAACCCAGTGTACATTTGGGTTTCACTTTAAGACCCTTACGAAACCGTGTAACGGTCCGGTGGATTACGTTTACCTTAGTCCCCTCGGTTCCTCGTGCGTGACCCCGGTAACTACTGGAGTCTCAGGAAAAGTGCAACACAGGTTCTATTGTTCTCTCAGTGACCAACAGCCTTGCAATATGGGCCACCCTGAAAAACGAAACTTGCTTTTAGCAGCCCACATTGCCAATCGTCTACCTATTGTAAACAAATATGAGCAATTAAAACTGACCGCCACTCCGGTTCAATCTCCTGAACATGAAAATCTCAACTGTTCCCAGCCGAGCACTAATCAAGGAAGGCAGCAAGCTTCTCACCCCAGACCCATCACAGAAGTGGTTATTGTGCAGAGTGTAAGCTGCGGTGAACTCCTAACCACAGATGTTCCACCCTCTAGCCCACGATCCCAGATTACTCCGGTATCAGTTAAGGTTGTCTCATCTATTGAAGCCCCCGACCATCCTTGCAGTACCGCTTCTCCACAAGCCTGGGCCCGCTACCTTGTGCAAGAACTAGTGGTGACAAATCAGCTCTTCTCCATTATGACTTGACTGAGGAAGCTTGAGGGGTAGTGCTGCCTCCTACAAGGGCATGATTAAGTCTAAAAATAACTCTCCTGAATACTAGGTCCATCAATAGCCAAGCTCGTGACATCCACAATGTCATAAGTGATAGGGACTTAGACAGCATGTGTCTGACAGAAAGGTGGATTACTGATGCCAGGGGTCCTATGAGAGATTTGGCCATCCAAGAGGGATAATCAATTTTCTGTAAAACATGGGCACAGGCCCTTGGAGGGGTGGCTTTTACTGCTAAAAGCAAGTGGGAATGTTTCAACTTTCCATGCCACTGCCTGGATTGTGAGATCCTCCATATTAAAATAACACCAACCAACCACAGATGCATTAACTTTATCTTAATCTACCGCCCAACCTCAGTAATGCCTGGTTTCAATGAGGAGATTAGTCAGTTACTGAAAAAATTCAGTGGGCCAAATTGTGCTACCCTCTTCCTAGGGGATCTAAATTGCTGGCGGGGTAATCCAGCAGATAAAGAGGCCATTGATCTGGAATTGGCTTTCAATAATATAAACCACCAAATACTAAACAGCAATCCTACCACAGCCAGTAATATACTAGATTGGGTTTTGTTGAGAAACCTAATGGTGCATATTGATAGCACCACCCTGTGTATATGTTCCGATCACTATGCTGTAGATTTCCATATCAATCTGCAGGACTACACCCCCCCTCCCCAAAATAAATCTCAAACAAAACAAAAAGTCAACAGTCGCAACTTCAACAAGGTTCATCTTTCTGTTCATGCACACCAGACACTGATTCAGTTGACCAATTGGTGACCTCCTACTCCCCTACTTTTTCGGGTATGTTAGATAGGAAAGCACCTCTCCAGTTTAGATCTGTCAGGGCCAATGTAGGGCACCAAAAATGGTTCACTCCAGAGCCCAGTACGTTTAACAGTGCCAACAGAAAATTAAGAAGCCCAGTGGCTAATAAAACACTCAGAGGAGAACAAAAAAGCATGGAAAGCTCAGGAAAAGCTCTATGAACTCCATATAGCAGAAAATTAGAAAAATGTCTACAACGCACAAATTAATGAAGACACAAAAAGTCCCCAAAACTATTTGAGATACTTTAATCAATGAGAAAACCAAGGGCCCATTCTATTTCACTCTCTCCTACGGCTCAGGAACGTGCAGAAGTACAGGCTGCTTTCAAAGCCAAAATAATGAAAGCCCAGAATAAAATCAAAAATGACCTGGCCAAAAATCCTCACCTGGGAAACCTTGGATTCACATCAGCCATGACCCAAGAACTCTCTACATTCACACTGACCCCTATTACCAGTACGGATATGGTAAAAATTCTCTCTATGCGTGCAACAACCTGCCCGGGACACACCCGCCCTCCTAGAGCATAAATAGCAATTTGATCCTTTTCTCACCCGCCTCGTCAATTCATCCTTTCCTGATAATTACGTCCCAGACACAATTAAGGCGGCTACAGTTTCCCCTCTGTTCAAGAAACCTGACATGGGTCCGAAGGACCCAAATAACCGAAGACCTATCATTAATTCCAATAGCCACATCACAGCAGCAAGCCTTTGTGGAAACTAATGGTGTCCTTCACAACAGGCAATCTGGCTTTAGACCTGCACATATCACGAATGGAGACTGCACTCATCGATGTCCAAATCTATATGTAGAGAGCCATAGACATAGATGAGGAAAGCTTACTAGTCTTACTCGACCGGTCTGCAGTGTTTGACCTCGACCACAACTGCCTTCTTCACACACTGGACTTTTACATCCACAACCCCCATTAATTGTGGTGTGCCCAAGGAAGCCTGCATGTTCCCAGTCCTTGTCAATCTTTATATTAGACCGCTCTGTTCTCTCCTTGAAGTATCAAGAATTGTTCTTTTCTATGTGGACACACAGTCCTGGAAATCAGCTGTGATTATGAATGCGTTCACTTAACCTCCACCGCAGCAATTGCCTAATTGAGTGATGGATGACAAGCAATTGGTGTGCCTCAATGGAAGTAAAACCAAGCTCTTTATCTTCTGCTCCTTGCAGGCACGATCCAAACTGAGCCTCGACTACAAGTGTCTCCAAATCCAGAACTGTACCATCCCATTTCTTAGCAAGATTAAAAACTCTGGGTATCTGGAATCTTCCATGAGTGCTGAAACCTATGTCAACCAGGTCAGCAGAAACTGCTCTTACTACCCTCTGTGTCTAAAAAAACATTCAACATTTCCTCACAGAAAAGTACTGTGCAACCACAGCTCGAGAAATAATATTATCAAGGTTGGACTATTGTAATGCCCTGCTGTCCGTTGCAAATACTTCCTGCTTGCAGACATGTCAAATCATCCAGAATGATGTTGTACGCATCATCAAGAGACTTCAAGACAAGATCACATCTCGGACCATAGGAAAGACCTTCACTGGCTTCCAGTGAAGGACCGCATCAACTTTAAAGTAGACTCCCTTGTATATTGCTGCCTTTACAGGACTGCCCCCTGTACTTAAAACCCCTAGTTTCTCGCTACACCATGACCAGATGCATGCGCTCCTCCAATCTGGCATAGGTTTGCTGCCCTGGATATAAATGTTCCAACAGCTTAGGAAGATCATTCCCAGTTTGTACTGCCAACTTTTGGAAACTTTCTAAAAACCTTCCTCTTTAAGTAAATGAACCCTCTCCCGTCCTTGGGTACCCTAGGTTTTTGATGTCCTGTGTCTTTGTTCAACTCATGTTACTGTGCATCCTCATGCAGGTTGTCGGCGCATTATAAATAAATTAAACTTAACAGAAGTGACGTCCTGTCTGGTCTCCATTGGGTGGCATGCCAGATATATGGGAGGATAAATTCTGTACCATCTCAGGATCTAAACCTGGCTTCTGCTGGGTCCAACAACTTGTTTTTTTCCAGTGAAACTCAGATTTGCTTTTGAGCCGCTTTGTCTGTAGGTTGTGCAAACAATCTGAGGTTTGATATTAGCCTCTAGTTATTAAGGTTGGAGGGACCTAGAGCTGAGTTTTTACAGAGTGCTATAGAAACTGCTTCTTTGAATTTAAGCTATCCTCCTTTCTGATGGATCAAGCAGCCTTACATCCTTGAAGAAAGGAATGACCGGGTTCACCAGGCGATCCGGAAGTAGTGATTTTGGCTAAAAGGTCAAATCACTAATTGAAGAGCATGCTGAAGGAGGTGAGGGTATCATTTGCATGAGTCAGGCAACAGGGTTGTGAAATTCCTAGGGAATTCGAAGGGGAGTCCATTTTTTATTGGAAGATCGAGTAACAGCTGTTTGAGGAAGAAGTGGATGGCCAATGAGTTAGTGTGATAGTGAAGGGATGATGGGTGTGAAGAGGGCACAAGGATTCCGAAATTCAAAGATGATTTTGTAAGACACTCTGAGGGTTTTTTGCATTTGCTAGTCTATCA
This sequence comes from Ambystoma mexicanum, assembly GCF_040938575.1. Lineage (NCBI taxonomy): Eukaryota > Metazoa > Chordata > Amphibia > Caudata > Ambystomatidae > Ambystoma > Ambystoma mexicanum. The sequence continues at coordinate 609,294,977 of NC_090924.1, forward strand.
CACCACAAACAGAATTTAGCAGTCTTAAAGTGTGCATTGTATGCTCTTCTAGGTAGCATATAAACAGCTTTGTCTCCTCTGTTGTGGTCAAGCATGTACCAGCACCCTGTTAGCTTGTGTTTTCTTAAATGTTTCATGAAACCAAAAGGGGTGTTAAAATGGATTTCCAAAATCAGCCACGGGGTGAGGATTTGGGGCCATCCTATTATGAACAAGGTAGACCCAGAGGCTAGTGTGGCCGACCAGAAGAAGGAGTCAGACGGACTGGAGACATTTTGAAGGGTTTCTATGAAAAAAGAATGTAAAAAAGTACCACCTATTGCTATTGTGTACAGGAGCATTATAAATATCATCATTGCTAAGGGAATGTTCCCTGCCCAACAATACTAAGGGTGCTCGTCCACTGTCAAGAGTCCCAAAAAAAAAACATCCCCTGTCCAAAACCTACTTCTAACTAGCCACTTTAACTAAAGACCACCAGAATGTTCAGCTTCTTGTTAGTTCGGACAAATGTTCTAAAGTCAATAAGGAAAGTTCCTCAAGTTTCTTCGTCTGTCTTTTATATGATTCTGTAGTTCTTGAAATAGATTTGGTCTTACTGCAGTCTTGGAACCTTCCTGTATCCTTCTCATATCTCCTTTGGCACTTCTCTCAATCTTTGCTTTCTTATTTCAGATCCTTTCAGAAGGGGTGGCCGCCCTGCTTATGAGTTGCCAGGGGACATGCCGCTGGAAAGCGATGGCTGTTGCCTTGGCTCTGACCGCATGGGCGTGCATGTTGGCCGGCATTGGCTTGTGCTGTCCCTCGTAGGCTTCTTTGAAGGCCGAGACCATCCAACAGGCTATGGAGGCCTTGGAGGCCTGATACCCCTGTTTTGATCCTCCAAAGGTGAAAAACAGAGCGTCTAACTTGCGGAAGCCATTGGTCCTGCTTAGGTAGAATTTCAATTGCCGCCTGACATCTAGGCAGTGCAGAACTCTCTGTGCCTCGTATTTGGGCTCAGCAAAAAACATGGGCAACACGATTTCTTAATTCAGATGAAATGGGGACGGCACCTTAGGTACGAGTGCTGGGTGCGTCACTAGGACTACCTTGTCCTTGTGAAACAAGAGTGTATGGCTCAGAGGCGACCGGATTTTGCAAATTCTGCGCGCCGAGGTGAGGCCGACTAACAAGGCCGTCTTAATGGTGACCGGTCTGATGTCCGTGGATGCCATAGGTTTGAATAGTTTGTGCGCCAGGGCACCCAAGACTATGTTGAGGTCCCACACGGGGTGCAGCCTCTTGATGGCCGGGTATAGCCTGGAGAGACCCGTCAAATTTCTCTTGACAATTGGGTTGGAAGAGGAAAAACTCTCCTCTGAGTTTCTGTATGCCCCGATGGCTGCAAGGTAAGTGCAGCAGGTGTCCACCTGCACGCCTGAGTGCGCGAGTTGCGCCAAGAAGGAGAGCATGTCGTCTAGAGTACATGCCAGGGTGTCGATTTCCTTGGAGGCTGCCCAGTGGAAGAACCTGGTCTATTTACTCTTATACTGGGCCCTGGTGGCGTTGCTCCTTGCGCCCTGTATGATTTCCAAATTAGCCTGGGAGAGGCTGAGGTGCCTTAGCGTCACCTGCTCAGGAACCACGCTGTGAGAGCTAGCTTCTGTGGCGCTGGGTGGATGACCATGCCCCACTGCTGCGCCAGATGATGTGCTGGGCCTGTCAAGAGGTGAATCAGAGGCATCTCCGAGAGGCTGAGCAGCTCCGAGAACCATGGTCTGGGTGGCCACCATGGAGCTATTAGAATGATGTTGAGCTGGCGAGACTCCTTGATCTTGCAAATCTCTCAGCGGAGTAGCCGGGAAGGGGTAAGCTGTCATGCTGTTCCACTGTATCCGAAATGCGTCGCCCAGGGAGCCGGGGCCCTGTCCCTGCCAGCAGGCAATCTGAGGGCACTTCTTGTTGTGCCAGGTAGCAAAGAGATCCACCTGGGGGCAACCCCGTCTGCAAAAGATCTCCTGAGCAACGAGGTTGTATAACTGCCACTCGTAGTTGTCCGCTCCCAACCTGCTGAGCCCATCTGCCTCCAGGTTGGATTCCCCCGGAAGGTGGAGTGCCATGAGGTCGATGTCATTTTCCAGGGCCCACTCACACATGCCGATTGCCAGTCTGCACAGTGGAGGGGATCTGGTGCCTCCCCTACTTGTTGACCTAGTACATGCTGGTTAAGTTGTCTGTCTGGATGAGGACAACTTTGCCCCTGATAAGTGGGAGGAATGCTCTGAGCGCTAACCAGATGGCGTTCAGCTCAAAACAAATGATGTGGTACTCCTACTCGTGGCGGGTCCAGGTGCCCTGGACCGAGAGATGGTCCAGAGTGGCTCCCCATCCCTTGAGGGAGAAGTCCATGGTGATGGTGACCTGCGGGGTGGGAGGCTGGAAGGGCTTGCCCGTCTGTAGGTTGCAGTCCATGGACCACCATATGAGGTCCTGATGGAGGAACGTTGATCATCTCGGATTGAGAGCCCCGCTCCTGGTTTCAAGATGCCCCGAAGTGCAGCTCTATCCTCCTCATCCTGAGTCTCGTGTGGGGGACTGCTAATAAGACTGCTGCCAAGAGACCCAGGAGGTGCTGCTACCACCAGGCCGAGGTCACCTCTTTACTGAGGAAGTGAGTACTGGCCCTCTTGATGGCTGTGATCCTATCCTCCGAAGGGAACACCCTCTCTGAGCACGTGTCCCAGATGAGGCCCAAGAATGTCAGATTCTGCGTGGGTTGCAGCTGCGACTTCTTGCGAAAAGCCCAGGTCGTGCAGTGTGTTCATAAGAGCCAGGGAAGTGTGGTGAACTGCTTCCGGCGATGTAGCCCTGACAAGCAAGTTGTCGATGTATGGGTAGATATGGAGGCCCTGAGGAGGGCGGCCACCGTATTCATGAGTTTGGTAAAGACACTGGGGGCCGAGTTGAATTGAAAATGGTAGCCCATGATCCTGAACCGTAGGAAAGAACAATGAAGCTGCCATATCGGGGCGTGTAGATACGTGTCCTTCAGATCCTGGGAGCACATCCGGTCTCCCTTGCACAATATCTTCACTATAAAAGCTGGCGTAACCATCTTGGATTTTTGTAGAGTTAAAGAGAGGTTGAAGGTGGAACGGTCCAGCACAACTCTCAGGCCCGCCCGGTCCTTTTTCTGAACGGTGAAAATCCTGGAATAAAATCCCAAGCCTTGCTGGGAAACTGGGACTTCCTCCACGGCCTGGTTCTCTACGAGCGATCGGATCTCTGCCAGAAGAGTTGCTGTCCCAACTTGTGGGAGTGGAGGAGGAAGGAGAGGCTGGGATGGGCAGGCAATACCCTGTGGATACTACGGAGAGGATCCAGGGTCCTAGAAATTATGGCACCAGAAATGGGCATGGAGAGCAAGCCTGCCCCCCCCCCCACTGGAGACACCTGGACCTGGAGGGGCGTGTCATGCCTCGTTTCCCTCAGAGGCTGTTGCAGAGGGGCACTGGGAAAAGCCCTTACCCCCCCACTTTTTTGTTGTTTGCACTGATGTGGAGTCGGCGAGCGGTCCGGCTGCCTGGACCTCTGTTCTTGGAAGCTGCATAACCCTCCGTATGTACGCCCCTTGTTGGAGCGCTGCTGTGACTGGGTGTACAATTTGGGCGTGGCCTTTGACAGGATGGATAAAGACTTGTCCGTTTGAGAGCTGTTTTTCTCTTTTGTCCAGCTCCTCGTCCGTGGTGGAGCGGAAGAGGTCACTCCCCTCGAACGGCAGGTCTAATAAGCGTTCCTGGACGTCGGGTTAAATTTAGTTGCACAGAGCCAGGCTATTCTTCTCATGTCCGTGGCGATGCAGATTGCCCGGCCAGAAGTGTCAATGTGGGCCATGGTGGACTCCATGATGCCCTGCGCCACCAGCTTGACCTCAGCCAGTCCCGCCTTGAAACGCGATTGGCTCTGCTTAGGAAGCTCTGGGAGGAAATCCGCAATTACCTGCCACAACCTCTGGTTAGCGGCGCCAGCATGGCATCAGTGTTGGCCTGACGAAGATGCAAGGACGTGTTGGAATAGAGTTTCTTCCCGTACGCCTCCAAGATCTCCTTGCCTACCACCGCCGCAGAGGAGGAGGCTGAGGACGACTGAGGCTTGAAGTATAGTGATGCTGCAGCGATCACTGAGAAGTGGGGCTGAGGATGGCCGATAGCAAGAGTGTTTCCCCCTCCATCTGCCTGTAATTGGCATCCAGGCGTCGATTGACTGCCTGGACAGAGTGGGGCTTGAGCCAACCCTTCTTGGCCAGGACGACTACATTGGTCTGCAGTGGAATTCCCATTTTAGCAGAGGGGCGTTGCGTGAGGACTTCTGCGAGGACCCCCTCTGCTGGTTGCTCGGCGTCAGGTTGAGGAAGGCCCAGGTACTCAGCCAGCCCTGCAAGATGTTTGTGGAAGGCCTTTAGCTAACTATGGCATGTCGGGGGCCTCCTCATCTTCCGTGTCCGCCTGTGGGTCAGGAGGATTCTGGACTGGTGGAGGAGTGGCGGGAGTCAGAGGCCGGCATACTGGGACCGGAGCCAGAGGCTATGGTGGAGGCTGGTACGGGACTGCCTGAGGAATCTGTTGAGGGGCCGGAGCCGCCGGCTGAGGAGCCTGAGGTGCTGGAAGCATTGGCGGGAGCACCTCTCTGTTGGCATCCCCGAGGATCACCCCCATCCAAGGGGACATTATGAGTCTGAGGAACCTCACAAAGAACCTGTCCTCACAGGGCGGAGGGGTGGTAGGGGATATAGACGGAGTAGCGGGTGGCGGCTGGAGGCACTGCAAACCCTTTCCATATGGACGTAGCAGGAACCTGCTCTGCGCAAATTAAGGATAGGCTTTAGGCCATGTACCTGGTTGACACCAGTCCCACATTGACCCTTGTTCTTCATGGAATTCCCGTTCCTGGTGCGGTGTCGGACGGATGCTGATGTCTGGTGCGGCGGACATCTTGTCGAGCTGGCCTCCACATGCCTGCGTCGTGTTGCTCAGCTCGCTGGTCCCAGCCTCTTCCAGGACTCTTGAGTGCGGATCATGAGGCCGAGGCCTGTTAGGCGTAACACCCTTGGCCCGGGGGCCGGTAAAGCTGCGTTTAGGTGCCCCCTCAGCCATGGCCCCTCAGACATATTGGTCAGTACAAGGGCGTAGCCCCTCGGGTGAAGACCCTGTATAAGAACCTTCTGGTCCCTCAACACTGTCACCGGGAGGATCCGAGGATCCCTCCACCCGTAGGCAGGTAGCCGGGAAGGCCTCTGTGCATGTGCTTGTAGTAGAACCTGGGCGATCCCTCTCGCACAGGCAAGTCCTTGGGAAGGAGTCTCCCTTGCGGGGTGCGATGGAGAACAGAGGCCCCTACCTTGAGCATGGAACAAAGTTCGACGAAGTCCTTTAGGACCTCTGGAGGCAATTTCTGGAAGAGCTCCCTCCACCTGGCTAGCCTGTTCTTCAGAGACCTTGATGACAGGGCGTCGCACGGTGTAAAAGATTACCAACCGTGGTCTGGGCCAAGGCAACGTAGGCAGAGGGTGTGGGGGTCTGAAGTTGGGAAGAGCCAGTCGCAGGATGGACACCTACTGAACCCTGTAGAAGTCGACATGCGCTGGGGAGGAGCGTGATTACAGAGTACCTGTATGATAAAAAGACAAAAAAAGACAGAAGTATCCGTGCGTGGAATTACATGGCCGAATCCAAACCCAGGAGCGCTGGTGAATTCGCCATGTTCCCGTCGACGCAGAAAAGGGGACTGGGGTGCGGCGCTGGAGGGCGGAGTCAGGGCAATGCATGCACCCAGGGCCGCACCCCCGCAAGGCCTCTAAATTTAAAGGGGAAGACATTTTTTCTTTTGGTGAAAAAGGTTCCGTCTCCCGTCCCTTCAAAGGGATGCCCATGCAGTATGGAGGAAATGGGACGGGACGTAAGAGTAAGAACCTTGCAGAGAGGTAAGCAATTTGTTCTGCTAATGAAGTTTCCTTCCTCCCACAGATATCTCCTCTTACATAGAGCAGCATTGCAGGGGCACCACCTTTAAAGAACGAGGATACAGAATCACCACCTAGACCAGAAAACTAAACTCTGAAGCCCGCACGCCCAGAAATATTGTCTTCACCAGACAGGAAGTACAGGCAGTAGCGTTTCACAAAAGTGTGCAAGGAAGTCCACTAAGCTGCCTGACAGACGTCCAAATCTGGGACACCTCTCCACAGGGCAGTAGTGGCTGCTAGAACTCAAGTGACGTGAGCCCTGAGATCTTAAGGCACCTCCTTCCCAGCTAGATCATAGCACACTGAAATAAAGAGGACGGTTCACCTAGACAGTCTGCTTAGTAATGTCTCTGTCCACACAAACACCCGTGTAACTAACTGATTAGGACAGGTCTTCTGATGTCCCTCATACAAAAGACCAAATAACAGAGCCCACTTGGAGTCGAACCAATTAAATGCTCCTCTCCTTTGATTGATAAGGTGAGGTGTAGAAACCAGAACAATGATCTGAGAAAGACGGAAATCCGACAACCTTCAGAGAAAATTCGATGCACACTGAAGAGTCACTTTCTGCTTAGAGAACACCAGCTATGGAGGCTTCATCAAAAGAGTCTGGTGCTCACAAACATACATAGAGAAAGAGGTGGTACCCAGGAAGATTACCTTCAAGTTGAACAAACTCAAAGAACAGGAATGAAGGGACTCAAGTAGAACCACTGTCAGGAATATTAAACACATTTCAGTGTCACACCTGAACAACATGCTGGCATTGGGGGAACCGATTACCCAATCTCCCCTCTCGCCCACCCCCCAACAACTGCCCCATAGCGGGGAGGGGGAAAAAAGCCCTGCCGAGGTAACCTCTCAAAGAACAGAAAAGTGCAGAGGAACCCCTTCACATAGACAATCTTTAAACTCAGCCAGGTCAGAGGGGAAAATACACAAACGGCAGAGTTAGGACAGGTCAAGGGGTTCAAACCCTTGTCCCTGTGCAAAGAGGAGAACATAACCCACCTTCAGGCAAAAACAGACTTGGTGGCATGCCGGATATGAAGGAGTACATTGAAGACTAATCCGACAAACCCCACTCCTTATACTCCACTATATCAGAAGCCAATGAGATGAATCCTATGAATCCCTCATTAAACACCTGCCTAAAGTCTCCTTCCAGGTGGCCAGGGAAAGGCAGAGGCTTCCTGATCCTGACATTGGGGGTGGTGTACTGCAGGAGGATCACCTGGGAGGAGACAAGGCCCAGGGCAGTGAGGAGATCCTGTGGGATGGACAATATTTTTCTCTAAAAGGGAAGAACCTTTTCAAAAGGTACCAAGACATGCAATGGCTTATTGTCATTATGATTTAGCTGAACCACACATTAAGCCTGTTAATGTGGCTAAAGCTGGAGTGACATTTTTAAATACACCAAGGAAGGAAAGACAGTTTGAGACTGCCAAGGTTAAAAATCCCCCTTAGTTCCCAAAGGTACAGTAAAAGGAAACCTATAAATAATGACAAACAAACTGCCTACATTTTTTGAAGTAAATGCTTCCTCTTTAAATGCATTTAAGAAAAATAAATCTGCATTTAAAAATAAGCATTTAACAAGAAAACCTAATTTTGTTGTTTGGGACAACACGTCCATTAATCCCCCCCCACACCCTCTTAGGTACTGGGTCGAGGAAGAAGGCTCAAGAGCAATGTTGCAGGAGTAGTCAGCTGTTAAGCTCAACAACCCACAACTGAGGGAAGCAGAGAGGCTTATAATGCCCCCTCTGATGCGGGCCATTCGATGGAGCTGTGAAGTGAGTGGTCACAGCAGTAGCAGCAGCAGAGCATAGTGTTGGCAATCCAAGCAGTAAAGGACGAAAAGAAAAGACGCCGGGACTTTAACCAAGCAGATTCCACCTGCATGTCCTGAAAAGGTCCTGTTTCTCCAAAGTCTGAAGTGCAGAGGTTGCACAGCGGAAGGCGGGAAGAAAGACTGCTTTTCCTCCATGTGAACCTGATTGCAGAAATTGCACAGCAGGAAGCATGCCGGAGACCGTGGCTGAAAGGAGTTATGCAGCCGAGGGTCCCAGGAGTGAGAGAAGCTCCTTAATGACGTGGCAGGACCGAAGAAACCTTTACTGAAGAGGGGGGTGTGTGTCCAAAAGAAGCCAAAAGCAGCACTAGCCCTGCAGCACGTGAAGGGATCAAGACAGAAGTCGGTGAGTGTTACCGATCGTCCTGGTCCCTTGCGCGAACAATGGCAGGCAACTGTATCGAGTAGAATCACTCCCCTGGGAGTGAAAGCTATCTTAACGCGACCGTTGATTGCTGGACAATGGGACGTATGGAAAGTAGCACACATGTATGAGTGAACTTTATTCCCTTTACCAGCATAAGAGTAAAAAGTCTTGAAACATGTTAATTAAATAGTGATACCTCTCAAAACAGATGACACTTGTCACATGCACCTAAAAGTGATTCTAAGGTGAACCTGAGAATAAATTGTAAAGCAGTCGAAGAACAAAGTAACACTGATGTTAAGTGACTTAACAAATTGTGAGTTTAGGGAACAAGTATTGTGCAGCCCAGAGTGAAACAAGCAATGCTTAATTCAAGAGTGGTTCAAATATTGTCGGAAGCCAAAAGAGACTTACAACACGGCATACAGTTAATCTACCCTGGGTGTCACGAAGCAAAGCGGTGAATGTAAGGCTGTAAAAGGGAGAAGGTCGTTGATGGGGAGTATTCCCCATTGGTGTAATTCACATTGCCAAAGCCACAAGCAGGAAAGCATACATATAGCCTTAAGAGCATTGTGGTTGTTGATGGTGCAGAGAGACTAAAATGGCAAAAAGGCTGTCCTTCTCAAAGGTGAATGTTTAGAGGAAGAAGGTGAAGGCCTACCTGAAGGTGTTAAGGAGCACTAATGCAAATATTGACTTTTCTGGAAAACTGTCACAAAGGCTACAAAAGTTACAAAGGTACAAACTGATAAAGCTGTGGTAATACTTGTGGTTGTCAGTAGATTAAAAAGCGTCAGAAGCACAGTAGAATGTGGAACACTATGGAGCAGGCGAGTAGACACACATGGTGAATTTCTGCAGACGTTACCCTGCTATGAGAGTTTTTCAGGTAAAAGCATAAGGGCTGTGAAGACATCCTGACAAAGATATAAACTGTGATTCACAATATTATAAATAGACTTAAGAAGTGCTGCCAAAATTACATTAAGCTTAACTGAATCTGACAAGGAACTGTATTTCTTCCTAGACATTTATACATTGTGGCTTCTTGACCTGGAACACTACTGATGCTATTTGATGAAGTGGAAAATCATTGTTCAAGGAAGAGGAGAAACCTTTCTTTTGGTTGAACATTGGTTCACAGAACTTTCTTTTGACACCGTGAAGGAGCCAAGAACTGAACTGAACTATAGTGAACCCAGATTTCCTTGTTTCTTTTTTGTTGAAAATTGAACTGAATCTAGCTTGAAACCTGAGGAAGGGGACCTCGCTCAGGTTACCAAGAGAGACTGTAAATATATTAGAAGTACAATTAATGACATTGTGAATTGTCATATTTTCTTTCTATATTTTATAAGTAAGTGTGAGGGCCAGGTATCCCTTGTTGGAGTGTTTTCCTGTAGTTTTGGATAGGCAGGGAAATCCTTTTCAGGGTAAGGAGAGTGAGGCGTTAGTTGAAACCTATAATTTAATTAAATGCCACAATTTGAGAAATCATCAAAAGGCTGTTTGCCTCGTATTTTTGACTCCTCACACGAAGCATCAGGTTTAGGCAGCTGAGGTTCAGGACCAGACTCCACATTCCTTTAGCCCCACCTGCCCTCCCACTCTCATTGGGAGAAGATGACTTCCCTCATCAGAAGGTGCCAAGTAGGAACTATGGACAATTCCTTTTATAAAAGATTAAAACCTCTTTAGAGCAGACCCCAGGAGGAAGTGGGCTTTCGGGAGACTAGGGGGAGAAGAACAGAGATCCTCGAATAAGAAGGCAAGAGAGAAGTGCAGGGAGATCCAAAAACCAAGAACTGAGTGACTAATCAGATTAGCCACTTGGGGCGGGGTCTCAGATTGGGATTTGCAAGCTAAATACTGGCAATGGTCAACCCAAACAAAACCCGTCTTGTTATTGAAGTTTTGCGTTTACATATTTTGGCTGAACCTTTTAAATATCCCTATTAAATGTCTCTTTAAATATCGGTGTGTGTCTTGGCCTCATGTTGATCCTATTTGATAGTTACAATTCGGAAGGATTATTTTTGATCCAAGAGTGTGTTACGTTAGGACTTATTTACATGCAAATTAGGAAAACATTTATTAGTACTGCATAATTTGAACTCTTTTCTTTTCAGTTGGAAGGGGTTGTCGAAAGGAACTTAATTGTGCTTTATTTGGTGAATTCTATGAATTTTTATATTCAAAATAAACTTCATTTATACCCTATGAGAAAGAAGAAGGGGACAAAACACGGTGCTTTCATGAAGCAACTGTTGGCTATGACTGAGTTCTTTCAGCTAAGATTGTCAGTCCTTATTTTATTACTTGGAGGAAAAAGGGAAATCCCCTTTAAAAGATTCTAGCTTGGGAATAACGGATTGAACACATGGACTTTTTCTTAAAGGATGGTGTGCTCTACATTTGGAAACCTTGTTACTCAGGTAGTAAATTAAGTTTACAGAGAAAGGACAGGGGACCTACAGACAATGGTTGGTGGACGCCACAATGCTGGATTGCCTTGCCAGAGCACCAAAAACCATAACATTGGGCTGGTGAATAATTCTGAAGCAGTATCAAGCTTTAGACAAGGGCAACTAAATATATGGTGTTTAAATACAACAAAGGAAAGCCACTGTATTTACAGCTGTGCATTTGTTTGTGTGTGGATGAATACACCAGATCTCAAACAAGAGCATTGCAATACTCCAATTTAGGGCAAAGTCACTAATCTTCCAACCATACCCACCTGAAGAGGATAGTCATTGTAGCAGGGAATAAGAATGATGGACTGCAACCTTTCACAATGTGCCGGGTTTCAGACAGTGAGCATAGTAAATACATGTAAGAGTCGGAAGTGAGTTGAGCATTATATACTGGAGTTTTATAGATAATTTGAAGGCATTGTCTTTGAAAATTCCAGTAAGTACAAGTTACTTGCCATGGTAAATCATGTACTTCTACAATTTGCTCCAGGTTCGTGTGCCAGATTTGAGGCCAGGGAATTGAAACACATCATGCACAGCAAATGTCAATAATTTGCATGGTAGCTCCCACTGTGCTAGATTTCATGCATGCACAGTTTCTACAACTCTTTAAACCACACAGGCTGTAGCATACAACAATGCAAGCCAAAACCCAACAAGCAACTCAAGTCTTTACAAATTAGCTGAAGAGGAGAAAAGTCATTTGTGACAAAAGAAAAATATGACGTTGCTGGTACAAACACGGTTTGGAAATTAAAGACCAATTCCTGGATTCATATGGGAATGTAGGGAAATCTATGCCAAGGAAAAGTATCCAGAGAAAGTAAAGCACCAGTTCACAAACAAACATGTGATCACGGCATCTCAAAAACACATTTGCAAGGGAATGGGCAATGTTCGCAACACATCTTTAAGTGGAAGACATGCCCAAAGTAAAAGACAAAGCACAAAAACAAATAGTTTCAGTCAGTTTGAAGAATCCAGCAAACGTTTATTAAAATGGGAGAGCTGTCCAATCTGAGATGACAAGTCAAGCTTGTCACAGAAAAGACACAAAACGAATTATGGGCCTTGCATGGTGTTAATTTCCTTTACAAGATTCAGAACTGGTAATTTGAAACCTACAAATGACGAAAATGTGTCTTTGTGAAAGCAGCTGTATTGCAAAGAAATTTATAAATTGCCATGTTTTGTGAAAAGGTAAAATCAAGGGGAAGAGAATAAATGTAACTTTAAAGGCTGCAATTGTGAATGGAACTAGTCCTGAAACTGCCGAATGGCATTCCATCATACCACACCTACCCCAGCAAGTCGCAGACATGGGGCTTGCTTTCCAATGAAAGAAATAACTCGATGCTTTTGATGCTGAACCAGAAAAGTTGTTTACTGCTTAGATCATCCTGGTTCACAGAGACATGCCTAGGTAATAAAAACAAAGGATGCTCATTTACAACTTTCAGCTGCTACATGACTTGTGCTAAAAACCTGAACTATACAAGAAATAGCCCCCTGCAGTGGTCTGCTCTCATCTATTCTGATATTTTAAAAGAATGGTTCGGTCAAAATTTTTTATTGCCCCTAGTCGCTCAATTTTAGAAAAATTTCCTATGGACCTTACCAGAGTTTTCGTCCATTAAACGCACGCGAAAACAGGCACCAGGGAGCTGCATTTTGTGATAATCCTATCATTTCCCCCCCATCGCCCTGGCTGACCTGCTTTTGCAGCACTAAATCATATCCCCCGCCTCTGAGCCTGTCATCAGCAGACGCGTACCGCCCATTTCACAACGCCAAAGCACGTCTCGTGTCAACATTCGCTGCGCTTCAGCTAATGACGTGTCACCATGGAAATGGCAGGACGCCTCTTTCCTCAATAAGTATAAACAGACCGTTTCACAACACACAGCAGCAGATTTGCGATTCCATTCCTCTCTCTGTATTACTTTGAGTATTCTATGACTCGTTTCTGTGCTCTGGTCAGCTACCTTCGTTGCTTGTAGTCCGTGTGGACAGATACCAGTACCACCGCTATCAATTATTTTAGTTTGTGCAACACACAATGGATACAATAATGCCCTACATGTATGAGCCTGAGTATACCGAGGAGGAACTACTGGAAAGGGAAACACGCGAAAACGATGGGGCTTCGGACAGCAGTTGGCAGGACGAATCAACGGATGAAGACACTGGACCTAGTCGCATGGACGGTGTTTCCACCTGGTGCACATGCAATCGGTGCGAGTTAATGCCGACCGAGGAGGAGAACTGCTGCTGCTGTGAAAACTCGGGATGCGTGGCCTACATTTCGGAAGGCGAGCCACGGCCACAATGCATCACCGAGCTGCCAGACTTCAGGGCAGCCTACCTCACACGGTCCGTGTTGAGGATAATGATGGTGCTTATGCACGAACTTCGCGCAACTGTTCGTCCTCGTAATCCGAGTAAGTATACTCTGCTTGTGATGCCACTACTATTTCATGGTCTTCTACTATATCCAAAATTACATATACATATCATTGTAACGCATGAAATTTGTTCAATAGTGTGCAGTGTCTAGATAGCATTTGTCCGAGCAGAATGCCGTTAGTTACAAGAATTGTCATTGACAACAAACGTTTAGTAAAATTATCTTGGTCATTTAAAAACAGTTTGTTTCATTCCTTTTCACAGGCGGTACAGGCTGGTGGCCTATCGTTCCTTTACATGGTGGCTTCACGGGAGGCTTGGACACCGCGTTCGGAGAGTGATACCCGCCTGTGCTGTTCATGCCATAAGAGAAACGTTCCCGAGTGACAGCGGTCAGTACAGGGGATTTTCTCTCGCTGTGCTGCAACCTGAACTGTACAATGTGTAAACTTTTGTATTTTTGTGTCATCAAAATAAGCTACAAAATAAAACACCACATATATTTTAACAACGGTTGTTTCGATTTTTTAAATCAATGAAGTGTGTCTCCATTCAAGGATGGATGTCAGACACCTGTGCTCGGAATGGGTGAAGTTCAGGTCGCTGTGAAGCGGGGTGGTCACTATCTAAGCTAACAATCTATTATCAATAATGCATGCACTAAATAACACTTGTTCAAAGTCTTTCAGTCGGTTATGTCTCTATAAAAGTCACACAAATATCAATACTATCAATGAACATTGGATTATACAGGCCTTAGGTCAAGGGTCTTGACCACTATAATACAGTGTTTGAAGTGTGGGTCTGTGCTCACAAGAATCTCCGGTATGTGGCATTTGTTATTGATAGACAACGATATACTGCAGTAGGGGTCTAATGTTAGTTGGGGATCTGCTAGGTGGGCATCATGGTGTGTTCAGTGGTCTGGAACATGAAGAGAATACCTTGCAGGGACACAGGGTCAGAATGGCAGTAAGTTTCCACTGGCGAGGGTGCGTGGGCAAGGACACGTTTGTGGAGATGAACGAGCCATGTGCTTGGTTCAGGCCGGTTCACATGCAGGACCGTGATCTCGGAGAGTGATGTGTTACATTTATTAGCTGTTGCAAAAACCTCTGGAGTTTTCCAGTCAGAGTGGGAACGAGGCTGTGGGCCATGTGCTCTGCACGCTGTACCATCGCAGTGAGGCCTGGTCACCAAAATGGAGTGGAAAGGGGGTACAAAAATGGATGCCCCGTGTCCTTTAACATCACATAAGGGCAAGGGACGGGCGCAAACGGCCAAGGTTCCGAACAGCATGTACACTTCAAAAGGTATCCCACTCCCAGGGGCCATCGCTCACATGGCCTCCTCAGACCCTGTGTCTCCAGGCAGGCCTCCCCTGAGGCAGGCCGCCCCCCTGCAATCCACATAAGTGTGTCTCCATTCAGCAGTCTTCCATTGCCTTATCTGCACACCCCAGGCCCATCCATCCCAGCCCCCTCTATCAAAGGCGGTTCGCACCCGGGGATGAGCGCTGGCATGGGGGGCTGTGACAGGCGCAAATGGCCAAGGTGCCAAACAGCATGTACACTTCAAAAGGTATCCCACGCCCAGGGGCCATCGCTCACATGGCCTCCTCAGGCCCTGTGTCTCCAGGCAGGCCTCCCCTGAGGCAGGCCGCCCCCCTGCAATACCACGACATACACACGTCATTCATTCACAAGCACACCCCTGTTTCTAATACTTTATAAACCACTTGATATGTCTCATGAGAACATCTTTGTGCTTTGCAAGTCAACTCCTGAACCTTCTACCTGAGAAGCACTGAGATCTATGCTAATCTGCTCGTCGCCATGCTATCTGTGACCGCTTCGGGCAAACTCGTCAGTGTGCTACCTGTGGCCATCTATCTGTTCTCCTGCAACAAACTGCTCGGCCTGCTGAATCCAACTGTTTGTTGATCAAGGTAAGGCCATGTATCCTAGGCATATTTCGGTCATTTTTACATTTCAATCTATTTGCTATTACAGTACCCAATAGAGCTATGGTCATTGGTCTCATTGCTATTGACTTGAGTTTCAATTGTTATGCTATCAATACATCTATTTATTTTTATCTGTGTCAATTGTCATCGAATTGCATCCTTCGGGGGTCCAGTCTATAATGTAAGCATGGTTCCTTTTTGTGCAAGACAAAATAGAAATTTATGTAACTTCTGCAAATACTAAGCCGCACATGATGAACTGGTATAGTTCCGGCGACCAAAACAAACCTTGCATTTTCTTGATATTTACTTTTCAGAATTTTCAACAATGCCTGCCTGTTCGATTAGCGGTTGCCCTTCAAAGACCCATGCTAAATCTGAAGGCACTACAATGCATGTATTCCCGAAAACTGTTGATCGAATAAGAGAATGGGTCAGACATTGCAGATATCCACTGGATGAGATGGAAAGTAGAGTCCAACAAGTCTTTGAAGACAAGAGGGGTGATCGATACCGCATCTGCAGCCGGCACTTTCCCTCGAACATGTACACCACATCTTGGGTAACAAAGAAGAACAAATGGCGATCGACACGAAAATTGCTTGCAAACGCTATTCCCACTCTAGTCATCCACAATCCGCCACTGGTGAGTCAAGTGTCCGTTTTTAGCTTTAGGCCTTGCAGTAGTGTGTAGGTAGCCGAATGGATTAATTGATATTTTAGGTGTTGTTTCCAATTTGTAATACTTTCGACATTGATATGAGTGTATAGCTTTTTAAATAATGACATTTATCCATATATATTATTTTTAGATTTCATAACCCACAAACGAAATCTGTATATGAGCACAGGGAACTGTGCTATATTGCGCATTACTCAAGTATTCTGTCACCTTACATGCCAATTTTAAATATTGGCATTTCATTATCAAACAATAATTTACCTTTACAACTTCTTGACTATCCCTTGAATCTGAAGCAAGAACATTCTACTTCCGTCACGTGCTCGCAGTTATCAACCACTTCTAGCGCGTATCAGGTAATCATACTTGGCTATTCCGCTACAGACTTGTTTTATGGATGTCAAGTAATAGTTTGTATGTATCATGTGATTATTTTACCAATTGTTTGGTTAGTGCTTTCCAATTGATATACACCTTAGTTGTCGTCCCCTGGTGTTTGTTTTCAGTTATAATTAGTGTTATCCATACTAATGCAAGTCCTGTCTTTCAGGGAGATGATGAAGTGTCCACCACATTAACAACAGTCCTAGATGTTCTTCAGCAGCCCGAGGTATGGATACTGACAGCTCAACTGACCGTGATCATCAGGACTGGAACACTTGTCGTTTGATTGTTCTACACCATGTTTCATTTGTGGTTAGCCGTTGATATGTACCTGTGCGGTCGACCCCAAGCGTGTGTTGTGTTTTCAATATTGTAATCCTTACTAATGCAAATACTATGTTTCAGGCTGTTGTTGAATCGTCAACCCACGCACTTGATGCGGAGCCTGACATTCAAGTAATTCCGGTGGAAGCGGGACCATGCGGATATGAATCGGCGCAACAGCTTTCGGAAGTGCGCACCACATTGACAACAGCCCTAGATATTCTTCAGCAGCATGAGGTATGGATACTGACAGCTCCATTGAGCGCGATTATATAACGTGATTCCATTTGCTATACTTTCTTCCCTATTAACGCAAGTACTGTGTTTCAGGGAGATGATGGAGCTACAATCACAAGATCACATTTAGATGATGCAGATGTAAAGAAATCGGAGAAATGAGTCGATTAAATGTGATCATTTTTAAGTATTCCTTGATTCTTTTAGATAATGCAACATTTGTGGTTATCTCTTTATATGTACCTGTGCCGTCGACCCCAAGTGTGTGTTATGTTTACGATATTGAAAACCATACTAACACAAGTACTGTGTTTCAGGGAGTTGCTGATGGCTCCTCTTCAATACAATCATTCGTGGCAGTCCATGTAGAGCCAGAGGTATGCATACTGACATCTCCATCGAACTAGGTCATCAGAGCTCGAATACTTGTCGTTTGATTGTTCCACACAATGTTTAAATCGTGTTTGGCTATTGAGATGTACATGTGTGTTCGTCCTCACGTGCGTTTTACGCTAACAATATTTTGATACACTGTAATGGAAATACTATGTTTCAGGGAGCGATGGAGCTTCATTCCGTGCTGTCTATGCGGACACAGAAAATATAGTAGTTGCAGCGCAAGAGGAAGGGGAGACATGCGGATACGTATCAGAGCAACAGCGTGCAGATGTTGAAGGTCGAGTCAAAAATGTTGTAAAGAAAAGAAACCAAAATAAGGTTAGTTACAAACAGTTAATAACTTTAGAAATATTTTTGTGCTGGGGACTATTTTGTTTTTTTCCAGGAAATTGTACTATACTTTATCTTGTGTTTAAACTGAACATCCCTTTTCCAATCTGCCCTCTAGTTAGCCGTGGATCTACAAACTATACATACACAGACAGTGAAGCGAATGAGAGATGTTGCTTGCCAGACCATTTACACTATGGAGGCTATGGAGGAACTATTAATTCAGACGCGGCGTGTTGAGACTCGGGATGCTCATGTCCAATGGCCAGAACATGAAATGAATGTGTCCGGAGAATCCAGCAAAGTTTTATTGGACCATTGCTACAATACGACCGCACCGCCGCAACAACATGATACTGGAAGTATTGAAGATATCTCTGAACTAGTCGTAGATCAATTCACACAATCTACACCCGCCAGAAAATTTCAACCAAAAAAGCTGTCGACATTGTTGTGTTCTCCCATCAATGTTGAGGTAGCAGATATTGAAATGACAGAGAATGAACCAGCAGCAGCATTCACCGACGCATCAGAACTTGATAGCAGCAATATTTCTTTCAAATGTGGTGATATGTCCTCAACGTCACTGGCCGAATCAACTTTGACGCAGGATGACAGTCTAATGAAAGAGGGCCAATACATAGTATTTGACAGTTGTTTGATGGATATTATAAGTATGCTGAAATGTGGGCATTCCGTCAGAGGGAAAATATGTGGGAAGCCATTGATTCATGTGACTCGTCAAAAACAAGGCAGTAACGTCACAATACATGCCGCCTGTAGATTACATCATACGTTCTCATGGTCTGCACAACCGATGCTGGGGAAAACTGCCAGCAGGCAATCTACTGTGTGCAGCTGCATCACTTTTTAGTGGCATCAGTTTTAGAAAGTTAGAGTCTTTCTTTCAGTTTGTGGGACTCCATTTCATTTAAAAAAAAGCAGTACTACAAATACCAACATGATTATCTGTTTCCGACCATTAGTGATGCTTGGAAAATTGAACAATTGTCTCTAGCAAGTACATTCGAAGGCAAACGATTCAGGCTAGCCGGCGATGGACAGTGCGACAGCCCTGGATTTTCTGCCAAGTACTGCACTTACCACTTTCAGGACATGGATAGTAAGAAAATTGTGAGTTCGGTGGTCGTGCAGGTAACACAATGTACATCCTCAGTGGCCATGGATAAACTAGGATTTATAAAATCAGTGGAATATCTGCAATCGAGGGGAATGCACATCGATCTCATAGCCACGGACAGACACGTTTCAATTGCAAGACAATGAGAGAGCAGTTCCCACATATTAAACATCAATTTGACGTATGGCATCTTGCTAAATCAATCAATCCATAAGAAAATCTCGGCTGCAGGGAAAAAAAAAGGTTTGGAAAGTATTTCAGAGTGGTCCCAGTCTATCTGCAACCATCTTTGGTGGAGCTCCAAAACTTGTGAAGGGTCAGTGGAAATACTACTTGAAAAATGGCAGTCACTGATGCACCACTGTACCAACGTGCACCGCTGGTCAGAAAACCTACATTTCCACCAATGTGAACATGGCCCTTTATCCCCATTGGAGGCAGGGAAGAAGAAGTGGTTGAATCCATCTTCACCGACACACAATGCCATTGAGAAGATTGTTTTCGATAAAAATCAAGAGATTTGAGGGGACTGACAGAAATCTGTCACACAGGAGGTTTGGAGGTGTTCCACCATATGTGCCTAAAGTACAGGCCAAAGCGCTTGCATTTCAGCATACAGGGCATGAGACATAGGACTCTACTTGCCGTCTTGGCCCATACCGAGAATCTCGGCCGTGAACAATCTAGGACTAAGGGTAATGTAAGGATGCCTCGCTACACTAAGGCCTTTTCAAAAAGAAGTAAGCAATGGGTGATCAAACCAGTCTATGAGGAAATGGAGATCGACTTTGTCAAAAGCCTTATTGTTGCTGTATTGGAGAAGCACAGATATGGAATTTTGAACGTTTCTGTGCAGAGCACTGATCCATTGCCACCCAACATTGCCACTGTGCCATGTCCACCCAAAGGAGAGCTGGTTGTGAAGTACAAATCCCGGTTTAAATAATTGTAATACGATTGCTTTTTGTAAATACATTTTATTGTACAGTGTGCATACAAAGTACGCTAACCCTAACCCCTACCTTCACCATCCTGGGTGCCAAACTACCTGGGTGTCATCTTTGAATTCTCTCTCTATTCACCTCATATTGCTGACCTTGTCTATTTGTGTATGTATATATTTTTGTTGATGTAACTAATTTTCGCAATCTCTTATAAATGCTGGGCACTGTTAACCGAGGGGAGGCTTGCGAATTGCAAATAATAAAACAATCAATCAATAAATCTCACTTTCAAATC
The DNA here is from genome assembly GCF_040938575.1 of Ambystoma mexicanum. NCBI lineage: Eukaryota > Metazoa > Chordata > Amphibia > Caudata > Ambystomatidae > Ambystoma > Ambystoma mexicanum. The sequence continues at coordinate 609,314,797 of NC_090924.1, forward strand.
AAGTGCTCGGGTACTTTATACTTTCACCTGACCTTCCACAAAAAATTAAAAGTCTCAATAGTTATGGTTCTTTGGGGCTTCAAAGCTCGCAGACAACGAGGACAAAATTGGGGCCTTACAACGCGCCAAGCGAGCCGTTGCAGATGAGAGAGAAGCCAGTTCGCATTTGCACATTGAGGCGCACTACATAGATGGATTCGAAACTTCAAATTCTCACAGATGGCTTTACTACGGGATGTTGCAAAGAAAGAATGTATGCTAATTTCTAGTGAAGGCCAGCGGCTTTGATTTTCAGCTCGTGCCCTGAAGAGGCCCACAACTCGCACTGGCAGTACAAGGTTCTATTGTTTTTTGACCTTGAGAGACAGGGACCATGCTGAAAGAACTTCATTTGAAGGGACGGTTGGGGGGTGCAATAACGTTTGAGACGATAAGGCAGGAAATTCTTAAACAAGACCGAGTTTCATGTTAGTTCAGTATATGTTAGGCAGAAACCTGTGCAGTTCCCTTAGGGACCACTGCAAAAGATTTAAGACTACAGGTGTTAGCAGTAAACCCACTTGGTAGCAGTCTGTACCACCCAGATTTACCTGGTAGCTGTGGCTGAGCAGTCAGACTTCCCTCAAGAAGAGTTAGGCAGTATGCAAAGTATACTCAATAGGTACTCAGATACAATAATGCAAGCAAACACTGACCAGAGCTTTGGTATCAAAGTATATAATTATTTATTTAAAAACACACAGTTGAAACACTCCAGCACTCTTATTGTAAAATATTCTAAACAGTTACTATTATGATATATACACCCCTTTTTCCCTATTAGAAATTCACAGTAAGACTCCACTTATTTTCATACAGAGGTGAGCGCTTAACTAGATTGCACTCTAATAAGTTTGTGAAAAAGGGAGGGAAAAAGACAGAATATGAAGAGGTACACCACTCTATGATTCCAGAACACGGTTAGCAAGGCAGAGAGCAAAAAAGTCACTGGTGAACCAAAGTCCAAAGGCTGGGCCCACTCTTAGAGAGAGCAGAGCACAAATACGGCCAAGATCACACAGTTACACTAGGCTTAGAAAGTCTAGCAGAGGGTTCAGAAAAGAGTTTAGAGAGGCTTAGAAAAGTTTAGCCAGGGTGTCCCAGGCTAACCCAGGTTCGAAATCCAGGGGCTAAATCTACCCCATACAGTCGGTTGCAAGGGAAGCCAGGCGGGACACGGTACCTTAAGTGGGAAGGATCCTCCAGCGGTGGCAGTTGTTCCTGGTAGTGGTTGCAAGTTGCGTCGTCGTCGAGGGGAAGAGAAGATCTCGACTTGGAGGAAAGATGAAGGTCGTTGCACTACCAGGGCAGAAACCAGCCGCTTGAGTTTTGCGGTTAAAGGTGGTACCTTTGTCTCGCATTCGTGGTAAAACGTGGTATCCCGGTTGCCGGGGTGCTTAGCACGGGCAAGGCGGCCACGAGATACGTCGGGAAAGTGAAAAGACTGTGAAACTGGTTATCCCCACCAGTCAAAGGAAGAAGACTCTCCGGCGGGAGATCTCCTCTGTCGTTGGGAAAAAGTGGTGAGACGGTCCAGCAGGGCTCCACCGGTCGTGGTTTCGTGGCAGGTCGGCTCAGCTTCTCCCTCGTCGGATTCTTCGGTCCTGTGGCGACTTTTGAAGTTCCAGTCCCCAAAGCCCTGCTTTTATGCAACAAACCCCCATTCACTCAGCCTAGCTGTCACTCAAACATGCTAAGTGGTGAGCCGGCCGGCTCACCACTTGGGCCAATCAGGACGGAGTGCGACTTGAGTTGCCTAGGCAACTCAGTCCAGGGTGCCTAAATTCCCCTCCACCCCTCTTAAGTACCCCAGACATAGTGGCACCACTTTGGAGGGCTTTTGTGGAGAAGCCTGCCAAAAAGTGGAACAAAGGGCTCGACTTGGGTTGGAGTCACAGAAGGGAACACAAACGCCATTTTAGAATCAAGTTTTGGCAAAAAATACCAACCGGAGAATTAATATTAATTAAATAAACCGGCGGTATGTTCGAGGCTACCGTAAATAATTAAATAAAGATAGTAGCCTAAAACAATGGGAAATCCCATAGGAAAATATTTGCGGTTGAATATAAAAAGTAGTATCCACTGCCACCAGCCAAAACTCGATCAGGGGGGACGGAGACGTGCCCCCTCGACTAACAGACCCTGGGGCAATCGAATTGCCCCAGCAAGTACGTCAACAATATGATGGTCTGTACTGGTTCTGTTCAGAATTTAAGACTAGTAAAGTCAATGGTGACTTTACATGCCCTGGGAGACAGTAGTCAGTCCCAGGGTATGGAGTCTATACTGGGGGATCACTATGACACCCCGGTGTTACTGCACGGAGGGTGCTGTGTAACACACATCACCAAAACACATGAAACCCTATGGAGTAAAAGACCCCATTAAACACATCTAGACTCAAAGAAACACTCTCAAATCATGTCCAAGAGTGAGGGTAAAAGAGTCTCACTCTTGGCAGGAGAAAAAAATAAACCCCAAAAAATCCAGCAAAGCTGCTGGGGGACTCACTAGGTTAGGAAATTCAGCCTAAACAGAGAATTCTCCCTAACAGTATACGAAAAATCGTTGTCAAGAGCACAGTGGGATTTACGGACTGCATTATGCAGAGACACAATGGAAATTGCAAATATAATGTAAGTAACTCTTTAGACGCTTTTATACCAGAATGAAGAATTAATGAATGGATGCATGAATAAATGATTGAATGAAGAACTTTGAAAACGTTTGTGGGATCGTCCTTGTAGCGGGCACATGGGCATGCAGGTCCACATTCCACACGCATGTAGACAAAAAGTCGTTTCTCATTTTGTACCAACCTCGATTTATTTAGTTAGTTTTCGCACTGATTTTAGAGCTGAACATACTCCATTGCACTATACTTGAAAGCAAATAGTTTCAGCTCGACCGTAATAAATAAAATGAATAATATTAATAAAGATCGGCTGGCGAGATTATAAATGTTATGTTTTCAAAATAGGTACATACTCCCGTTTTGCCCATGCCACCAGTTTCAGACACCGGCAGATGGTTTTTTTAACTGCCAGCTGCAGCTTAATGTAAACAACTGCACAATCCTGATGATCTTATGGGACGATCGCCAAGGGCCCCTATGCCCTTATGCGGTACTAGCGGCTAGAAGCAACATATCAACCTTTACGCTGGCCTAGTGCCTACTTGATGGAAAAGCCTTGCGGTTCAACGTGCGACAAAAGTGCCTCTTTGAACGAAAAGCAACACCCTGTGTTACATAAAGGAACAGCGCGTGACTCACGATAACATTTTAAGGATTTGCGGATAGAGATAAAAGAAAACAAATGACTTTCGGAGTTCATATGTCAATTGCTGAATGTTCTATAAACATTTAATGTCAAATAAATGTACTTTACCAAATTTACTGTGTTGCGGTTTGATTTTAAAGTACAGTTTCATATTTCGAATTGTGGCGCGCTGTGTTGTGAGCTGATCTGTGTTGGTTTCCGGGTTCTGTGTGAAGTCGCGTAGAAGACGACTGGGCGTGTTTGCCTACGCAGCACAGTAACGTCACGGAGAGAGGCAGGGAATATGAATGTTTTGATAATGTCAGGCTCATGGGCGGGGGATACGATTTAGTGCCTCAAAAGCAGGTCAGCCAGGGCGATGGGGGAAATGACAGGATTATCACAAAATGGCAGCTCCCTGGTGCCTGTTTTCGCGTGCGTTTAATGGACGAAAACTCGGGTATGGTCCATAGGAAATTTTTCTAAAATCGAGCGATTTAGGCTTAAAAACACATGGCCGACCCGTAGGGGCAATAACAAATTTTGACCGAACCATTCCTTTAATCAGCCAGGCCTCTCTACTGAAGGACATTCTTTACACACTTCAAAACTGAAAGTATAAAATCATAAATAGTCCCGCCAGATCAACTACAAAGAACATTTGCCATGACAACAGCATTTATAGGAGTGATACATTCCCCAACTGCGAGCTGGAAGAATCTCACACCAGATGTTCTGTTGCTTGGCAGAAAAACTAGAGCTTGCCATGCAATTTGTGTAAAGCGGGACAGAAAAAAAGAAGACCTTTTAAATTTAACATTGGGATTCACTATTTCACGTCAAACTTTTGAACAAAATGTTGTAAAGAGTACTTTTTTTAAATGTTCTGCTTGAAAAACCCTATTAGATGGTTGTAAAACGAGATTTTTCTGATATTATCTTCATTATGTAATAAACAACAACAAAGATGGCATTACATCAAAAGGGAGGGAAACTAGGTTTAGAAGTGGGTCCCATTAGACTGCCCCTTCATTCATTTGCCAAATAGAGTGGTTTATTCAGAGTGATGTCACTTTTGGAATAATGCACACTCACATATATTGATCAATTAGATTACAGAAATTATAAACACCATTAAGGAGGTGTGGCTTCTGCTCAGTAAACGTTAAAACCCATAGATTCTGCGGACACACATTCGCTTACTCACTGATTGGCAAGAAAGGAGAATTGGTAGCAGAAAGGAAAATGGAACAGATTGCCTCCCTTTTTGGACCCATTTTATGGAATAATAGCAGAGCACTGTTAAGAGAGGCCTAACTGGAGTTAAAGACCCGGGCCCTTCTACCGTGGGAGAGACAGCAGACCGTTCCCAATACATAAAGAGGGAGGTGTGACAAATCTGAGGATGTTGTCCTTTCTCCCCTGGGGGAAGACCTTTCCCATGGGGCCAGGGCACTGTGTCCACAGTACAACAGTCCCCCCCGGGGGTGTTGCGCTGAGGGAACATTACATGGTGAAGGAATCACTGTATGGGATTGGGGACGCCGATTATCAGAACGCGGTATGACCCTGCTTCAATTCATTCAACCTCTTCTCTCACCCTAAATCCTCGTTTCCCCCCCCTGTCTGGATGGAACCAATAGGTTTTGTTGTCAAATCAGTCAACCTAACATGCATGGCAAGATTGAAAGATCAGAAAGTACAAAGTATCATGCATATAGTTTTGAAACTGGAACTGTGAAGATGATGACCGGGAGTCCAAGGATCACTCTAGAGAAGCAGAGTGTACGGTCTAGCTTCTAAACGCAAGTGATTGGCCCAAAGCTGTACAACAATCCCACACAGGAGTTTGAAAGAAGCTCAGCAGGGAGGCGGAGGACAGTCCTCTGAGGAGGAACAGCAGTAACCGTGCACAGGAGCAGCCGATGGGATTTGCAAGGGAAGCCATAACCGGCAGAAAAATGAGAACCAGAACTTGGCCCACGATGAAAGATTATTCAGGTTGCTGCCGAGTAAATCATATGAGCGCCCCAGGCCCCAGCGAAGCACAAGCGAGAGAACACAGTCATGAAAAGTCAGAAGACTGCAAAGCTGCTGCAGACCCCACCAGATACCCGAACGCTACCAGAACCATGGGAAGTGATACAGCTACACAGGGACTGCTGGTAGCTAAGAGAAAAACAAACCAGTATGCAGGTAACACACCAGTATGCAGGTGCTAGATGTTTGTGGAAGAAATTGGGTGAATCCAGAAGCTGGAAGGAGAGGGTCTTGGACCCTGAAGCAAATAAGAGGTTGAGAATGAGAGAGTCTGGCACCCTGACTGCAAATTAAGCAAAGCAGAAAGAGTTGTATACTTGGCAGGAGAGTGAACCAAGCAGAAAAAATGCTCCAGTGTGAATATGGTACTTGCTACCAAATAAGAGGTTGAGAAGGAGAAATTACTTACCATAATGTTCTTTCTATGGAATCTTCTCTCGCAGATTCCTCATCTGATAGATATTCCTTCCAGCTCTGCTGCTTCAGAAAATGTTTGACACAGGGCATAGTAGACCTCGACTCGGCCGTCGTTTGTCAATCCGCCTTGCTCGGCACTCAATTGTCAGTTCCGGACATGATGTAGTGATATATAAACGGTCACAATTACCAACAATGTTCCTGCATTTCTCCCCGAGCCAGACGCTGTATAGAAAAACAGAGGACAGGCTAATAAGGCCATAGAAATTAATACCATACACCTCCGATGGAGGATAAAAATATGTAAAGACACCACAGATCGTAGCATCAGGAAACTATATTTTTTTTATGTTTAAAAAGCACATGGCAAAAAGACAGGAAATGGTCACCAAGGGCCATCACCATGTCATTGCTTGAAATAAAAGATGCACACCAACCATTGACTTTCTGAGTGGGGATGGATGGGAGGGGAGATGAGGAATCTGCGGGAGAAGAATCTATAGAAAGAACATTACAGGTTAGTAATTTCTCCTTCAATGGATTGCTCCCCCCCCACCACCAGGAGATTCCTCATCTGATAGACACCCGCAGCAGTAGATGAATGAGGCAGGAAGAAAGTTAGACCAGAAGGTTTTGCAACACTGTCCTGCCAAAATGTGCATCAGTCAAGCGAGCAACATCCAAACTGTAGTGCTTAGTGAAAGTCTGGAGGGATTGGCCATGTTGCTGCGTGACAAATATCCGTAACAGTGACTCCCCTTTGCAATGCAAATGATGCCAAGACCCCCCCCCCCCCTAGTCGAGGGAGGCCTGATGGCAACACTTTGCCTGCAGTCTGGTAGCAATCTGCTATACAGGAGATGATCCAGTGGGACAAAGTTTGTTTATTTACAGCCAGGCACTTGCGGACTAAGGCCACGAAGAGTTGATCAGCTCTTCTCAACTGTTCTCGTGATATAAAAATGTAGGGCCCTTTTACGGGCCAGGCAGTGAACTCGCTCCTCATCTTAAGAAGGGTGTGGAGGGTAGAAAATCAGGAGGTCAATGGATTGTGACAAGTGAAACTCAAACAACTTTAGGAAGAAAAAAAAAAGCTGCCATGAAAAGTTGATACTAGAGTCAGATCCCAATCTGGGACAACAAAGGGAAACTTATTTACATGGTCCTTCAGGAATTGTGCTATCACTGGGACCGTGAAATATGAACCTTGATCCGGGGATCTTATAAACACAGAAAAGGCCACCAAATATCCTTTGACTGTGGCTACCTGAAGACATGCTGAGGCCAGTGACAGAAGGATCTCCATCACTGTAGTGGTGGGGCAAGAAATGGGGTCAATCTCGCAATCCCTGCATCACGCCTCAAATCCTCTCCACCGGCACACATACAATGATCTTGTAGATGGCTTGCATGCCGCCAGCAATACCTCCAGAACCTCCTCAGAAACGTCCCAGTCACCATACCACATCCTCTCAAGAGTCATGCATGTAGGTTGAGGGACTCTGGGTTCGGGTGGCATAACCAAACTTCCGACTGCGTTAGGAAGAGTCGGCCGCCGAGGCAACCGGAGAGGTGGGCAGATGGCTAAATCCAGAAGATTCAAGTACCAAGTCCTTATCGCCCAGTCCGGTGTGATCAGGATTATGGATGCTCAGAACCTCTTGGGACTCCTGAGAACCCAAGGAATGACGGGAATCGGAGGGAAGGTATAGTGGAGAGGGAAGGTCCAATCCACCAGAAAAACATGCCCTAACGCACCTTTCACTGGGAATTCCCTTGAGCAAAACTGCTTGCACTTCCCGTTGGACTCTGTGGCAAACCGGTCCACTGATGGGGAACCCCAGCTATAGAAGACTTCCTCTAGGACTTCCTGGCACACTTCCCACTTGTGTGATACCATGCTCAGCCTGCTGAGAGCATCCACCAAAATGTTCTCTGTCCCCGCCAGGTGAACTACCAAGACTGAGATCCGGTTCTTTAACAGCCCGAACCACAGCTGCATTGCCTCTTTGCAGAGGGGACAGTGTGTACGCCACCTTGCCTGTTGAGGTAGTGCATCACTACTGTGTTGTACATCATAATCAGGACATGCTACCCCTCCAGAGACGGAGCAAATGCCCTCAGGGCTAACCTGATGGCTTGCAATTCCAGCCTCTTGTGCCATCTGGCTTCTGTCACTGACCAAAGGTCATTCACCTTCAAGTCCTCGCAGTGAGAGCCCCAACCCTTTCAGAGACGCACCGGTGACCATTCGGGCACTGCGCCATGGAAACCAGAAGGGTTCCCTGCCATGAGATCCCTGTGGTCCACACACCAGACCACCGGTGCGGATATCTTGATGGGAACCGAGAGAGCTCCGAGGTGCTGTGACCACTGACCCTTCATGAGCCACTGTATGGTTCTCATGCGCCCCTGGCCTCTGGCACTAGAAAATACAGAAGGCCACGAGACCCAAGAGGCGGAGGAAGGAAGCTACTGGTAAAATGCCATGATTCTGCAACAAGTCCATCTGTGCCAAGCTGTTGACTCTTCGGGAGGGAAGGCTGTCCCTACCCTAGTGTCTAGGACTGCTCTGATGAACTGGAGCCTTTGGAGAGGTGTCATCTGAGACTTCAAGTTCAGGGAAAAGCCCAGCCTGGGCAGTAGCAGACAGGTGTCCTCCAGATTAGACAAGACCTGCTCCGCTGACTTCCCTCAGATCAGCCACTCATCCAGGTATGGGAATACGTGGAACCCGGATCTCCTGAGGTGAGCAGGGACAACCACCATGAGCTTGGTGAAGACCCATGGAGCGGAGGTCAGACTAAAGGGGAGCACATTGAATTCATATTGCCCTCAGGAACTTCCTGTGCTTTTATCGGCACATGGAAATAAGCGTCCTGTAGATCTATTGACACCAGCCAGTCCTGTAGTTCGAGAGCGTGGAGAATTTCTCTCAACATCACCATTCTGAATTTGTTTTTCTTCAGGAACTGGTTTAAGGCCCTGGGGTCCAGAATGGGACAGTGACCTCCTCCCTTCTTGGGTACCAGGGAATACCAACCCAATCTTCTCTGCTCGGGAGGTACCTCTTCCACGGCAACCCTTCAACAGCAGGGCTCGCAGTTCTTCCTGGAGCTCCAGTCCTGGTTGAATCAGAGGCGGTTGGGGGTCTGTCAGGTGTGTTTTTTTTTTTTTAAGACGAGCAGACAATAACCACACTGAAAGAGCTGTAAAACCCAGGCATCGGAAGTAACTTCCTACCACTTAGGCCAGTGCTCTGTCAACCGCCCACCAAACAGTAAGTTGTGGCAGGGGAAATCAAAGCGGCAAAGACCCCGCTGCTGCTTGTTGGCCCTTCAAAGCCCCTCTGCCCCCTGTGGAGCGCAAAAAATGCTCCTGCCCTTGACTGTCCAGTGGGAGCTGCTTAAGGCGTATACCCTAGAGGTGAATTTGAAGGCAGGTTTGGCCGGCTGCACAGCCAGGCCCAAGCATCTAGCAGCGATTTTGGATTCCTTTAATTTATCTAAGGAATTGTCAGCCTTTTGGCTGAACAGGAAATCGCCTTGGAAGAGCATGTCCAACAATGTTGCTTGGTCAGACGAAAAGCCAGACTTTTTAGGTATGGCTATCTCCTCGGCGTTACTGCTGACCCCATACATCGGCCCACACAGTTGGCTATGTCCAGACCTGTATGCAGTGATTGCCTGGCCACCTCCTTCCCATCCTCCACCTGCTGTAGGAAGCCCTGGCGCATTTCACCATACAGCATGCTCCACTGCTGTCCACAGACAAAATGAAAATTTAGCGAAGCCACTTGCCACATTGGTGGCTTTAAGGGCCTTACTGCTCGAAGTAAACGCCTTTTTGGCAAAGGCGTCAACCTTCTTCGCTTCCCTGACGTGTGGCAGAGCAGAAGTGGAAGAAGCTGCTTTGGAGGAGACTGTAGCAGCCTGCATGACAAGCCCTTCCGGGGAAGGCTGTGAAGAGAGGAATGAAGGTGCAAGGATGCTGCCACAGAGTGGTCAGAGGGTTAGCACCTGTAGGGTTTAGAGTCATTTTGAGCTCAGTTACTGGACCTTGTTCGAAAAATAAGTTACTCACTGCAGTGACTAACATACTCTTAGTCCCTAGTCCCCTTTCCTCCATACTGCATGGGCGTCCCTTCCAAGGGACGGGAGACGGATCCTTGTTCATCAGAAAAAAAACACCTTCCCCTATAAATTTAGAGGCGCGCGGGGGTGCGGCCCAGGGAGCATGCGCTGCACTGACTCCGCTCTCCTGCGCCACACCTCAGACCCCATTGACGCATCGACAATAGATTTAACATTGCCTAATGACACCAGTATTATTAGGGGGGAGGTTGGTGGGACGTATGGAGGAAAGGGGACTAAGAGTACCTTAGTCACTACGGTGAGTAACTTATAATTATACGTACGTCCCGTCCCCTTTCCTCCATACTCTATGGGCGATTACAACTGAATGTAGCCCCAGGGTGGAGAGGAGACCCTCCTTAAGCAAATAGGTTCCTGAGAAACGCCTGTCCGAAAGCTGCATCAGATCTAGAGCCGGCATCCAAACAGTAATGCTTGCAGAAAGCTGAGGGAGAGGCCCAAGTGGCCGCCCTGCTTATGACTTGCCAAGGGAGATGGCACTGGAATGCGATGGCCGTTGCCTTGGCCCTGACTGCGTGGGCATGCACGTTAGCCGGGAGCGGCTTGTTCTGGCCCTTATACGCTTCTTTGATGGCAGAGACTATCCAGTGGGATATGGAAGCCTTGGAGGCCTGATAGCCTGGTCTTGAGCCTCTGAAAGTGACAAACAGGGCATACGATTTGCGGAAGACCTCGGTCCTGTCCAAGAATTTCAGGGCATGCCCGACATCCAGGCAGTTCAGCACTGTGCTTCGTCCTTGGGTTTGGGAAAAAACGTAGGAAGGACTATTTCCTTGTTCAAGTGGAAGGCAGATGGCACCTTGGGCAGAAATGCTAGGTGTGTCTGCAGGACTACTTTGTCCTTGTGAAAGGTAGAGTATGGTTCTGAGGCGACCAGCGTCTGGATGTCGCTGACTCTACAAGCCGAGGTGAGGCCGACTAGTAAGGCCATCTTGATGGTGACCAGACTTATGTCCGCGGACGCCATTGGCTCGAACAGTTTGTGCGCCTGGGCGCTACCCTGCCCATATGGACGCAAAGGAAAGCTGCCCTGTGCAAAAGAGGGGTATGCTGTAGGCCACGTAACTGGTTGAAGCCAGTCCCACCTTGACACTCGTTCTTTGCCGAGTTCCTGGAATGGTGTCGGACGGGTGCCTTTGTCTGGCGTAGCAGGCATTTTGTCAAGCTGCCTGCCACGTGCCTATGACGTGTTGATCGGCCTGCTGGTCCCGGCCTCCTCCAAGACTCTTGCATGTGGATCACGAGGCCTACCCTGCTCCTCGGGCCTAGGCCCGGTAGATGTGACACCCTCGACCAGAGGGCTGGTAGAGCTGCGTTTAGGTGCCCCCTCGGATGTATTGCCGGTACTAGGGCATAGCCCCTCGGCTGAAGACCCGGTAAAAGAACCTTCTGGTCCCTCAACACTGTCATCGGGAGGATCCGAGGATCCCTCGACCTGGAGGCCGGTAGCTGTAGCAGCCTTGGTGCGCGTGCTGGTAGAAGGGCCTGACCGGTCCCTCCTGCGCAGGAGAACCCCTGGGAAGGAGTCTCCCTTGCGGGGTGCGATGGAGACTATCGACCCTACCTTGAGGTCCTCTGGAGGTGACTTCTGGAAGAGCTCCCTCCACCTGGATGGTCTGTTCTTCAGCCCTTTCGAGGACAGCGACCCACAAGCTGAACAAGCTTGCCAACTGTGGTCTGCGCCAAGGCAACGTAGGCAGAGGGTGTGGGGGTCTGAAGTTGGGAAGAGCCTGTTGCAGGATGGACACCTGCTGAACCCTGTGGAAGTCAACATGCGCCAGGGAGGAGCGTGACGCCTGAGGACCAATGTTAGGGCGAATTCTCCAGAATGGCTAATTTCCCTTACCTACTGAGTCCCTCAGCAGCTTTGCTGGATTTCTAGGATTTATTTTTTTCACCTGGTAAGAGTGTGAGACTTTTTTCCCACTCTTACATGCGTTTTGCTGTGTGTGTTTTACATTTGTGTGTTCATAGACTGTGGAGCATCACCTACTCCATAGGCATCATCTTTTTACTGTGTGTTACACAGAACCTTTAGTGCAGTGACACAGGGTTGTCTTTTTTAACTTCCCACTTTTAACTCCATTTTCCGGGACTGACTACTGTCTCCCAGAACATGTCAAGTTGCCATTGACTTCATTAGTCTTTTTAAAATTCCCAGACCCAGTACAAACTATCTTACACAGAGTTCTGGAAAGGGTTAATAATTATCCCTTTTTGTCTGTTTCTCATGGAACATTATTTCGTTCCCCTTTCTTTAAGATTTGGCTGGTGGCAGTGATATCTACCCTATTTTTCCTACTGTGGTCTATTTAAATAGCCTTGGTACTGTTTTAGGCTAAGTTAGTAGCCTCGAACTAACTTAAACACGCTGGATCCCATTTACTTTTTATTTGGTTCCGGCTGGGTTTATTCGCCATTTCTTTTTGTAAAGGTCTTTCTCGCGTTTTACTCTACGTGCCAAAACAGGTTTGGTTCCTTTGTTCGCCGTCCTTTGGCGAGCTTCTGCACAGAAGCCCTCCTTAGGCACCTGAATGTCTCAGGGAGGACAGGATGTGAGGGAGGGGTTTGAGACTCCCTGCACAGGGTCTCCTTGGAGACCCATGTCGCACTCTGTATGATTGGCTGAGTTGACTGTCCCGCAGCGACAGCCACCGCGCTGTGTGATTGACAGCCAGGCTGTATGAATGGAGGGAAAACTGCATAAAAAGCAGGTCTCTGGGACTAAGAAGGCAGAGTCACCACTGGATCGAGAGAACCAAAGAGAAGCTGACAGAAGAGGACCTCTACCACGACTGAACCTCCCGGTGAAGCCCTGCTGCGGGTCCGAATCTCCAAACTTCGACGACAGGGAAGATCTACAAGGAATCTTCTCCCCTTGAACTGGTGGGACCAACCAGTTTGCCAAATTGCAAGCCAGGCCTCCCTCCTCTGGTCGAATTTGCTGTGCACAGCTACAGTGAACCAGGTAGCCAGGAGGACTGGACCCTGTTTGGGTTTTAAGGAGTGCACCTTTTATTCGTTGCTTTGCTCTGCTGCTGGTTTCTTCCCTGGGCAGTGCAGGACCCTCCAGTCTTCCTACTTCGTGTCAGTCTGACAGTCGCTTTAGGAACTGTGAGCCTGCAGGACCTGCCAGGAACTTCTGCCTCAGCTACAGCCGCCTTCTTCATTTACGGTACCGTTCTAACACGGTTGTTCGTTCCGTCCCACCGTGGTGAAAGTGTTTGAAATCTTTCGCAAATCCGAGGGCTTGTCCTTTTCTATTCTTTAAAGTAACTTTTCTTCCAACCAACTTCGTTCTGAACTCTTGGCAAAGACTACTGTTCTGCTACCGCAAACTACTCTGAACTGTGTGATCCCCTGCAAAGACTATGGTCCATTGAATTTGGCCCTGGCCTCTTGATTTGATTTCCTCACCGTAGTAGCCTATTCTAGGATGCCCTGCTTACTTACATGTTGGTGCTGCTTAATGTTTGTCTAACCTTGTCTTTCCCTCCCTTTTAAATTGCTGGAGTGCCATTTTGCTCACACTTTATTTTGAGCTTAACTTGTCCAGAATCTATTCGGTGGTGTATAATATATTAAGAGTGTGATTTTTCTACTGCTTTACTTTAGTGAAATGTTTTACAACTGATGTGTAAATAAATGTATATTATTTTACTCAGAAACCTCGAGTCAGTGTTTGTTTGAACCATAGTAATTGCGGTAATTTGTTTAACTATTGATACTGCACACTTTACTCTTGCGATAAATCTGGCTGCTCAGCCATCGCTACCACTTTATTGTGTAGTGCAGGCTTGTACCAAAGGTTAACTTGTACTGTCACTGGTAGTCTTAATTGTGTATGGTGTTCCCAAAGGGTAATGCATATGATTCTGCCGAACAACTGAGTGTCTGAATGATAAAAAGACAAAAAAGAAGACAAAAGAGAAGAAGTATCTGCACGTGGAATTACATGGCCAAAGCCGAACCCATGAGCGCTGGTGAATACGGCCCGTTGGGCAACGCATGCTCCCTGTGCCGCACCCCCGCGCGCCTCTAAATTTAATGGGGAAGGTGGGTTTTTTCTGGTGAAAAAGGTTCCGTCTCCCGTCCCTTGGAAGGGATGCCCATGCAGTATGGAGGAAAGGGGGACAGGACATAAGAGTATATCGGTAATGGGGTACCTAGCCCTGTACTGGCGTTGCTGAGGAGTGAAATCCTAAGGTGTCAATGATTCTTTCTACTAGAGCCCTGAACTTGGTGTGGTTATGGGTGTAGGGCTAGCTTTGTTTGAATTCTAGGTCTGGTAAAGTATCCAGACCACTAGCCTCATGGAGGCCCTGAGCAAGTTGCAACAACTGGTCATGGTCCTCTAAAAAATCAACACCACCACTGCCCACATAGGCTGGGTCAACATCCTCTTCATCTCCCATGTCATCTGCCGAAAATACTCGACATAGTGCCGAAAAAGTGAGACTGGGACTGAGGGGTGTAAGATTTCTCAGCAACTGTTGGTGTTGAAGATTGATCTCGGCGCTGAGAAGGTTGCTGTAGACGTCGACTGGACCTGAGATGTCAAAGCCTTGACAGCTGTGGCAGCACAGGAGAGACCCGGCATTAAAACCCAAGAAACTTCCTTGATTTGGAAGGTTTCATCGATGCCGAGGACGTTGGCATTGGGGCGTATGAGGGGTCGGAAATTCTGAGCGCTGCTGACGCCTTTGAAGGCTGCTGGGGTTATTGGGGGGGGGGAACCGCACCTTCTGCAGCATGCTTCTCTAAAACCTCCATGTTGGAAGTGTTAAATTCCTCCCACTCTTGGCCAAAGGCTTACCTCGTTTGCTCGATGAATCGGAGTTCCGACAATGGAGACATCCCTTTTTTTCAGGACGAGGAAGAATGGCTCCTCCAGTGGGACTGCTTCTTCCGCTGATCTTTGGGTGTATGCCTCTCAGCTTCAGCCTCCGAGGACCTAACAGTCAACCTTGCCAGAGATTTTGCCGGCGGTCGACTGAGCGCGAGTTTAGCCGCACTATCGCACAGAGATTTCAGCTACATTGTGGCGCATGACGAGCACTCTTCAGTCCCGTGACCCGTGCAGACGCACCAGACACAAAACTCGTGTGGGTAGTGATGGACATCTTAGTGCCACAATCGGTACACCATTTGAAGCACGAAACTCAGGCGACCGGCATCTCGCGTCAAATTAAGTGAAAAAAGAAGATTTTCTGACGAAAATGTTGAATGAGTCAAAGACCATCTTCCAAAGCAGCATGTTAGTGTGTGGAAAAAAGTAACTGAGGTACGGGGCGTAGTGACCGAGTTTATATAAGAGGCATGTCGTCATGCCCGGAACCGACGATCGAGTGCCAAGCAGGGCGGATCGACGGCTATGTCGATGTCTACTACACCCCATGTCGAATGTTTTCCAAAGCAGCAGAGCTGGAAGGACAATCTTTCAGGTGAGGAATCTGTGGGAGAAAAGCAATCCATTGAATAAGAAGGTCTGGCACCCTGAATGCAAACAAAGCAAACCAGTAAGAGTTGTATACTTGGCAGTAAACCAAGCGAATACAACACAACAGTGCGAGTCTGGGATCTGCACCCATATGAGAAACCAAAGTTTAAAGTGCCAAAGATTAAGAGAGTCTGGGACCCTGTAGGAGAAAGAGAGAGAGTCCGAGAGAACACTTGCTTGGCAGGAGAGTGAACCAAGCTGTGTACAATATTGCGAGTCTGGGACCCACACCCACATTAGAGGTTGAGAACAAGAGTGTCAAGAACCCTGGAACTAACGGAACAAGTCCTATG
This sequence comes from Ambystoma mexicanum, assembly GCF_040938575.1. NCBI lineage: Eukaryota > Metazoa > Chordata > Amphibia > Caudata > Ambystomatidae > Ambystoma > Ambystoma mexicanum. The sequence goes on from NC_090924.1 coordinate 609,330,503, forward strand.
CTTGATAGCAAAATGTGCCAAGTTGGTAGGATAAAGAAGCATGAACACAAGACGCATTGCTTTGTGAATGGCTCAGTGACACTTTACCAAAAGGGATAAAGGGGATCAGGATCCCTAAAAGAATGGGCATAAGATAAGGCGAAGTCTAGGGGAAAGGAGCACAATACTAGCCTTGGAATCTTGTATTTCGGAAACATTATTTTGCATCACTTTTTAGTACCAGAGAGACTGGGTAATCTTTCTGTTGGTTGAAAACAAAAAACACGTTTTACTTTGAGAAGAGACATCCTTGCACAGTTGCTTTAGCTTAGGGTAAGGGACAGAGACAGGTCTTGAGACACGACAGTGAAGATTTTTCAGTTTTCACTTCCTGGCTATTTCACTCCTCTGAGCTTTAGGGATAGAGGGGCCTTTTTCCAACCCTTTCTTATTCAATAAAAGTAGATTTCTAAAAATATCCCACCATTGTGTCCGAGCCTTACTTCTGCACCCTTACGGAGGCCAGGCTGGGGAGGGAAGCTGACCCCATCCTACTGACTGTTGCCCACATGTCCCTAGAAAGGAGAATTGAACCAGTCCTTAAGAGGCTGCCCACCTGTCTGAGACAGCTAAAAGAAATTCAGATGCACATATAATATAAATGGGAAATAATACAGAGGGGAGCGATACAAAAGGGGAATAGGTTAAATCCTGGCCCCTTTCATTTGTAATTACTCAGAGGCAGGGGTATATAAACTGACTGTACATTCTGGGAAATAAGTAAATACTTCAGAAGCATATGCGCTTTTGGAACTACAGATTTGATTAAAGAGACTCAATGTGTGTATACTGGAATAGCCCTTGAATCCTTTTCGGTGCCGTGCACAAGCACAGAAGAGCAAATGACATCTCACTCTGTGTATACCTAGAAAAATAAAATAACTAAAGTCCTTTCCTGGTTCCACCACCGAACAGAGTTCAGTTACTGCTGCTGATCCATTCAAGAAAACTATTTTCCAGCTTTTAAATTGCACATGGAAAATTATAAATTTACATTTTTATACACTAATGCAATATAAACATCACTTAGGGGAGTTTAGCAGATATACGCTTTCCTTTTGTAAGTGAGTCACATGCGGGAATGTTACGTAGCTTGTTATTTCAATTGAGTTTTCTAGAATGCGGTTTGAAAGTGAAATGTCTACGGAGTAGGAGGTATCCGTTTTGAATAAAGGAGAAGTAGAGAGATTTTGCTAAGCAGGGACCTTTTGATTTCATTTAGTTTTTAACAAATGGAGAAATTACTTACTGGTTCTTTCTGTGGCTTCTTCTCCCCCAGATTCCTCATCTGATAAGATATCCTTCCAGCATCAGCTGCTCGGAAACTTTGACACAGTTACAGTACGACTCAACCTATACTCTTCTTGACTCGGCTGTGCCCCTCCTCTACTTGTGATGCAATGTCTGCCGTACAAATACTATGTCAATGCGCCCCCGTACCTCAGTTCCCCCACCTTCCTCCCATCCCTGAGCTCAGCAGCTGCAGAGGAAGAATCTATAGGATTCGGCTTATTGACAGTCAAAATACGCAAAATAACCCCTTTTTTATGGTGTCCAGTCAACTCGTCGAAAAAAAACTGGTCGACTGCAATTTGGTCGACAACCAAATGGTCGAATTTTTTTTTATTTATATATTTATTTTTCGGGTTTTCGTTTAGTTAAAAAAGGGGTGTTTAGAGAAAAAAAGGGGGTTGGGGGGGACCCCCCCCCAAAAAAAAAAAAAAGGGTTAAAATAAAAAAAAAAAAAAATTCGACCATTTGGTTTTCGACCAAATTGGTTCGACCATTTGTCTGGTCGACCAATTTTTTTCGACCAAATGTCTGGCAACCCTTTTTTATGCAAAGAAAGACTCAGTACTGAAAGCAACCAGCTCACAACACCCAATCAAAGAGGCCTCAACCATGCCCAACACCAAATATTCATCCCCTCCATAGCAGATAACCGGAAAATGGCAACAGATAACTTTCATAGCGGGGCAGGATGGGTGATCAGGAATCTGAAGGGAGAAGATTCCATGGAAGAACATTACTGTTAAGTAATTTCTCCTTCAACAGATTGCATTCTCCCGTAGATTCCTGATCTGATGAGACTCCCAAAGCAGTGCAGAGGTGGGAAAGAAGCCCTCTGACAAGGAGGCTCTGCAAAACTGCTCTGCCGAATTGAACGTCGGAACCACGTGCCACATGTCAGCAATAATGACTAATGAATGAGTGGAGCAATGAGCACATCGCTGCTTGACATATCTCCTTCAAGGCAGATGAGGCTGCCACGCCCCTGATAGAACATGCTCTGATGACTGGTGACAGATCTTTTCCGCGCATTGATAACACTCTGCAATGCAGAGAATCATCCAGTGAGAAATCGTCTGCTTGGACGGAGCTATATTGTTCCTGGACAGAGAGAAAGCCACGAAGAGTTGGTCATCACGCCCCACCACCTTCGCTGTATGCTCCACCTGTAACAGCTTGACCCCTTACTGCCTGTATGCCACACCTACTTAATGAATGTTTACCTATGGTTGTCATTATGTATGCATCTGGCTGTTGTATGAGTGCCAGACCACTGTATCACACTATGTAAACTGCTGTACGCCCAAGCAAGTATCCTGTAACAGTGCCACGATGCACGCTTTATCAATTCAAATAAATAAATACATTCTGTCGTCCAAGCTACTTAGAAGCTAATCGCTCTCTTCGGGTCAAGCCTGTCTAACCTTTCCTCATCCTTAAAGGGATGCGGCAGAAGATGAAAGACCGGCAAATCAATGCTCTGGGACACGTGGAAATCTGAAATCACTTTTGGCAGAAATTTAGGACGTACCTTAGGAGAAGACTTCTCCTTGAAAAAACACAGGAAGGCCAGCTACAAGACAGAGCCTGAAGCTCACTTACATGCCTCACTGATGTCTTTGCCACTAGGACAGCAGTTTTCAGGGTAAGTAACCTGACCAAACACAAATGCATAGGCTCAAACGGAGGCGCAATCAAAAAGGTCAATGCCAAATTGAGGTCCTAGTCTGGAACCAGAAACTGAGAAGGCGTGAAGCCATTTACGAGGCCTTTCAGAAATTGGGCGATTACAGGAACTGTAAAGAAAGATACTTGATCCAGCGATCTCTTGAACACAGACAAAGCCCCCAAGTAGTCCTTGACTGTGCCCATCTGACAGAAGGAACTCAATCACTGCAGTGGTGGGACATGCAACAGGGTCTATCCTGTGCGCCCTACACCATGCCTTAAACTTTCTCCACCTGCGCACGTATAATGATCTCATAGAAGGCCTGCATGCAGCCAGCAATACCTCAAGTAACTCTTGTGAGAGGTCTCAGTCATCATATCTCATCCTCTCAAGAGACACGCATGTAGGTGGAGGGACTCTGGGTTCGATGGAGCACCCAACCTTCCGCCTGCGATAGAAGGTCCGGCTGCCAAGAGGTGGGCAGATTGTTAAGTCCAGGAGTTCAGAGTGCCATATTCTCCTCGCCCAGTCTGGGGCGATCAAGATCACGGATGCTTGAAACCTCCTCAACCTCCTGAAAACCCACAGGATAACAGGTACCAGAGGAAACTCATAGTGGAGGTCGAAGATGCACTCCACCAGAAACCCATCCCTATGGCACCCTTCACTGGGAATTCCCTCGAGCAAAACTGTCTGCACTTCACTTTGGCCCTTGTGACAAACAGATCCACTGTCAGGGTACACCACAGGGTGAAACGTCTTGCAAAACTTCAAACTTGTGCGAGACTGTGCTCTGCCTGCTCAGAGCATCTGATAGCCCATTCTCTGCTCCCGCCAAATGGGCTGCCAAAGCGGAGATCTTGTTCTTCAGAACCATATTTGTTGTGCCTCCCTGAATATGGGCAGGGAACACACTCCAGCACCACCACCTACTTGTTGAGGTAGTGAATGGCCACTGTGTTGTCCGTCAGAATGAGGACGTGTTCCCCCTTGGCAAAGGCCACCAGGGCTAACCTGATTGACCTTAAGTCCAGTCTGTTGATATGCCACAGGCATTACATTGGTGACCAAAGGCCACTCACCTGTACATCCCCCACATTGAGAGCCTCAACCTTTCAGCTATGCGTTCGTTCCCACCTTGGCCTGAGGCCACCGTGGCCAAAAGGGTTCCCCTGCCACTGAATGGAGGCAAATCCGAGGTCATGGTGGTTGGCGCTAGGCAGGCCCGGCTCCAGGAATTTTTATCTAGGTGGGCCAAGTTTGTGATCGGGGGGGCCAAACTTTTCTCAGATTCGTGATCCGGCAAAAAATGTCTTCTTGGATCTGAAAAATCAATTTGCCCTTAACTTCTTTAGTCTGTTAGACTGCTTTATAAGGTGCAGAAGCCTGGCTTAAAACCCAGGTTGTTAGGACCAGGGTTGGCATATTTATCCGCAAGACTACTTGAATGTCTGATAAAGATGCTTGTTGGGATTGCACTCCCGGCAGATTTAAGCCAAATGAATTCTTGGGCAAGGCTTCCAGATGGTCCCAGGTAGGTGGAGCATGGGTGTGGAGCTTATGGTGGGACTCAATCACTGTCATGAGTGCAACAAATGTTACATGTTTTTTAAGTTGTCTTTTTCTACTATTGGAGCTGTATGTTTAGGGATATGACTCTAGCTGGAAACGGCCTGTTCACCTCACCAAGTTTTCATGACATGAGGTGATTTGCCCAGGTTCACTCAATGTGTTCAAATGGGAAACCTGCTCTTACCTTCCACCTGCTCATCCCTTCCAAAATCACAGGCTGTCCAGTACCCCTTCCACAGTCTTCTGCTCTCTTCTTCCATTTGCTCCTTTGTTTCCTTCCATAAGCTCCCTCACTACTTTGAACTTCCTATGGCTACTCATTACATCTTCTATATGCGCCCCTCATCTCCATATGGAAAATGTTTGCCAAAAATGAAAAATGAAAGCTGTATACTGCCCTTAACAAGAGTCAGAGATTAATCCCAATTATTTATGCCTTAGGAAATAGGTTTTGTACCTTTTTTTCAACATACTGCTATAATTGAGATATAAAAAACAGTATAGAGCAAAAGAGACGCAGAAAAAATAGTGTGGCAATATCACCCCCTATACATGAGTTCCTCCTGACTACCATTCCCATTTACAATCACTCCCACCTACCTCACCCTTCCCCCACCACGTCTTCTTGGCCTGGCTGGGGTTAATCGAGTATGATGCCATCTCCTCCTCTGCAGCGGCTGAGCAACGAGGACGCCAGTCCTTATTCCATCTAACATATTGTGCGCTCAATAATACCTCCCTGAATACTGTGGCTACTGCCAGGAGGCCACACAGGAGGTGCTTGTGGTCCAGCCATTTTGTTGTGAAAGACAGCCCCCTCCTCCTCGATAAATATTGAAGCAAGGAATTGGATATTTAGTTTCTTACAAATGACATTTTGAAGCACAACATTGTATTTTTGGTGCAATTTTGCAGCTAATATTTATTGAGTTGAGGTTGTGTGGGAGTGCTAGCATGCAGGTGAGAGTGGGATCAGGAGGTAGACAGTGGAGGTTGAAGGGTTTCCGGCCTCCTGGCATCACTCCCGGTTGGATGTGGCAGGGAGGAGGGGCTGCCGCTCCCCTGTCTCCCCCTTTACATCATTATCTGGTACATACTGTTTCTATACTGCTTATAATATGCAATTGTCCATGATGACTTCTTATTTGACATATTTACTTTGCTATTTTGAATGTCACAATTCTGATCAATAAATGTGACTTTATATTTTCCAAATAAAGATGTGTGTATGTCTCCTTTGCTGGCCCTGACCCCTGAGCTTCCCATCTCTTAAACCACACTGCAAACTGGATCACTTCTAGGGACTCCAAATTTTGGCAGGAAACACAGTGAGATTAAATGATTTTACCCAGGATTACACACTTTGGTTAAGTGGTAAAGCCAGAATGTCATCATAGCCTGAAATGTAGGTACTGGACCACACATCTTCCCAGCTAAAGCTGGTACAAATGCATATTGAAGTTTGGTTTTAAATACCTAAAATATTACAATTCTGGGTCTTTTCACACAAGTCACGTTTTGTACAGATTTTGAAATGGTACTTATACCCTGCTTGCCATAGCCGTTAGTCTGTATATAAAAGAAGCTTTAAGTGATAGGGATGATTTATAGGAAAACAAATGTATTGTTATGAATTGCATACTTTTATACCAATGATTGTAAGCCATGAAAATAAAAATGTTCCTGTATTTGATTTTTCTCATCACTTTTCACTTTCCATCTATTTAGTTTCTTTTTCTTACTTTGCTAACTTTTTTGTAAAGGTTTGTAATAAGCCATGTACAATAACAAATAATAATGCTCACTTTAATACAGATTACTCTAAAAATGCACAAGTCACGTGAAAAACCAACCCGACAATGTGTTCAACATTGTTGAATCGGGTTGATGAAAAAGAGTATTGGGGCAATTATGTTTTGAACCCTGAATTGCATAGAGGGGACTGATACTGTTTGCACATCTTTGCAAAAGGGCCTCTACAGGCAATTTGAATTGTTTCCACAAAGTACTGGAAAAGTAAATAGCAAAACATAGGCAAAATCGCCTTTTCACTTCACTTTTGCACTGTGTGTCTGTAAAAATGTAGATCTCTCCCACAATTAATCATTTGGAACCTGCTTGCTTTTACCAATAAAGTTACAATCATAGATGGTAATTTTCCAAGTCCTGTGGAGTGGAAAAACTGGCGGTAAAATTATTTTTCTGATTGAAAGCCTTCAAGCTCCAGAATGCTATTTAATCAAAATTTATGAAAAATCCCATACAGACACAAAATGAAATGCATAACAAGGTCATTGTTTCATACAGCTTTTTCTGTACCCTCATCATTTCTAATCACACAACAGTCTCAATTAAATAGCTTATTAAAAGCGTATATAAAGAAAAAAAGAACCTTTTCGTATCACTAATCACTTCCTATTTTAAATAATCTGCATCTGAGACATGTTAAAAAGATAAGGTGTCACTGGGAGGACCTGTGCAGCCCTGACTGACGGAGGGAGAAAGGCATAGCAAAGGTGCCCCACAGACACTTGTCCATTGTCTGACTGTTAAACCAACTCTGATTGCACTCCTATTAAGAAATGCTCTTGTGTTATTTTAAAGGTTTCATGATCAATCTTCTGAGAGCCAAATATTTATTGGGGGAAGTGGGACCAATCCTCCAGTCCCGCACTCCCCCACCCCCTCTGTAACTGGTGGGATCCCACAGTAAATAACTTCAATTTCTGGCACTGCCTAAACACCTAGCAGCTATATCATACTTTTCAAACAAGACCCACAATACACATGAAGTATTCAGTTTGCATACATACATTTTTAATTGTTACTTCAATAGTATGATGTTATTAAGGCAGTACTTGTCTGCCCATTTCATGGAATCTTCTGGCCAGGCAACCTTGGCTTCCACACAGATAAATATGCATACTTTTTAGGTCAGAACCCCACTGGTAAGTATGCATGAGCAGATGATCTGAAGTTGGTCCATACTTGCAACCCTAGCCTTGATATGTTCAGGTAGGTTCTTGTTGGACCAACTCAGTGAGGTGCAGTTTGAGTTCCTAGGCATTGCAAACAAGGCTCCCACAACAGCGTATATATACTTTCACTTAGGAAGATAAACTGAAACCAACACACATTGGCAAACCAACATTTAGGGATTTTGAATACACATGGCAAAGGCATTTGCCAGGCACTGCCATAAGGGTACAACCTGGCAATAAGGTGGGAACATCTAGAAAACGGTGCGAGCACCTAGGCATATGATGTCATTGTCTGGAAAAAGGCCTGTGTAATACTTATACACGTCAAAACGGTTGACTTTGTGATTGATTGTTTTAGGATTCCAGTGCAAGGAACAGATGTGAGGACGCCATGTTGCTTTTAAATCTACTGACTGAAAACACACCATGTTAAGAGATTTTTTTATTACAACAGGAACTCATTTACAGGGGCAATTAAGTCATTGAACACTAAAAAAAAATGTTTTGATAGAACACAAGCAGGCGCAATACAGCACAAAGTGTGATGTTACTTTGTGACAGAGCTAGCTCAAAGAGTACCCAAGAGGGTATGTTTAAGCAAAGAGGGGGCAGGTAGTTGGGAATACCATAGAGATTAACATGGCAGTGGATGGGTAAATGACCAAACACGTCCATTGAATGTGTATACCTCCTAACATCCTTTCTCCATCCTATCTGTGGTCCAATGCAATTGTTCTGGTTTACACCTAATAGCCTACTTCAATGCCTTACATCAAATCACTTTGATTTTACCACTCTTCCCTTCAGAATTACATTGGTCTTACTACCAACTGTATTGTTTCACTTATATTCAAGTAGTTAATGCAGCACAATATATACTTTGATTGGAATTTGTAAGTGATCTCAGTCTGATGGATGCAAGTCTCTGAATCAATCTTAACCACTGCCATTGCTTCGGTCAGGCTTCCATACCATTATTTACGAATCAGCCTTGGCCTCCCTGCCACTAATGTGAGCAGCGTTGACCAAAATGCTGGACAAGGCCTAAAAATGCTTGCAGTATCTTGTGGTATCTTGTGTTCCAGTCAATGTAACTTGTCAGGGTCCTCGGCCGTTTATGCACCTGGTGTAGAAATCTGTATCCAAGCATCATCACCTGCCATCTATTGTTTTCTACAGTTAACCATCTTATTAGGCATGATTGGAACGACAGTTCTAGTCCCACACATAAAAACCTACATTCAATTACAGTAACCTACTTGAGACAATAGCTACCTTATAAATTAGAGGTTTGAAATGTAATTAAGATTAAAAGTGCAGTTACAAAAGCAACGCAGGATCTTGCTAGACAGTTGTAGGCTGCCTGCTTGAGCAAGTGTGCTACCTTACTTAGAGGTGTGAATGGCCCTCCATATCCCCAGTCATTTCTGCTTTCATGGCTGTGGGCATAAATCATTGTCCAGAGCAAGCAAACAAATCCTGACTGAGCCTCCTGCAGTGCCGCCCCCGCAGAATGCGAACCACAAAATACCCTCAGCCTGTTTTTACCCCCTTAATCTCCCCCTCCACCCCCCCCCCCCGGGTTCACATTTATTTTGAGTTTTTTTAATTTATTGCATATAGTTAAAATACATTCAACTTTTTGATGGAAGAAAACCTCACACCTCTGGCAAGGCTTCGTTTCTACCAGGGCTGGACTGACCCACCGGGACACTGGGAGTTCACCGGTAGGCCTCGGGCCCTATGACTTCTTTTCTTGGGGGAAGGATACATGGGGACTCAAAATTAAACGATCACTCGCCATTCGGGGATATGTATCCATACAGGCCAGCCTGGGCGTGGCTGTTCGCTGCATGATTTGTTTGCCTGCCAGGCCCGCCCATGGATTTTGGGGCTTGCGCTCTCGTTGCACTAGGGCGTGTGCGTATTAAAACCGCACATGCCCTAGTATGCTCTGTGCTGTCAAGTCACATGCGCAGGTGTTGCTGGGCCTATGATTGAACATGCCATTGCCACCTGAGACACACTGCCGACAGACAGTCTTAGTGCTGTGCTGGTACGGGGCCCATGCTGTGTGCTGCACCCGTGTTCACACTGTGCTCGGACAGATTCAAGAAAGACAGAAAACCAACCAAGTGAGGCGGGACACACTGCCTCCATCAACAGACAGCAGCAGGTGAACCAAGTGAGGCTGTGGCCTGGGCTGAGAGCAGCTCATTGCAGGAGCCAGACCTGAAAGGTAAGGGATTATTTGTTTGTGCGTGCCCCTCTCCTATTCTGCCGAGCTTCTGACCCTCACTCCCACCCTATGCGGTAAACGTTTTCCTTGTGTTGCTATCCTTCATGCAACTGCTGAACTTTTTTCTTACTGTGATGCCATGGACTGTAATATTCTCCGCCTCTGCTGCAATGTGTTCCCCCTGTTCTGTAAACATTTAACTGCCAGGGTCGTGTAGTATGTTCTCCATAAGCTCCAACATTACCCTTCCTGTGCTTTAAAGTTCCCTGCCTGCGCTATACTGTAAAACAGCACCCTGTTTACCTAATATCCAAACCTTGTGCAGTGATCCCCCAGCCCCAAACTGAATGGGGATGGTTATCGGGGTGTAGTGGGAATACTGCCAACCCGTAGACCTATTAAAATGCACTTCAGCTCTGCTATGCAAGAGCAAACTAAACTGCTAATCCAGTTCTGCCACTCACACCCACCTCTACAAATGTACCTTACCATGACCTAAAGAAGCCCCTACCTATGTCATTTTAGAGGCTGTCACACCGCTCTGCCAATGCACCTCCTCCCAATCAGCCTCAGCGCTAACCTCCATTGACGCCTGCTGTTCCATTACAGCAACTAACACAAAGTTATTCTGTCACTACTACTCCACCCTTACCACCAGTATACACTTTACTTCTATTACAGCTATTCACAAAACTGTGCTAATGGACCTCAATCCTAGCCAGAACAACCCCCATTGTGCCATAACAGTGTCTCACATAATGCTCTACCAATGAACCTCAAATCCTGGCTAGCTGCAACCTCCGTTGTTCCATTACAGTGGCTCACACACAGATCTGCCAATGGATCCTCCATCCTGGCCTGCGACACCTTCCGTTGTTCCATTACAGTCAGTGGCTCCTTCACACGCAGCTCTACCAGTGTAACTCAACCCTAGCTAGAAGCAACCCCATTCTTCCATCACACTCACTCCCACAAAGCTCTGCCAATCCTGGCCAGCCACTGCCTGATCTTTCATGCTTGTGGTAGGTGGTGAGGTCTGCATGCTGCCGGAGTTCGCCCCTGATAACCAGGTCTAAGGTTATGCCGTTTCTGGACAGGAGGACTTGTGGATGTGGGGGGGGGGGGGGGGGGGGGGGGGAGCAGGGGGTGTTCCAGCACCCCATCCGCCAACCCCTTATCTTATCTGGTTGTATTTTGGGTGCCTTAACATGGCCTCTCTGCTTCTGAGCCCCTCTGTCTCTGCGAGAACAATAACACATTCCAGCGATTCCAGACTTTCTCTTGTTGCGGGGTGTCCTTATGACTGCTCGGGCCCACAGGTGGCACTTACCCCCTTGTGCTGTAACATTCAGAGTGGGGTTAGTGTGCTATCCCAGTGCTGTACTCTTCCAGCCACGTGCTGTAATATTCTCAGTCTGCTGAACCATCCCTTTTCCGCTTTAACATTGAAAATTCTGCTAGTACAGTCGCTCCATGTGGTGTGCACCTCTCTTCCTGCACTTTAACACCCCACCCTGTGTGCTGTAATATATCAGTGTGGTGCGATTCCCCAAAAACACCTGCACTAAATCTCTCCTTGCTCAGCAATCGTCAGCTAGTACATTATGCCCTGCCCACCCCTTTGCTCCACACATTCTCTGCCCTCCCCTCCATCTGCCCAATCCTCTGGACTCCAATGGTAATTTCATATCTGCACGGCTGATTCATGGGTGCCTGCCCGCATGTGTCGTCTTCTCACTGCGCTGAGCACCCCACCCACAGCTTGTGCATGCTATGTAATTCTCCAGCCCACCACTGCTCAATGGTTCCCCTGGTGTGTAAAACCCCAGCCCCATGCTGTAATGTTTCTTCCGCATAAGAAAATTTCCCTTCCATATTATGTAATCCCTTAGCCCTGCATAAAGCCAGCCCTGTGCTGTAGCATGACCTACCCCGTATTAAACAAACAAAAATGGGTGTCCTGATGGACTGGCAGCAGGACGGGCAAAAGTAATGTTAGAAACACACAAAGGAGACTGCTGCCGGTGTTGGTATTAGTGTGGTTATTGATTTTTAACCAACCATGACCTAATATGTATTTGCACCAAAATCGTCATCCAGCCCTGTGCTGTAATATTTTCCACTCTGCTTTAACAATCACATTTGCCATCACACCCCCATGCCGTTGGATTCCTCTGCTGTAATATTCACTACACGCTCGCTTATCCTCATTTCTGTGCTGTTTTTTATTAGTTTGGGCTTCTAGATGGTGCTTGCGCAAGCTATAAACCAAAACTATTGCATTAAAGTATAGATGGAGGCAAATCGGCTATGAGGAGGGACCGTTCCTTCCTGCCAAAAACACCTCCTCCAGAGAACTCTTTGACTTTGCTTTAATCAAGCCTTACCATCAAACCTTGCACTCAAAGTGATTGCCAGTGGTTTGTCTAAGCAGCCTTCTGAGAGTTAATGACTTAATTGGAGCTGCAAAACCCACTACTGGTGCAATAAAAATGTAATCACCAGGTCTGCTTTTAGCCACTCCACTAATAAGCACTATGCATGCCATCACTTAAGTCCTGTTAAAAATAAACATTGGTAGAGCCAACAGTTTTGGCTTTTGTATAAGTATTAAGCATTTGCCAGACACTGCTAATAGGTGCCCAGGTACTCACACCGTTTTGCACCTGCTACCATTAATGACCAGTTAATACCAATGCGGCGGTGCTTGGAAAGTGCCATTCCCATGCCTACACAAACTGTTGCCATTGCCAATGCTTGTTTTTAATATGATGGAATTGACCAGCCCTATTTTGCAATTATGCCCCTTGGTGCAGTAATATTTTCCTGTGCACTAACATTGCTTGCTCGTGCAGTGAAATATGGGGCTGCTTTGACCACATTTTCAGGGCCTCTTTTGGTTCCCAGTCTGGCCCTGCTTTCTATGGGAGCCAGGGGCTTGCCTTGGGGGGGCCAGGGGCTGGTCTTGGGGGGGCCAGGGGCTGGTCTTGGGGGGGCCTGGGCCCCTTGGCCCCCCTGCTGGAGCCGGGCCTGGCGCTAGGTCCCCATCTTCGTTCTGGACTCCATCTTTTTGGCCGCTGTCGATTGGACCCTTCCCTCTTCCTGTCACAGCAGTCAAAATTCTAGGTGTCAAATTCTCGGCCTCCCTGTCTATGGCTACTCAGATTTGTGAAGTTCGTCAGGTCGACCATTTCCAGCTGAAGATTCTGAGAAAGGTGCTGCAGTTCATCCCTCAGCACCTTCGCACCTTAGTTGCATCTTTGGTCCTTAGTCGGATTGACTATTGTAACTCATTGTATTTGGCACAACCTCTGTTTTTATTCCTACGCCTGCAGATTCTGCAAAATGCTGTGGCACGGTTGGCCACTAATACTCTGTTTGGCCAAATGGGTGCATTTTAAAGCTATGTGCCTAGTTCATCGTGGCTTCTATGCGGTAGGTCTGGAATACTTGCAGCTCAATTTCCGTCCCTATGTATCCTAACACTCATCCTGGTCTAAAGACAGATTCTTTATTTCAGTACCATGTTTCTGCTAAGTCAGAATTGGTGGATGTCGCTTTTCGGTGATAGCTGCTAAAATGTGGAATGCTCTCCCTATCACACTGTGTGTCACAATGGCCCATCTGCAGTCGCCGTTTACAAAAATGTTGCTTTTCTACGAGCTGTCGTTATGCTAATGTAGAAGTGCTTAAAGTTTGGTAGCCCCAAGTTGCATTCGGGCGTTAGTTGTGCTGCACCCTTGGGGGTATGAAAAGGATAACATAACATCATTCTCTCTGCTGGCCGACAGAGAAAGGTGTCCCACCCACTAGTCCCTGGGCATCTGTCATCCAGGTAGGCAGGACAGAGCCATTGCTTGTGGATCCAGTTCCTGGGGGTGGACCACCTGGATGAGGGGTCTTGGGGAGTGAGAGACTGGATGGTGAGACACAGTATCCCCTTCCTTATAACACCTTTACCCCATCCTACTAAGTAGGATACTTAGGAACTCTTCCCCCACCACCCCTTTTACAACACAAACTTTTTTCACGGACAGGAAAATAGACTAACACCAGACACAGACGCACAGACATCCCCCCCCAAGATGGCAGTCTAACAGGAGATGAAAGATGGCAAAACAGAAGGGGATCGCAAGGAGGGAAGTTTCCTTGACCTTTTCAACAAGGAACTATTGCTTTAATGAGCCCTCGAGATTGGAAAGCATAGACCACAAACACATGTTGAAGAATCCTGCATTGTGTGTCAGAGGTACAAGGGCCCTCCCGCATCAATAATCGGGGCAGGGAAAATCGCCAGCTGCCGTGATACTGTCCTTGGCTCCAACAACAGAGCAGTATCAGTGAAATCAACACAGCCGATGAGTTGGGGAGACTGATACAAGACCGGCCTGTGTTGAAGCCAAGGTAACAAGCAGCAACATTCCATGGCGAGCGTTGGAACGAACATTGTTAAAAAGCATGACATAAAAGAATGCAAGTAAAGTTGTACTGCTGATGAGTGATTGAACTTTTAAAGCAAGATCCAATACCCATGACAGAGTGGTCCGGCACCGCGTGAGTGCTCAGTCGAACATCTCTGTAAGGTATTCAGCTGTGAATTGGCAAAGTAAGAAAGAACATATCAAGAGGTAATTGTGACTCTAAGTGCAACAGGGTTTTTGATTTCTGAACTAAAAGCATAGAAGGTTGGTCCAAGCATGGCTCAGAGAGATCAACTAAAAGCTTTGTGTTAAAGTGGGTCTGAGCCCGACGGAGACAGACCCGGGGTGAACAGTAAATCACCCAAGATGTTGTACATGAGAATCCTGAGGAGAAAGGAACGGTTTAGTATTTGTGTGTTGCATCAGGCCCTCTGAACTAAGACTTTGAATGATCAAGACTTTGGCCCAGAAGGACCTGATACAGAGATGTGAACGTCATCCTCATGCTAAAGAAGCCAGAGAATGTGCTAAGCTCGAGTGTCCCGCCTTGTCTCGTGCTGAAAACCTGGGGAAGGGAAGCCAACGACTTGAATATCCCTACATATCCTTTCTTGAACTTTGTACATAACATTGTTTCCCACAGTTGGATGTATTTAGATGTAAGGATTGGCAATAGGTATATTAGTATAGGCCTTATTTTGACAGACTAGACTAGGACTCCGTTATTATTTGATGGTCATAGTTTGCTCCCCATCTTGAGATTTAGGATTAGATAGGCGTTTTTCAAACCCAATTGAAGTTCAATAAATGCCCTTGAAATGTGATCACTTGTGCCTGTCTTACTGTTTGATACCATGCCTCCCTTACGCCACCAATCTCGTCACCTTAAGAATGTCCTTTATGGTGTACTGGGACCACTGACCCCTCAACAGCCACTGCATAGATCATATCCGTAGTCTGACCTCTGGCACCATGCAGGAATCTGCGAGACCTAAAAGGTGGATGAAGGATGGGAGGTAGACTTAGGATGCGTCGTAGGCCTCCCCACTTCTTG
Organism: Ambystoma mexicanum; assembly: GCF_040938575.1. Taxonomy (NCBI): domain Eukaryota; kingdom Metazoa; phylum Chordata; class Amphibia; order Caudata; family Ambystomatidae; genus Ambystoma; species Ambystoma mexicanum. The sequence continues at coordinate 609,345,768 of NC_090924.1, forward strand.
GGCAGGTTGGGGCTTCCTGCACTGCTACTTTTTCCAGCAAGGACCTCAACTCTACTCTGGGCTCCATTTCCCAAGCGGGGAGAGTTAGCAGTTGGTCTTGAGGCCTGCTTAGGAAAGGCAGACAGTAACCCTGGTTGACCAGCTGGAGTACCCATGTGTCAGATGTGGTCTCTACCGCCTGGTCTGCCATGAAGTCAAGTAGGTGGCTGAGTCCTGCACCAGTCCACACCTCCAACCTGCAGGGAACAGGGTCTCCTTAGTCGAAGATGGATTGTGATGATAGGAAGCATAACGCCCTGGTCATAACCCAGATCCTGCAAAGTCATCGGACTAGGGGAACGTTCACTGTAGACATAGTTGATGCACAGGGTCCTCCTGTGGAACTCACTTTGAGTGGCTCGAGGGCATGCAACTCTTCTGATGTTTTCATGCCAGTTGCGGTAGTTGAAGGTGTTGCCAACCAGAATAAAGCAGTGCAGGTTGATGCCTTCCTAAACAGATCAAGCATTTGTTTCATGACCTCCTCCCACTCCTTCCTCAATGCCCCATTCGAAGTATAAAACGTACCCCTTTCCAAGGAAGAGTGGCTATTGTCCCGCCTATGTCTGCACCGCTTCTTGTGGGATAACAAGGAAGAGGTGTGGTGAGACTCACTATGAGCGTAAACCCTCTTTTTTACCTTTTTTCATCACCTGCAGCCCCTTTCTTTGCCAGGGTGTGCCCCATGCTATCATTCTCTGAACATTTAGCCATCAATATGGCTTGAGACTTCGATGGGGGTCTTCCCAGAGCCAACTGCACTGTGTGCTACCTTAGGGGCTCCGGGTTCACTGAATGACATGAGCCTCATCGCTCCGTCATGTTCCATCCCCATACACCACATGCACATGTTATGCAAGTCAGTGTGCCGAGAACGCTGAAAAGGGACTGAAGTAAGGGGGCGTAGTGGCTGCTGTAAGCAAGACTGCTGATTTAATGTCTTGAGTCTCCTGTTGAGATATTATGAGAGCAGGTGACGCTGGAGGATTTTTATAAAGACGAGACAACTGTGGGAGAACACAATCCATTGAAGTCATTTTCTTATTATAAGTTAGTAGTGATGTCACAAATAGCTTGTAATACAAATATGTACAGGAGTTTATATGGGTATTGCAGGCTGCCATGTATTACATGGATGTAACCAAACAGGTAAGTGCTAGGCCTTTGTTAGTCCTAAAAACGAGGCTAAGAAACGGGTCCCATTTCCAATAACGTTCTAATCCAAGTGGCAACAAAAAATGTCACTAAAAGTAACACCTGAATAGGTACCAATTCACCCACCTTAGAAATTAACAGACATAGTGTGACCACCAGTGGTTGGTGCTACACCAAGATTAACTATGCACACCATGAACTGCAATGATTATACTAAAATCTATAATAAATCATTCTAAAACAACAGTCTTGGTCTCAAACCTGCAGGGCCCTATGGGGGAACAGGGACAAATGTCTGAGTTCAGATAAGCTCCTTAGAAAGTCACTTTGAAGGACTTTTGATTTCCAACCTTCTTACACAGGAAGAACACATTATTTACTGGATGGTAATGTCCTTTTATGAGGGATATGTAAACTCCTACAGTTTCCTCATTTTTGAAATCCATTTATTGTCCCACTTTAGGAACTGGAGGGAAAATGTTAGTCCCTTCTGGAACTGAATGACAATGGCAACTTTAAAACAAGAACCCTGTTCCAGCGAGCGCTTAAAGATGGGTAACACCGCCAGATATCCCTTTGCAGTAGAAACCTGCAGCCCTTGATGTAAAAAGGACAACACCAAAGGTATATCACAAGAAAAACATTCAATATGGAACAAGTTACTTACCTGTAACTGTTGTTCTCCAGCATGGGTCTGGCATGTATTCACATGCTCATGAATATTCCCCGTCGTCAGGCTGGGAATCCTCGGTAAAGAAAAAATCAGTATCAGTTTTGTTTCTGATCCGTCTTTCTTAGTAGTAACCTATCACTGATCTCTGGGTCATACTGCCTCCAGCCAATGACTGCCCTCTCCCTAAGCCCCGCCTCTGGCAGCCATCCTCAGATTTGGTATCACGTCAAGTGGCAGTATGACCAAGTGAAGGGCCGCAGAGGGGTAGGTGGGAGGGTTTGCATTTGAATCCATGCCAGACCCATGCTGGAGAACAACAGTTACAGGTAAGTAACTTGTTCCTTCTCCAGCATGGGGTCTGGCATGGATTCACATGCTCATGAATAAAAGAATACATGGCAGTATACACATGCACAACCACGGGTGGTGGCAACAGGCTCAACATTAAGCAATACAACAACTCAACATTGAGCATCTCTTACCTCCTCACCAGGCTCACCTTAAGCGAACAGGTTGCGCAGCACTGCTTGGCCGACCCTGGACTCCTCCCTGGAGTCCCGATCGACGCAGTAGAATCTTGTGAAGGTGTGCGTCGACCTCCACGTAGCAGCCCTGCAGATGTCCAGCAGGGGCACACCAGACAGGAACGCCGTGGTAGCAGCGATCGCTCTGGTCGAATGGGCTCTCGGACGGCCGGGCAGCGGTCGGTTTGCCAACCGGTGACAATGCATGATGCAGCCGGAGAGCCATATGGAAATGGAAGTCTTCGAGAGAGCCTTCCCTTGATTCACAGACCCAAAGTTCACAAACAGTTGTGACTTCTTCCGAAAACTCTTCGTGCGGTCCACGTAGAACTTCAGCACTCTAGCTACATCCAGCGAGTGCAAAGTCCTCTTGGCCGGCGTCGAAGGCGACGGAAAGAAAACTGGTAACACCAAGGGCTCGTTGAGGTGGAAGTCCGACGGCACCTTGGGCATGAAGGAGGGGTGCGTCCTCAGCACCACCCTCGTGTCATGAAAAGTCAAGTATGGAGGCTTGCAAGATGGGGCCTGAATCTCTCCCACTAGTCATGCAGAGGTGATGGCCACGAGGAACGCTGTCTTCCATGACATGAACTTCAAAGGCGCCCAATACATAGGCTCGAATGGGGCCCCAATGAGCCTGGTCAGTACCACATTAAGATCCCACGCCGGGGCAGGAGCCTTCACCGGCGGGAATGATCGGAATAGTCCCTTCATAAATTCCTTCACCAGGCGATGAGACCACAAGGACGCCCGTCCCGTCGTCCTGGTATATCGGGAGATGGCAGCCAGATGTATCTTTATGGAGGCGTGAGCCAGTCCAGCCTTGACCAGCAACAGCAGGTACGGCAGCACTTGAGGGGGCCGTAATTCGCAGAGGGTTAAATCTTCTGTGCACGGCACCAGACAGAGAACCTCTTCCATTTATGACCGTAACACTTGAGAGTTGAGGACGCCCTGGCCTTTGCAAGAACCTCTCTGCAATCAGCCGGGATATCGTACCCTCCAAACTCTAGTGCTGCAGGAGCCAGGCCTGCAAGTTCAGCGACTGTGGGTCGTGGTGGAGAATGGCGCCTCCTTCTCTGGAGAGAAGATCCGAGTCTGCCGGGAGCCTGACTGGCGGGGACGTTGACAAATCCAGAAGGTCCGGGAACCAGACCTGCCTCGGCCACGTCGGTGCGATGAGGATCATCCTGCATCTGGACTTCTTGAGCTGGTTGCTGAAGCGGAGCAGCAACGGCAATGGAGGGAACGCGTATAGAAACAAGCCGTCCCAAGGGAACGAGAAAGCATCGCCCATGCTCCTCGGCTGTGGGAACCTGCTGGCGAACCTTTGGCACTTGGAGTTCATCGCCGCCGCGAACAGGTCGATCTGGGGTTTGCCCCATCGTTGGAAGAGTCGATCCACTTGATCCTGGCGCAGTTCCCACTCGTGGCACGAGCGCAGCTCCATGCTGAGTGAGTCGGTGATGGTGTTTTTTATTCCTGCCAGGTGGAAGGGAACCAGAAACATCCCCTGGGCGACGGCCCAGTGCCACAGATCCTGGGCCTCCTTGGATAGGGCTGGGGATCTGGTGCCCCCCTGCTTCCGTGTGTAGAACATCGTGGTGGTGTTGTCTGTGAAGATCCTCACCACTTTGTCCTTGAGGGACGGGAGGAACGACTTGAGTGCCCAGAACACTGCTCGGAGCTCCAAGATGTTGATGTGAAGGGACCTCTCCTCCGGGAACCAAAGGCCTCTTGCGTGGAGATCTCCGGTGTGCCCCTCCCCCCCCACCCTCCAGAGAGGCGTCCGTAGTCACCGTCTCTTGAAACGCCAGGGTTTGAAAGTCCATGCCCGTCGTGAGATGAGCCCGGGTGCCCCACCATAGGATCGCCCAACGGAACTCCTCGTCGAGGGGGATCCTGTCCTCGAAGCAGCCCCTCGCCTGAAACCAGCGGGCGTCGAGGAACTCCTGTAGCGGACGCATCCGAAGTCTGCAAAGGGGCACAAGGTAGATGCATGAGGACATCATCCCGAGAAGGGACTTGATGGACCTCACCCTGGCCACGTCCGTGGCTAACAGGTGCCGCACCTTGCCCAGGATGGTCTTGGTCCTCTCCTCTGAAGGGGAGGCCAATTGCTCCACTGTATCGAGCTTCGCCCCCAAAAACAGTGCTACTTGCGATGGAACCAGGTGGGATTTGGGGTAGTTGATGACGAACCCCAGCTCCGCGAGCAACCGGACGGTTCGCGCCGTATGATTGAAGGCGAGTTCCCTTGACCTTGCCCGGATTAGCCAGTCGGTCAGGTAGGGGTAGACGTGGATCCCCTGCAAGCGCAGCCGCGCCGCCACTGGTGCCAGGCACTTGGTGAAAACCCTGGGTGCCGACTTTAATCCGAACGGTAGGACTCTGAATTGGAAGTGGCGTCCCTGAACCACGAACCTGAGGAACTTCCTGTGCCTTTTTAGAATGGGGATGTGGAAGTAAGCATCCTCCAGGTCCAACGACGATAGGAAGTCGCTTTCCTCCAGCTGTCCCAGCACGTGCTGGAGGGTGACCATCCTGAATTTCTGTGCCTTGATGTATTTGTTTAACCGAAGCAGGTCCAGGATGGGACGCCAGCTGCCTGTCTTCTTTCTGACGAGGAAGTACCTTGAGTACACTCCGGAGCCCCGGAGCCTCCTGGGGACGAGTTCGATGGCACCTTTTTTGAGCATCGCCTTTACTTCCAACAGTAGTTGAGGGACGTGATTCTCCTTCCTGGCCACGGGAGGAATGCGAGGGCACTTCTTTTGGAATTCCAGCGAGTGCCCGTTGGCCAGGGTGTCCAGCACCCAACGGTCAGTGGAGATGGACTCCCACACGCTGACGAACTTCGTCAGCCGGCCTCCCACCGGGGTGCTTTGGTGGGGGCCCGACAACACGGCCGGGTCAGTCTTGTTTCGAGGAGGCCTTGCCGCCTTGGCCTCTTTGACGACGACGGCGGGAACCCCCTTGCTTGGTGCGACCTCTGTAGGCCTCCTGGGAAGAGGAGCGGGCCGCCTGGCGGTAAGCGGAGGAGCCACCGCTGGATCCTTTGGAGGCACTCTGTCTGCCTCCGGGGCTCCGAAAGGGCCGTCACTGCTGAAGCACCCCAAGGGCCCGGGCCGTCTCCGAGTCGGTCTTGATGGCCTGTACAGACTCATCCATCGCCTTACCAAAGAGGTTGTTGCCATCGAACGGCATGTCCAACACTCTGGTCTGGACGTCCTGGCGAAAGTCTGTCGCCTTGAGCCATCCCCGTCGTCGGAGGCAAACTTCGTTATCGTCGATGTCCGACGCCACCTCGCCCTCCTGCAGAATTTCTAGGGCCTCTGCCCTTTTGTCATCAGGCAGGAAATCTAGCAGGGGAGCTATCTTGAACCAGAGCTCCCTGTCGTAGCGGGCCACGATCGCCAAGGCATTGGCTGCCTTAATCGTCGTCGCTGCCGACGAGATGACTCGTCGTCCCATAGAGTCCAACTTCTTGCCCTCGCTGTCTGGCGGGGTAGTGGAAGTTGAAGCCGCCGTGCCCGCTGCCTTCTTCTTAGCCGCTGCCGAGACAACCAAGTCCAGCGTGGGCTGGGCCATGATGCACAAGGGGGGGTATCGGGGACTCAGTACTTCTTCTCCTACCTGTCCCTCTTGGCGGGTGTCGTGGCAGGGTTCTTGAGGACAGCAAGCCCCTCGTCCCAGATGTTGTCGAGTAAAGGCACCGCGAGGACCGTCTTCCCCTTAGCCTCTAGTGGTTGGTACAGAAACCCCTCCTTTTTCTGTTCTTCAGGGCAGAGCTGGAAGAGCTCGGATGCCCTGGTTATCATGGCGTGGAACTAGCTCTGCTGGGGACACCCGCAGGGGCAGGGAGGTGGGGGGGTTGACGACGGGATGTCTGTCTGGTCCGTTCCGAAAGGTTCTTGCAGAACGCACAGTCCTTCTCCACGTGTGTCTTGTCCCCATGGAGGCAGTAGAGGCATTGCGAATGCTCGTCCTCCTTGAAAACGTTATATAATCCGCATCCAGGGCAGTTCCTGAACAGCTTGGATCCGGGCGTCGAGCTCCCTTTGTCCTGGGCCATGTCCGTTGAGGTAGGACGCAGATCTTCCGGAATCCTCCAAGAAGTGTAAACTCGACGAAAACTTCACCCTTGAGGGGCGCAGAAGAATTCCGAAACGGGTCCCCGTTATCGGAAGTAGAAACGGTGGAGCTTGAGGCTCGATTAAACCGAAAAAATGAGAAATACTCCTGAAAAAGTGTAAAAAACTCGAGGGCTAAACACGAGGACTCCCAACACTTGAGCATGCGGTAAAAATCTGAGGATGGCTGCCAGAGGCGGGGCTTAGGGAGAGGGCAGTCATTGGCTCGGGGCAGTATGACCCAGATATCAGTGATTGGTTACTACTGAGAAAGACAGATCAAAAACGAAACTGATACTGATTTTTTCTTTACCGAGGATTCCCAGCCTGACGACGGGGAATATTCAACAGCATGTGAATCCATGCCAGACCCCATGCTGGAGAAATTTAGTTCTGCGCCAGCAGCAAAAATTGTTCCAATGGAAGTATTGCAGAGCTTTAGCTTTAGTCTAACGTTTCAGAGACCAGGCGTGAAGGTACAGGGTTCTTATTTCTTGGTGAATTATGCAACCTGCCTCCTGAGTGAGCAGGTATGCTCTTTGAGGAAGACGAATCGGAGGGAAAATGGGCATGTCTAGAAGGTCTGTGTACCACGTCCTCCTGGCCCAATCCAGAGCAATCTGGATCATGGATTTCCCAAACGTCCTCAACCTCCTGATGACAAGAGTAAGGACGGGGACCGGTGGGGACATTTCCATTTCCTCATGAACGCGTCCACCAGAGCTCCTCTTTGAGGAAATTGCCTGGAGCACAACAAGTCGCATTTCCTATTGACACTAGGCGCAAACAGATCCCCTTGAGGGGTTGCACAGAGCATGAAGATCTCTAGAAGCACTTCCTGAGCCAACTTTAACTCGTGATAGACTGTGCTCTGCCTGCTCAGAGAGTCTGTTGCCGTGTTCTCCTCTCCGGCTAGGTGAACAGCTGACAGATTCCTTCTCGCAGTGTCCATAACCACATAACCAGAGCTGCACAGTGGTAGTGACCCTACTAACGCAAGGCCATTGTGTTGTTTATATCAGGACGTTCTCCACATGCACAAAGGGCAGACATGCCATCAGTGCCAGTCTGATTGCCCTCAGCACTAAAAGATTGATTTGTAGTTTGGACCCTAATGGAGACAAATGGCCACTGATTGTCAGATCATTTGCATGAGCTCCCCAACCTGTGAGGCGTCCATAACTAGTGTTACCTCCTTCCATGGTTGCCAAAAAGGCTCTCCCCCTTCAGCACATTCTCCTTGCAGGCCCACCACAGGAGCTCCTGTGCGACCTAGTTCAGGACCAAAAGGTGGTCGGTCAGGACCCACACGCCTCTGGCAACAGGAAAATACAGGATGTCATGAGACCGAGCAACTTCAGAAAATCGAAGGCCGGTAGACGTTGGGCATTCTGAAACTTTGAGCCCTCACCTGGGGTGGCGAGGCTTTCCCCGAGGAGGCATCCAGGGCCGCTCCAATATACCAAAGCTTTTGGTAAGGTATCATGTGGGAATTTCTTCCTCAATTTTAAGAAGCCCAGGGAGAGGCAAGTAACGCTGAGATGTTCCAGAACCTGTTCAGGAGCATGAGCTCTGATCAGCAAATCATCTAGGTAGGGGTAGATGTGAATCCCCCACCCCCCCCCCCCCTCAGACTTGCTGCCACCACCGCCATCAACTTGGTGAAGACTCTCCAGAGTCCACCAGCATGGCCACACTGGGGGATCCTCAGCAGCAACCAATCATCAGACGTCCATGAGTGCAGGAAAAGATGTGAGCAACATATATGGTCTCCCACTGACACTACTTTCACACAGGGGCTGGCCTGAGCCACACTGCAGTCTAGCACACAAAGGTTTTGGTGGCAAGAGAATCAGGATGGCCCTACAAAGCACCAAACACATGGGCAAGCACAGACCGATTTTAGATTGGGAAATCCAGATGGCTTTAAACCAGTCTACACCAATTTAAACGACATCAGAGGGTGCCTTTGTGGGTTTACGAGGGACCCACATCAGCAAAACAGCAATTTTGGCCAGGCGTCATGGTCTACACCAAATGGCCTGAAGCAGGACTTAAAAAGGCACGAGTACCCAAATATTTATACTGCATTTGGCTACTAATGCAGTAAAAATGGCTAAACCTCTGGTTGTAACCAAAGCTAGGTCACAGTTGGCACAGGTCTATGCTTTCAGTGTAAGAGTCCCTCTGAAATGAAGGTGGGGTATTAAGAAAAGCACCCCCACCCTTATGATAGCCATGTAGGGTTCCAAGGGAAGCATACCAGAAAGGTGTTGCAATGGCAGGGAAACATCAGTAGTAGTAATTCTAGCCATTAGAAGAAAACTTTAAAAAAGCATGGATGCAAGCAAAAAGCTTAGGGGACACAAAGGTTAGGGAGTAAGAACCCAAAAAATGTAATTCTGCCCTAATCTGTAACCACAAATTGTATCTTCAACAAGTCTGCCTAAGTTAGGGGCTTGTAAGAAAGAAGTTGAAATCTATGGCATCTCCCCATTTCCCACCATGGCCTGAGCCTTGGAGAGAATGGAGTACAGAGCCCAAGGGGGCCAATGCAACTATGATGAAGTTCAGCTGCAAAGGAAAGAAATTAGTTAAGGAAGAAAATTCTATAATGGCCTCATCCCCAGACGGTGATAAGGATCACTCCCGAAGGCCACGTCCTGGCTGTGGAATGCTTCTGAGCAAGTCTTGGGCACAGGAACAGTATACAGGTAGCTGGTGTAGGGAATCTTGTGAAATGTTTCCAGAGATTTTGAGATGCAAAAGGCACCTGAAGGCACCTAGACCCATCTTCAAATCAGTAGATAAATCATCAGTGCCATTCTTAATGAGAAGGCACTAATGAGCCATTAAGAATCTGGTCCACAAAGCACGAGGGAAAGGAACTCCAAAGCCATCGCCTATTAATTGGCCAGAAGCCATCATTAGGGCCTGTTTGCCTTCTTATGTAACCTATCTGAGCCAGAGATTGACTCTTCAGAACATCATGACCACTTTGATAGATAGGAGACCAATCTGGGGTCTAGAAGTGTACTGTGACGAATCTCTACAAATCGTTCCTTCTCCCCAAAGGGGAGCAACACCCTTTAAGCCTGGGAAGGTGAGCCTCGCTGGGAGTGACTCCCGTCTTGGGGACAAGGACTCACATTCCTGCAAGGACACCCTATCCAGAACACATTATCTGCCTACATGGGAATCTGAGCAGCTTAATTATATTTGTATTCTGCTGCTAGTGACATTTCTTCAATCTCTTTGGCTTCAGGTAGTGCTGGATCTTGCCTGAACGCCACAGTCAAAGAGGAATGACACACCCCTTTTGCTTGTGATGATGTACATGAAACAAAGAGGAACCTGGAAAGAGAGAATCCTACGAAGATGCAAGCCTCTAAAGGGAGGATGTCTTGAAGGGGGGGAAGATGCTCTAGATCGCGGAGCCGGCCGGAGTGTGGAGAGCAAGCAAATCGCTAGGAAGCCGCTGGAAAGCTGGCATCCTGACCGGAAAAGAAGCTAATGTCAAAAGAGAGAGAGAGAGAGAGTTGGAGACAGTAAAGCGACCATGGTGGGCCTGGGGCCAGTTAACAGATGCAGAGACCAGGCCGCAATCTCTGCATGAAAAGTGCATTGGCTGCCAAACTGATCGGTGGAAGGGAAGCAAATGTTCCCGACGAGGTAACGCTGTTGAGAGGGGCGAACATTGATATTCAAGGGTGGGAAGGCCATAGGAGTTAGAGGAAGCAGTTAAACCAGAGTGGGAAGAACCCCTATGGAAACAAACCGAAAACAAGCCTATCAGGGGCAGGGGCTATGGAGTGTCCTGAGAAACCTAGATACATTAATATTGGAGACTAGGAAACCACAGGGGTTACAGGAGCCCGGAAAGCCGAACAGGTAGACAACGTACTGTTGCCCAGTTAAGATAAGCCAGAGGGTCAGAGGAATTTGGGAGCCCAAGAAAAACTAAACAGAACAAGCAGAACTGGAGAGAAAGAACTTGGAGCGATCCAATCCATGAGCACAAAACAAGAACATTGCCAAGCATCAAGTTGGATATGGTGGAATTGTGGTAAGAAAACACTCTCTTCCTGGAAACAGGGAACCATATGGAATTACGATTTGGCATACAAAACCTGCAGAGAGGTGAAAGATTGCACTGCAATAAAATTTACAAACTTTTACAACATCCCGAGAAAAGGGATCCAAGTAATTGGGCCAAGAAAAGACAAGGACAGAGGCTATGCTCAAGCTTCCTTTGTTTGTTGTTTTCTCTAAGTGGTAGGGCCAGATAGCTAGTAGGGTTGGACTAAGAACCATTTTTTTTTTACTTTGAAGAGCACCCTTACTTTTAGTTTGTTAGGTAGGACACTTCTATCATAGCGGTAGGGCTAGATAGGCATTTTCTTTATTACTTAAATAAAAACAAAACGTGAAAATGTCACTGCTTAATCTATCTCCTCCTCGTTTGCCACAGCACATTAACAGGCGCTGTGGCAGGGGGCTGGACCTGCTTCATATTTAGAAAGCCCAGGAGGTATTCAGTATAGCTTCAATCCCTTGTTAGCGTTTGTGCTTACGGAGGTTTTCAATGAAGGGCTGTGATCTTACCTTGATCCAGCTAGATTTAGCCATGTGCCTTACGACTAGAATGCACAGGAGGTACTCAGTATAGCTTCAATCCCTTGTTGGCGTTTGTGCTTAGGGAGATTCTCAAAGAAGCACTATGAACTCGTTCCAGCCAGATTTAGCCAGCTCAGAGATACTTACATCATTTAGACAAATTGGGAAATCTTAGAGCCACCTCAAAACAGATTGGAGGTTGAGGCTAAAGTAAGAATAAAAGAAAACAAATCTGAGGGCCCCTTAGAACGTGCCCTGGGAGAATTCTGCGTAAGAAGAATATCTGCGTCAGTCCCAGTACATTAGGTCCACGTGAAAATACTGCAAGATTGAGGGACCCTGGAACGGGGTATGTTTAGGTTGGGAACAGTTCAGAGTAAGCTCCAGTCTAAGGCGAAAGACTTAAAGTTTCCTTCAGAGGAATTGGATCAAATATTTACAATTTCCTGGCTCAAAAAGCTCTTTCTCAATTACTGGCGTGATTTGTCTTCGACAAATAGATTTCTGGGCACAGGTCTTATGACAATAAGAGTATAATCACCTTAGGATTTAGGGCCCTCTAGGTTTCCACACAACATACTCCTGAGGAATCCATGATCAAGACTGCTGCCAAAATCTCTTATGAAAGGATGGGAATAAAAGTTGGTTGCAGAGAAGACAGTCAGAGCAGGAGTGTACATGCCCCAGGCACTGTAGACGAAGGATAGGGGTGGGAGGCATTAACTTCAAATAACGGATCCACACATTGCAAACACTTAAAGCTGATCATAATATCACATTTAGCACTTCATTCTGGATCTTCTTTCTAAGTGATGCAATGGGTGTTATAAGTACCAAAGTTACTGGTAACTGCCTTGTCAGGATGAAACACTAAGCCGGTCCATTCAGCTGGGATTCAAGCATGTGGCTGCATGTTGAAGAGCGATGACTGAGGCAATTTGAAATGTTCTGGCCCTGTCAGAGGTCATTAGAGAAACAATGGCGAAGAGAGTGTACACACCAGTGGTAAGAACATAAAAAAAAAATGTAAAATAAAAGTTCTACAATACAAGTACGAACCTTAACAGCAAAAGAGAAGGTGTCTGGGTGGTGTGCAAGTGCCATGGGTTTCTGTGCAAATTAACATTTGCTGTGCAAAAGATATTTGCAACATGTATTCGGATTACATGGCTTGTGCTAAGAGCATCTCTATGAACCTGGAAGCAAGTGCCCATCAAAAAATAGTGTGCTTAGCAAAAACACTAGTACAACAAACATGTGCATAAAACATTTATGCTACAGGAGAAATCTTAACTGTTACAGAATATAACTTCTAAATGTTCCAGATGTTCTAGAAATGAGGACCATCACATTTCTTGTGATGAGGTTACTAGCATTTCGAGGCCAGAAATAAAAACAGTTGATCTCATAGGCTAAGCTGCTGCTGCTCTCACATTTGAGAGGACTGGTAGCAAGAAACAGGTTTTCCTAAGCAGTAGAGACAGTCCAGGCAACACCGAGATGGTGGAAGATTTAAAAGCTAGAACGCAAACTCTGATGGTCGTTGTGTGAAACTCATGGAACACCTAGCTGCACCGCTTAAGCAGCAGAGACAATCTGGGCAGGCCCGGCTGTAGAAAAGAAGAACATAGCAACCATGCAGAAGACTTATTTGTATAAACCTTTTTGTGATTGTGGGTTTCTGCGGGTAAAACTAACTCAGATCAGATTTGAAGCAGGATTTAAGTGGAAAGAATCCTCCGAGTCCGAGTTTTACTGCTGTTTTTTAGCTACTTGCTCTTTTGCCTGTGCATTCATCATTGGACCTTCGGGTAAGGGACTGTATGTTTGTAAGCTAGCAGTAGGACTAGTTTGTATTTCCTCTATATCTTCATTTCTTTCAAAAGAGTTCCAAAGCTCTAAAGTATCTTCAGAGAAAACGCTCCCTTTTTTTAGCTTAACCATGTCAGACAGCAAAGCACATTTAAAATAACTAAGTTGATGGATGATTAAATCAGGAGCTATGGGCACTTGCATAGATGACTGGATGGGAAAGATTCACCAACTGTGCATCAGCTTCTCTTGTGCTAAAGGTTTTGTGAATCACTGTACTATTAGTTGTACTTGGATCGATTGACTGACTTCTTGTATGCCTGGTTGGTGACACCTAGTTTGGTTTATGTACGCTGCCATTATTTGAAGGCTTACTGATTGACACATTGTTTAGCCCAGAGATACGGGAACAGTTGAACTGGCATTACATATGTGACTGTATCAGACTGTATTCAACTGGATACATATTTTATTCAATTGCTTAAAGCGTCGAGAGCAGCAGAGCGATGTAAAGGGTGTAGGTAACCAGCGTTTGGGCTAGGGTCTTAACAGCAGTGCAGTACTGCGAGTTGCGGTCTGTGTGGCAGTTTGTTCATTAATTGGGATTAGTCCATTTGTCAGGTATTGTTGAAAAAGCCATGTTTTCAGAGCTTTGCAGGATTGTAGAATTGAGCCGATACAGAGATAGAGTTCCAGAGGGTGGGTGTGAGTGACAAGATGGATGGTTTGCTTGTCCTCTCTTTGCAGGCAAGTTGTGATTCAAGCCAGTGATCGATTTGCTGTGGAAGGAGTGTGTGCCACCAGATATGTGGAGCTTAGCTACCAGCCACGCTGATGTGCCAATCCTAACTGCTTTGCTGACGATCCACACAGTCTTGAACAGTAATCTGGCCTGGAGAGGAAGCCAGTGTGTTTGCGCAGGACAGGGGTGATTTGTTCAAATATCCACGCCCCCGCAATGGGGCATGCTGAGGCACGGTGGACTGATTTCTGGTAAGCCAGGTGAGTGGCTGGGAGCCACGCCAGGAGGGAGTTCTCCCTCATCAATGTGCAAGAACACAAGGGCCTGCAGTACGGTGTGGATTACATGCAACAGGATGAAGGGTTTGATTGTGAAAAGCATGGAGATATGGAGCCAGGCTGTTTAGGCCTTCTTGGCTGTTTTTCTAAAGGGCAGGTGGAGGTCAATGGTGAGGCCTAAGGAACAAATCCTAATAGGTGCATGCCATTGAGTCATTGCTGGGCTGGACAAGTTGTTATTTAGCGGGGCACTGCTGAGGAGGAATTTGGTCTTCAAGGGGTTAAGTTTGACGTAGGTAGTCAACATTCAGGACTGAATGATAGCTAGGTAATCACAAAGATGACTGGTGTTCAGTTGACTTTTTACTCCTGTCCGCACATTGGTGGTTTGCTATATCTGGTTCTTTGAGGAGGGTGCCCAGAGGCTCCATGTAATGGTTAACAATGATGATATGGGTTCCATAAGTGCTTGGAGTTGGGCGAGTATAGAATTAATAAGAAAGCATAGGTATACCTAATTTGTGGTTGTGTTCGAGAGAAAGTGCCAAGTGTGTGGGGGCTACCCCTTTTTCCCGTGTAAAATTGAAAATGTAATTGTATATTTTAACTGTTGATTTCTTTCTCATCTCTGGGCATTTTTAAAAATGTATGGTCATATACTGTGTTTTGTTCTGGGTACATTAAGCATCCATATAACTTTTACCCTTGTTTGCCTTTGATGATATGGATATCCCATTTGTGGTATTGGTTAGGGGCCTAGTTTGTAACGACAACAGCCTGCTTTGCCAAATTATTCCCTGGAGGACACTGCCTAATTGAGAAACCTGCTGTAACCCAGGAGGGCGAGTGGGGCCCAAACCAGACACGCTCTGGGCGGCAATCACAGAAGCATACATACACGCAGACCTGAACCACAGGGTTGGTGCGGACTGGTGACCCGTTGCAGCCCCGGTTCACAAGATAAGCAATGTCCCCTCCTAAAGTGTATGTTCTGGAACTGACATGGGGAAAATAAATAGTATTGTTTGGTAACACTGCCACAGAGGGGAATAATGGCAAAAAAATATGAAAAACAGAAGCATATTTAAAGCTGCTGATAAACTGAGACGAATAAAATGCACGTATAAAGAAGCCTGAAAGAAAAACACACACCTCTTCTCTTGGCAAACCAAAGACAATGGTGGATCCCCTTCAAATCAAAAAGCATTGACAGAAAAAGAGGTGAAAGTAATTTTGGAAGATGGAGAAACATCTAGGAAGAATAGGACTAACGGTCCAATTAATCCCAGACAAGAAGTACAATTGAAAGAAAGGCAGAAGCTTCTTCACATAGTAGGCAGCGCCATTAATAAATAGTCAACACAAGATAAAGTTATAGTAAACATGTATTTTTATGCCCTTTGTGAGACACATGTTTCAGCAATTTCTTTGCCTTTTTCATGAACATTTATGAGTCATAATGGAAACATAAATAGTGGCTGTGCAAAATACAAATAAAAACCAAAAGTTGAAAATTGAAGTGAGTTGCATCAGAAATTACATTTTTACAATTTATAGATATACATTGGTACCACAGAGATGTGGGAGGGGGGAGAAGGGGTGATGTTTTAAGGAAGCAGAGGAGAGAAGCAAAACAAAAAAAAAAGAAAAACATTATCCCAGACAAGAAGTACCCATAGAGCAATGGAGGCAGTAACATAAGGGCATAGAAAATGGTGGAAGTGACCAGAAGTTATGATGCGAGAGAATAAAAACAACCAGACCACCTTCTGCAAAATGAAGAAATGGGGGATAAACAATGACTGTCGGCAGGATAGCTTGGGGGCAACGTGCTAGCCTTGGAAGCAAGACGACACAGAGTACCACAGGTTCGATCCCCGGGTCCGCGCTTAGAAACCTCTGGGTATTAAGCGCGTTATAAATAACCCATATCATATCATAACCAAGTCTTCACAAGGGAGGGCCGCTGCTATTGTAAGAACAGAAGGGAAGGCAGTGCAAAAATGGTTGACGTATAGGGCTCTGAGGATTATGATGGACCACTATTTTGAACATCAGTTACACAAAAGGCACCCTGATAGAAAACACTTTATAAAATCTGAAATATTACATGATCTTGAGGTATATATTGGGCAATTGGTGGCAAAACAAGAATTAGTAAATAAGAAAATAAGCATCAGGATAGATTTCAATGAGGAGACCAGATGCACAGACCTACCAAAGGCTCATAGACCTATGCTTTTTTTAAATTTATTGTTGCATTTATGGTTTTCAGAAAACCTTATACAACATAGTAAAAAAAGAAGCAGGAATCACTTGTAATGAAAAATAAAAACATTAACAACATCCACATATTCAAAAAAATCAGAAAGAAAACTAGAACCTAACATTGCACTCTGGGTTTATCCCAAAATTATACTATCTTAATTCATTCTTTATATCCAATTCATTTGATACAAAGTTAAAAGAAATTATTCAAAGCCAAAGCCAAAATAAGAGATACGTTGGTGCCCCTCATAAGTCGACACCAGAACATGTCCCTAAACACCTCCGTAGAGACATACAATTACCAGGTGTTTCAAAGTTTCATATGTATCCTTCCTACCACAAAATCTACAATCCAGACTTTCCCTTGAGTATATAAAATGCTCTTTCCAGTGTTTTATTCTCTCGGCAGTGTGGAACTGGTCGAGTCTAAAGTGGTGGCATTAGGTAGCAAATTATTGGCTAAGGCGTAGTCCTAGAACACATTCAATTTGCATCTCAAACCTCTAGGGGTTCTGTCAAAAAGAATAAAATCAGCAGCAAAGGCCATCCAATCCAGCTTGATGTTACCCAGCCTTGCTGGTGCGATGGAAGGTCCTTGCCAGATGGAAACTACATCTCACACATACATATTAACGAGAATAGGAGCTAGGGTACATCCCTGTTTTACACACACAAATGTTCTTATAGCACTCGACAGGGAGCCTTCCTTGGTCAAGCGTACACAAATTGACATGTTGGTGTGAAGAAGGACAAGAAGTTGAATTAGCTTTCTAGGTACATTAATTTCCAAAGGGTTCTGCCATAGCCTGGATCTGATGACTCCATCAAAGGCACTGCCAAATCAAGGGATGCCATAAATACATCCACAACCTGTGTATGGTGCCCTTGAAGTCTCACATGGGCCAAGATCGTACTATTAAGCGGAGTACCAAACTCGGGCCTAATTCCAACGTGGAATTGACTTAATAGATTGTTCTTTCTAACTACCAAGCTTTGATCTCTCAAAAAAGGATGGTAAAAACGTTGCTAATCGCATCAATCAAGGCGATCTGCCTGTAGTTATTTGGATTTAATGCATTCCCTTTCCTCAGGATGGGTAAGATAATAGAGTGGGTCCACGAATCTGGAATGTCTTAATGCTTCAGCAAACCAGAAGCAAATCTCAGTTACAAATGTAAAAGTGAACATGGATAATAGACCTAACTGGAAGGGAGAGTCAACAAGAACATAAACGGCTAATAGAGTTAAGGTAGGGTCTCAACTAAACAAGGGAATAGAAGTGGGGAATAGTGTGATAATATCAAGGGGTAACAGTCTCATTGGTCCAATAGCATAGAGACTCCAGGGACATCTGGTACATCGTATAGGTTTGTTCTGCAGCATCTATCACATGCAGTCCCCCTGCGGCTGGTTTTATCAAATGCACCACAAATGAAATTTGACCAATTTCTATCTAGCATGAGCTTAATGCTTAAGGTAATGCATTATTTCAATCCACAATCAGTCACAAAACTAGAAGTAAATAAGCACATTATAACGGCCAAACGTTCAGATTGGTTGGGGACCACAAAAGAGCGGAGCGGTTGACTGCGTGACAGTGACTTTTGAAACCGTTAGTAAAATAACTACTGACCATTTCCTAGCAGCATGACTGGGATCAAGGTCTAACTTAATGCACTAGATTATTTTAATTTTATTAAGGGAAGTGTTAGGGGAGTTTTCCTAAAGTCCTACTGGCAGTAAGACTTCAGTAAGCTATCCCAGTGGTTTGTAGATCCCAAACTCTTAGTATCAGTCTGTAATAGCTCATGACCTTGGTAGAGTGGCAGAGCAGTCAAGCTTATCTTAAGAGGAAGATGTAAGCTGTAGGTAAGTACATTAAATCATAGCTAGACAGGCACAACAAAGAAGCATTTACACATATACATATAGTTATATAAAAAGTATATATTTATTTACACCAGAACCACTTTAAATACTTCATACGTTTATACTAGAACACTTAGGATTACTTGATAATACACTTGAAAGGGCATTTCACTTTTATGTTAGTTCGCAGATACATTTGTAGCAACGTTAGAAAGGGAAAAGACAATGTTATCCTATTATCGGTTATTGCACACTCATGCAGTTTTCAACCGTTTATACGGTAGTACATTTACTCTGCAAACACATATAGTGAAGTCACTTAAAGGGAGGAAAATGGTTAGTTAGTGCAACGTAAGCTTAGTTCAAGTTTCTAGAGATGGTTTATTCGCCTAGTAAGTCTTTTAAGTGCCAAAACGCAACCCTAGCTAAAGGCAGTTCAGAGAGGACTTGAAGTCTTGACAAGCAGCGAATTACCAAGAGTTCCTGTGGACTTTGTTAGGGAGACTTCTCTGTAAAGGCTAATTTCCCAAACCTAGTGAGTCCCCCAGCAGCTTTGCTGGATTTTTGGGGTTTATTTTTTCTCCTGCTAAGAGTGAGACTCTTTTACTCCCACTCTTAGACATGATTTGAGGTGTTCCTTTGTCTTTCCATGTGTTTTATGGGCTATGGGGTCTTTTACTCCATAGGGTCTTATGTGTTTTGTATGTGGGTTACACAGCACCCTCTGTGCCGTAACCCAGGGGTGTCGTAGCGACCCCCTAACATAGACTCCATACCCTGGGACTGACTACTGTCTCCCAGGGCATGTAAAGTCACCATTGGCTTTACTAGTCCCAAATTATGAACAGACACCAGTACAAACCATCATATTGTGGACGTACTGGTCGGGGCAATTCGATTGCCCCGGGGTCTGTTGTTCAAGGGGGCACGTCTCCGTCCCCCCTGATCGAGTTTTGGCTGGTGGCAGTGGATACTACTTTTTAGGTGTGCAGTCATAATGTCGACATCAATAATGTCGACAGTCAAAATGTCGACAAATTAATGTCGAAAAACAATAATGTCGACAAACAAAAATGTCGACATTATTCGATATTTTTTCGACATTAATTTAGTGTATGCATAAATACATAAATAAATATATATTTGATGTGTTGAGTATGAGGGGTGGTTGGGGGGGGTGTGGGGGGGTGGCAAGGGGGTGTTGGGTGAGGGGGGGTTGGGGGGGGGACCCCCCCATAGTAAATACAATTTTTTATTTATTTAATTATTGAATAAATAAATAAATAAATAAATAAATAATTGGTATGTGTTGAGTATGAGGGGTGAAAGGGTGGTTGGGGGGGTGTGGGGGGGCGGCAGGGGGGTGTTGGGTGAGGGGGGGTTGGGGGGGGACCCCCCCCCATAGTAAATGATCATTTTTAGGTTATTTATTTATTGAATAAATAAATAAATAAATAAATAAATAAATAATTGGTATGTGTTGAGTATGAGGGGTGAAAGGGTGGTTGGGGGGTGTGGGGGGGGGGTGGCAGGGGGGTGTTGGGTGAGGTGTTGATAGTTTTAAGGGTTTATAGTCATAATGTCAACAAAAAAAATGTCGACATTTTTTTTTCGAAAAAATGACTTTTTCCATTATAAGTATAGGATGTCGACATTATTGTCTGTCGACATTTTTTTTTCGACATTTTTGTCTGTCGACATTTTTTTTTCGACATTATGACTATAAACCCTACTTTTTATATTCGACCGCGAATATATCTCTATGGGATTTTCCCATTGTTCGAGGCTACCAACTTTAATTATTTAATTCTTATAGCCTCAAACATACCACCAGTTTATGTATTTAATATTAATTCACCGGTTGGTATTTTTTGCCAGAACTCGATTCTAAAATGGCGTTTGTGTTCTCTTCTGTGACTCCAACCCAAGTCAAGCCCTTTGTTCCAATTTTTGGCGGGCTTCTCCACAGAAGCCTCCAAAAGTGGTGCCACTCTGTGTACCACAGGGGGTGTGGGAGGGGGTTTAGGCACGCTGGACTGAGTTGCCTTGGCAACTCAAGTCGCACTCTTGTGTGATTGGCCCAACTGGTGAGCCGGCCGGCTCACCACTCAGCATGTTTGATTGACAGCTAGGCTGAATGAATGGGGGTTTGCTGCATAAAAGCAGGGCTTTGGGGACTGTAACTTCAGAAGTCGCCACAGGACCTAAGAATCCGAGGAGGGAGAAGCTGAGCCGACCTGCAACGACACCACCGGTGGAGCCCTGCTGAACCGTCTTGCCACTTTTCCCGACGACAGAGGAGATTTCAGTCCGGTGAGTCTTCTTCCTTTGACTGGTGGGGATAACCAGTTTTGCCTTCTTTTCACCTTCCTGGAGCATCTCGTGGCCGCCTTGCCCGTGCCAAGCACCCCGGCAACCGGAACACCACGGTTTACCACTACCGCGAAAAGAAGCGTAGTACCTTTTAACCGAAGAACTCCGCGGCTGGTTTCTTCCCTGGCAGTGCAACGACCTTCACCTTTCCTCCACGGTGAGACCTCTTCCTCTGGGCGAAACACCGACTTGCACCCGTTGCCAGTAACAACTGCCCGCACTGGAGCTTCCTTCACACTTAAGATACTGTGTCCCGCCTGGCTTCCCTTGCGACAGATCGTTTAGGGTGACAGTAAAGCCTCGACTTTCTAACCTGGGCTGGCCTGGGACAACCTTGCTAACTTTTCCAGACTTTAATTTCATCCTTTGTGTGCAAACTATCAACAAGACTCTTTGGGAATAACCCCACTGTGTGAACCTGGACCCCCTCTGCTTGCTCTCTCCAAGAGTGGGCCTTGCAATTGACTTCCTTGCTCTCCAGTAAAGAATTCTGCCTATCCTGCCTTACTGTGGTTCTTTTAAAAGTATTGAAATGTGTGTGCTTCCATAACTCTGCCTTTTTCCCTCCCTTTTTAACAGCTTATTAGAGTGCCATCTTATGTTAAGCACTCACCTCTGTCTGAAAATAAGTGGTGTTTCTCACCAAGACTTGTCTAATAAGTGATTAGGGTTGTATATATATAATAGTGTCTATGTGCTGAATTTACTTTTCTCTTTATGCTAGTGTAATTTACAAGTGTGTCTTTAAATAAATAATTATATACTTTTACACCAAAGCTCTGGTCAGTGTTTGCTTGTGCTACTGTATATCTGTACCTATTGTGTATACTCTATATACTGCCTAACTCTTCTTGAGGGAAGTCTGACTGCTCAGCAACAGCTACCAAGTGAATCTGTGTGGTACAGACTACCACCAAGTGGGTTTACTGCCAAACACATGTAGTCTTAAGTCTTTTGCAGTGGTCCATAAGGGAAATACACAGGTTTCTGCCTAACAGACTTCTTCCAGTGTCTAGATTTATTGAAGTAGCAAGTTAACAAATAACAAAGGAGACCTTAAATCGGACTCGAGAAGGGGACACAAACAACAGCTTGAGTCAGAGGTAAGAGGGGGTTGCCCTTGACACCTCTACATGCACTCCAATGCTCAGGAATGACTTCTTGGAATCAGGTAAGCAAAACATTTTTCCCCACAGTACCTTAGGTTAGAAGAAAAGGTTTGTGTTGGATGCTCTACGATGTTGCATCTCTGGACCCCGACCTTCGGATTCCTTGGTATGGTCACTGAAGGCAGGACAATGGTTGGGGCCTCTCAGTAGCAGTCTCGAGTGAGGACGTGGGGCATGACTTTCAATTTCGTGGTTCACTCTACAGTTTTGGCACCTTTTCTGCAGCATCAACAAAGGACACAAATTGCCCGGTCAATCTTCTTCCCTTCCTGCAGTCCCACTCTGGTGAGGGGGTATGGCCAATTTGGATCAGATCTCTGGAGTGTCCTTACAGGTTCAGCAAAGATTTGGACTGATTCAGCCTTTCCAAAACGATGCACTCGAAATGGCAGCGGGTCTACTTGTATTGGGGTTCCGCAGGTCTGGAAGCTCCTAGGACCTCAGGAGATGGATTGTTTCAAAGTTCGTCTTGGGTCTGGTTGTTCACACCAGTCAAAGGAAAGGAGTCGTCCTCTTCGGAGCTCCTCTGAGACATAGAAAACAGGGTCAGGACAGCAGTGGTCGCTTCACAGTGTTGCAAATGATCTGCAGGCATCTATGGTCTTCATCTTCTTCGGTTTCCAGTGGTCGACTTGCTTTTCACTCCAGAAGCCTCACCTTTTATACAGTTCCAGCACACACTCTGCTGCAATCTCTCTCAGCATTTTACGGAAAGGGGCGTTTGGCTGTCCAACACGGACAGTCTGACCCTCTGTGGGAGCTGGACCTATTCATGCATACTGGCAGACAAAGGACAGGGGTGGTGGAAAACTCCTCCCCTACTTCCTGCCTGCCAAGACACTCTGGAGCCTATGAAGGGATACCTACTGGTTCCCGACAAAGGCGTAACACAAACACACAGACCGCCCCCTCCCAGAATGGTAGAACAAGAGCTAACAAAGAACAACCACACTAGTAATGGTGAAAGAAGGGAGGCCACAAGTTGGTACTTGGGTGTACATATTGTGGTCTACTGAGGTAATGGACATAGCCTGCGGTATAAAAAATACACAATAGTTGGCAGAACACAGGGGCGTGGCTAGCGTGCATGGTGTGAGGAAGCAGCTCTGCTGAGCTCCCGTCCGTGATCCTACGTGTGATCCTATTGCAGCTGAAAAGGAACAAACTTTCCACAACGGAACGCGGTTACTAGTGGGTGAACCCTTCCCCTGTCACCCGGAGTGTTATCCGGCGAAAATCTGACCCACTGAGCCACTGCAACGACTGTTTTAAGTGACTCCCCTGCGCCCCACAAAACGGCGCAGACAGCTCACAAGGTATGTCTGAGGGAGGAATGAGCTCACAGAGATCAGCGTATCATCGGCTCACACAGAGCATGAGCAACGGACCGAAAATTATCTCCCCATCCTCACCCGAATTATAGAACCGCCCGCGTGTAATTTTGCACTTACTTCATTGAAAGGGGAGCTGCTGTGGGACATAACGCGCAACCGGAGGGCAGAGGAGTGTAGAGGTGCCCTTGACTCATGCTGAAGTAGTGCCTGCCGAGCTGCAGCCAGAGGCCAAGTAGCCGACCTGCCGAGCCCGTGGACCTCTGGTCCCCGCTGCCAAGCCGCGGGTGTAGCCAACAGAGACCAGAACTGGAATAATAAGGTGTGTGGCGCCTCTGCCCCGCTGTCTGCGGCACAACAGCGCAACCAGAGCGGACACGACATGTCCTATCGTCCCTGGGCTCACAACTGCGAAACTTAGCTGGAAAAGCAACCAGGCCCCGCTCCTGACACTGTAGTGCTCGAGACCTTCTTGGGACCACAGGATTCAGAGGCAGGTTGCGCACGTGTAAGTACTGAAGAGCTACCCGAGCCTCGGACTCACTGCATACCGCAGGCACCCGGGACACTAGGCTGCCTGGAACACCCATGCTGCCTGGGCCAGTGCGCGTGCGCTCCCTGATTCGAGGATCAGAAAACGTGAACTGCTACACAGAGACTGTGGCCTTTGGAGAGAGTTATACACAACCACCGGTGGCCCCCTCGGACATCACCCAGCGATCTCTGCGCTGCCGAACATTTAACTGGAGAGGAACTCCCCCTTATGAACCTACTATGTGAATCATACTATGGGCATCACCAAGCTAAGCACTTAATTCCCAGGCAGCCCAAACATCATGGCTCCAGAGAAGTAAGACTGCGTATGACACCAACAACGGAATCAGTACCACAGAGTGAAAACCCGCAAGGGGAGATTCTTCAGCCGTACACTCTAGCAAGACTACTGCGAAGAGGCGTGAAGCTCTGTTGGTCCACGGCTGGTTGGGTGCAGGCCGGAACGCGGATACGCTACTACTGTGGGGAGGGAAACCCACCATCACTGCTGCGGTCCAATTGCAGAGCCTAGACAGCAAAAGAGATCCAATCATCGAAACTGCACCCGACCCACTGGCACCAACAACCACTGGCTGCCAGCTCGTGGGCGCTTTTGCATGCTGCTAAACATTGCATAAGACACTGAGGAAGCACTGCGGTTCCGGTTTGTGCCCGATTCGCAGATCCAGTACTACCACGAGGCTGGTGGCCTAACCATAAAGAAACATATCCCCTACACCACTGAGCCAGCTTAATCACAAGGGCACCACAGTAGCACTCCAGCGGATCGTGGTGGGCAGTGTCCCCCACTAAAGGTAAACTGTTTGAATTTGAAGAAGCCTACACTAATTGGCCTGAGACACGCCCGAGCCACCCATTCCCATGGCGGCGCGGACTATGCCAGTGGCAGGAGATCACACAGTCCTAGCTAACAATAAACTAACACTTGGCAAACCCACCTGGGAGGCTAACCAGAGCAGAGGCTAAAAGACAAGACGAGGGCTACCAACACTCAAGTGCACAACCTCACGAACTACAAACGCCACTAACCTCAGGAACAAGTATTGGCTACCGCACCATGCAACGACAACAGCCTGCTTTGCCAAATTATTCCCTGGAGGACACTGCCTAATTGAGAAACCTGCTGTAACCCAGGAGGGCGAGTGGGGCTCAAACCAGACACGCTCTGGGCGGCAATCACAGAAGCATACATACACGCAGACCTGAACCACAGGTGGGCTGGTGCGGACTGGTGACCCGTTGCAGCCCCGGTGCACAAGATAAGCAATGTCCCCTCCTAAAGGGAAGTGCAAAACTAACATCATGGAATCCTTCGCAGATGTCCACCCTAAGGAACAGAGACAAGAAGCAAAACTGACCGAACAAACCCAGAATGCCCCTAACGGGCACACCAAAGAGGAGCAGATATTGGAGGCTATCTCGGGACTCTGCACATTCATTGACACCAAGATAGAGGAAGTGAAGACGGATGTACAGCTAATGCGTCAAGACATGCACAACCTTGCAGAACGTGTGACGACCACGGAATCGGAACAAGAGATATCTGTAGTGCTGAAAGAGGTCTGCACCAAAGAGGAGGAGCTAAAAATAAAACGCAACAGAATACTCAGGGCTGAGGACGCTGAGGGAAGACACAGACGCAACAACATTCACCTGCTTGGTGTTCCGGAGGGACTGGAGGGAAGCAACCCTACGAATTTCATAGAGTCCTTAATACAACAGGAAGCAGGCGCCGGCAGACTCTCCCAAGGGTTTGCCATTGAAAGGGCACACAGAGTACTCCAGAAAAAGCCACTACCCGGCTCGTATCCTCGCCCGATCATAGCTAGGCTCCTAAACATC
Source organism: Ambystoma mexicanum (assembly GCF_040938575.1). Taxonomy (NCBI): domain Eukaryota; kingdom Metazoa; phylum Chordata; class Amphibia; order Caudata; family Ambystomatidae; genus Ambystoma; species Ambystoma mexicanum. The sequence continues at coordinate 609,371,148 of NC_090924.1, forward strand.
CAAGACAGGGAGGTTATACTACGGAAATCACGCGAGGAGGGTGCAACAAACAGGGACAAAGCAAAAATTACAATATATCCGGACTATACTCCGACTGTTCAAAAGACGAGAAATTCATTTGTCTCAATCAAGGCCATATTGCGACAGCCTGATCTAAAATACGTGTTACTTTACCCATCTAGGCTCAAGATCATATATAAAAAGCGAGCCATTTTTCTAGAGACACCAGCAGCGGCAAACACGTGGCTTGAACACAACATGGCCGATGACGAGGATATGGCAGCAAGACCACAACACTGATATAGTGAGACCCCATAGGGACGTTTCACCTACGACAAGTAACCACCTCTGCCACAATCCATGCTACTAGGGGCGGGAGCCCACCACACTGCCTGACCCGTGCAAAATGACACAACCCCATGAAAAGACTGATGCAGGCCTGTTGCCACCGCATCACAACCCGCCAAGGATGGCTTGGAATGGCCAAGAGATGGCGGGGGCACCCGAGCACCGTCCGCGTGGTGCAACTGCTGGGCGCACTTGGTTGAGTTAATCAACTTACTGTTCAAAATGTTTGTTAGTCTTCGTCACGACACATATGCGGAAACAATGGGCATCGGAGAAGCTGGTCAAGAAAGCGCAACACGATGATGGCAACTAACATCAGGGTGATGACATGGAACGTCAGAGGGACAGGTTCCTACATGCAAAGAAACCGGATTAAGTCATACTTGAACAGGAAACGCATTTCCATTGCAGTCCTGCAAGAAACGCACCTAACAGTTGAAGAAACTGCCAAAATGACGGATTGGTGGGGAGGACAGGGATTTGGGGCCCCCTACTCCAAATACACACGTGGAGTTTACACCTGGATCAATAGCACAGTGCCCTTCAAGCTGCAGTCAAAGGAAGTGGACAAGGAAGGTAGATATCTGATAATGAAAGGCAGCATCGAGCAGCAAGAAATATGCATCAACACTTACCTCCCCAACAACAGCATCCCAGCATACCTATCCAAGATAAGTACCAAATTGATTCCTTACCGCGAGGGCCTCTTCATACAGAGGGGTGGGGGGGGCGATTTTAACAGCACACGTGACTACACATTAGATAGATCCAAACCCCTAACACAGTCAACTGCTCCTGCCCAGGCCCCGCTGAACAAAGTACTCAAAAACCTAGACTTAGCTGAGGTATGGAGATAACCCCACCCAAACGACAGAGCATACTCCCATTTCTCATCTCCCCGCATGCTCTACACTAGGATTGATTACTTGCTCGTAGACAAACAGCATTTACCCCAAATAGAATCAATAGCAGACCTGGAAAGATCCATATCAGATCATTCCACGCTCCTTATGGAGTGGAGAGCTCGAGGGCCTAGGCCACCCACGCCAATGTGGCGTATGCAGACAGAAGCCCAGACATACGGGGCCTTCAAGGAAGACCTCTGAGATAAATTACAGGAATACTTAGACAACAACATAGGATCTGTTAAAGGATGGGATACAATATGGGAAGCGCTAAAAGTAGTGACTGGGGGGAGGTCATCACCAGTGCCGTGGGACTAAGGAAAACCCTGCGGAAAGAATTAGAAGCCTGGGAAGAGAGAATCACACAGCTCGAAACTGCTGATCTGAAAACGAGAGCAGCAGAAGACAAACTGGCCACAGCCAGGAATGACTGCCAGGAGGCGTGGGCAAGGTTAGCCAAGTTTGATTATATAACCAGAACTACTAGAGCACACGCAGAAGGTGCTACACCAGGCAAGCTCCTATCGTGGTTATGCAAAAAAGAACACCCTAAACATTCGATCACTAAAATTAGAGCCCACACAGGCAAGATTTACAAAACAGCCGCAAATCAACGAGGCTTTTAGTAGATTCTACTCCCAGCTATATAGCCACACAACAGTGATACCACATAAAGACATCTTAGACACCCTGGAAGCAATGGGCCTCCCGATACTAAGCGAAGCACAGAAAGTCACCCTAAACGAGGACTTGTCAATGGAGGACATAACTGAGGCAATTAAATCACTGGCAAGACCCCAGGTAGCAATGGCCTGCCCCCCAAATGTTATATAACATGACATGACACTGGCCCCCATCCTCCTGGAAGTCTTTAGGGAATCCTATGAGAAGGGGACACTGCCTAAAAGCATGAGGGAGATATTGATAGTGCCGATCCTCAAACCTGGGAAGCCAAGAGAAAAATACGGGTCGTACAGACCACTAGCTATGCTCAACTGTGATCTAAAAATTTGAACCACTATCCTAGCCCAAAGACTCTCAAAGGTGATAGGTACACCTGAAGACCAAAATGGGTTCATACCAGGCCGGAACACGGCAGTGAACCTACGACGCCTACAACAAATAGTGGCACAAACTAGAGACCTACGCGAACCATATGCAGTGGTCTCTCTGGACGCCACAAAAGCTTTCGATTCCATATATTGGGAGTGGCTGCTGGAGGTCCTGAAACAATTTGGGTTGGGGACATCCTTCATCAGATGGGTAAAAATACTATATCAAGCACTGGTAGCTAGAGTTAAGACTGGAAGTATGGTGTCAGGACTGTGGGACATCCAGAGGTGTACCAGACAGGTCTACCCACTGTCACGCATGTTATACATCCTGGGACTGGAACCGCTAGCTATATACATGAGAAAACTATTTTTCGATGCCGGCATTAGAATAGGGGGCGAATACCACATTGTTTCGCTATACGCAGATGATGTTCTATTATACCTGAGAGACCCCCACCTTAATCTACCAACAGTTCTAGAGGTCTTAAAGAACTTTGCCCGGGTGTCCGGGATCTCCTTCAACTAGGAAAAGTCCAGCATATTCCCCTTAGACGGATTAGCCACACGAACCAAAACAGATCTCCCAACGGTGGTAATCCAATGGCAACGCCACACCTTCAGATACCTGGGAATCAACATACGGCACACGCCCGAACACACACATGGGGGTAACACCCAGGTTGCGATACAAGGGCTCAGAAAATCAATCAAATTCTGGTCAAAACTACCGCTATTACTGATGGGCAGAGCAGCAATAACCAAAATGATAGTCCTTCCAAGACTCCTATACTTTTTCTACAACATACACTACCTCATTCCCGTCTCCTTTTTCCGGGTACTAGAAAAACTACCAAGGGAACTATTGTGGATAACACCAGACACAAAATATCCCTAGACATATTGATATTACCATACACAACAGGTGGAATCCAACTCCCAGACTTAAGCAAATACTACTTGGCCGCACAACTAAGCCATGCTGCCAAATGGTTGGCTGATGACTACACCTCAGAAACCAGGCTACTCAGGCAACACGTAGCCCCAGAAAACTTGAAAGAAATACTATGGGTCCCAACGGGGTGTCTGGGGGAAACTCTGATGTTAGTGGAGCTGGGTAAGAAAGTCTGGAATAGTGCCCAGCACTACACAGAAGGGACACACCCCTATTCTGCAGACATACCTATTGCGGCAGGGGTATGCAATGGAAAGGTGGACTTAACCAGAATGAGACAATGGGAGAGGCACAGCATTTATGCCTGGGGTGACACATACGCAGATGGAACTTTCAGAGAATTCGAGACTATGATGGCCAACAAAGGCCTACCTAGTGGCCAATTTCTATGGTACAGGAGAGTCAGGGGAGGGGCCAAATTACAACGGAAGGAGTGGCCAGGTGAGCCAGAACCAGACCCACTGACCACACTACGTTACAGCCTAGGGGATGGCTGGAAACCAACATCCAGGCTCTACGCCCACCTGGCAGACAGACAGACCCCAACCCCAAAAGTGCGGCCCTGAAATCGAGATGGGAGGCGGACCTGGGAGAAGAAATCACTGAAAAAGAATGGGAAAGAATCCGAGCGCACCCTAGAGAAGTGTCAGGAAATGCCTGGTTCAGGCTGATCCAACTACAGGTCCTGTACAGAACCTACATAACACCAGGAAGGATAGCCAAGATCAGCAAGACCAAGGCCCCACTATGCCCCCGATGCAACTCAGAGGAAGCAGGAATGATGTATATGTTCTGGGGATCCCCAAAAATTCAAAAATTCTGGTCCAGAATAGAACAAGCATGCAGAAGAGCAGGAGTGACAAGATACGAATGGTCCCCGAAAGAATGTCTACTCAGAGCATACCCAAGAATAAGCAAACTGCGTCAGGTAGTGAAATTTATTGACATGGTATGTGTGCTGGCCAAAAGAGCCATTGCTATGACATGTAAATCACCCAAGGGCCTGCACTTTGAGAAATGGAGTAGGGACCTGGAACACTGGTCAGAGGCCGAAACCAAGTTATGGGGAGAGGGAGTAGACAGAGCAGGTGGAGAGGCAAGCCCAACATATGGGGACTGGAAAGCACTAATACAA